>NC_081406.1:367000094-367348427 GCF_030272615.1 Cryptomeria japonica
CTCTTATAGAGAGAAGAGACCTTCCTCTTCTCCTATTGTTCAACCTAAGAGACCACAACCTAAACACCCAAGTGATAAGGATGAGAACATTCCTCCTCCTCAATCTTCTCAACTTCCTACTAAGACTAGACGAAATCGTTCTGCACGTGAACGCCGATGAAAGCATCATCTTAGAGCTCAGGCAGCTGCTTCTCAAACTTTGCAATCCCCAAAAACACCTTCAGCCAGTATTATTCCATTTTCTCCTCAACCAAAAATTGATCCAAAATCTCCTAAACATAAGATGCATGATGGTCTTGATCCTGTGCGAGTTAAAGATCCTATTTTTATAAATCTTGATGATGATATAGATGAAAATGTTATTCATGATGAAAATGTTACTCCTGTTCATTCTGATACTAAATATGAATATGTTGATGTTGATAACCATTTATCTAACGCATTTTCTAAAGCACTTATCCTAGCTCCTAGACAAGAACAACGTGGCTTGGAACATGAACATAGCCCTTGTTTGGACCTTGTGATAGCTCCATCTGCTGTGTTGGATGTTCCTCCTCTAGCGTGTTTCCTGCCTTCCCGAAATATTGATCAGCAAGATCGGGGGGTAGATGACGTGCTAGACTAGTTCATTAGCATAGCAGACTCTCTCCTCCTCTCTTGATCTCTTTTGTTACTTCTTCTATGTGTTATTCTCATTCTTCTATTTGTTGTCCTTAGTGTTGTCTACTTAAGGACGATGCAAAGCATTGAGAACTCTTGGTCTCTCTCATGTTGACTCAAAAGACACATGTGTTCCCTTCTTCTAGGTGACCTTCCTTGATTGGGGAATGAAGAACAATTATGCATACATACATATGATATACATGAATTATCATATAGCATACTGACCCCGAGGAAAGCGAAGTCACCTTGTGCTTTGTGTTTTGTGTCTATTATCCTTGGGCTTATCTCACACTTAGGGGCTAAATCCTTGTGATAACGTGCTCCTTTCCTTTGTCATTTCTTATATATGTATCACTACCTTAAAGCAATCACCCCCGATGAGGCGTGTGCGATCGCTTTAACGTAGGGGGACATACATCCCGTTCATATCTTTTCAAGATACTTGAAAATTTCTTGACAAATTTAACTTTGCCTTGAAAATTTTTGATATCTTTCTTGCATGACTCATAGTGAGGGAACCTTACTACTGACAGTCATGGTTCTCCCTCGTCATCTTCCCTTTTACTTTGTCAATCGAAGTCGTAAGATCCTTAGTAAACTGGGGGCTTGGTGTATCTTGCCTCCTTGACATGGTGAAATTTTTTCAATGTTGTTTCCTTGTACTTTACCGGAAGTATGAGCGTACGCTTATACTCCCGCTAAAGTGGGGGCTAAATGTAGCGTCCTAAAATTGTGACACTTGCAATTTCGACTGCATTTGGGTCTTCACGATGGCGATGCAACATGGAACCTGAATGGAGACCCCGAAACTTGTTCATGACATCAAAAACAGCATTTTTCAGCACCCTGGCCTGATCCTCCTTGCACCTTGTTGTCCCTGGAGGTGGGACCATGGCGCCCAACACCTTGTTCCTTCAGGACTAGGGTGCCCTGGTTCCCCAGGACCATGGCGCCCAGCGCCCTGGTCCCTGGCCCTATTTTGGGCCCGTTCTCTTATGGGGCTTCGGGTCTTTAAGTTTGCATATTGGAAAATAATGTTTCCTGGTCGGCCTAAGGTCGGGAAAATCAGTCTATCAGCCCTAATTGACAAGTATATAAACTACTTTTCCTCTCCTAGAAAGAGAGAGAAAGAGGAGGAGATATATGTGAGCAAGGTGCGAAAGCAATATTCAAACATTCAAGCATTCAAGCATTCCTTCAAGCAATTGAGCATTCTAAGTCTCCATTCAAGGCTAAGTGTTGCATTCAAGACAAGGATTCAACCATTGAAGAGGAGATCACTTACAACATACAACATACTACATACATTACACCTTCACATGTAAGAATACAAACATTCTTACAACAAGGTATCAGTACTTGTTTACATTACAAACATTTACATTTACAACATTCTCATTTCTTGGTTAATTCCAAAACTAGGGTTTGACCTAAAGGCAAACCCCTCATTCCTAACCCCCCAATCATCCTCTCTTTTCTGTGTGTAGGTTGCAGGTACGCGGCTGTAATTGAAGATCTGGAATCCTTGTGCAGAGACGAATAGATCCACCTTCATTTCGCGGATTTTTCGGAGGACCGTGTGCACACCGGGCGCCATCGTCCCGTCAACTTTCACTCAAATTTGCAGAACAGCACCGTCTCGACATTTTACTGCTAATTCCAGGTCTGCAGCTTCATCCCATATCCCTATCTCTGTTTATAAGCGAATCTTTCTTGCTTCTACATACATTCCTAGTTCAATCATCCTATCTATATTCTTTACAAAAGAGGGTATCCTTGATGTCACAACCCTTGAAACTCATTTAGAATCCAATCTTGCATTGCGTGGGATTGGATCTTGTGGGTTTCAACCCCTCTTTTGAATGTAAAGTCTCTCCCAAGTGAAAACCATCAACCCTAGTGACTCTCCCTTCTCTCTCGTTAGAGTTGGGGAGGGGAGAATGACTAGGGTTCGATTTTTCCGCTTTACAGTATAATATGAAAGCAAAATTGACAAGACAAGACGACAGCATAAGGGTACTAGAAGCGTGATTGATTCAACCTTTTGATTGAAGAAATTCATCCAATTTATAGATAAATTGGAGAAATGACAAGATTAGCATGAATTTGATTCGAATGGAAATTTCAAATCAAGAATGACAAATTATGACAAATTGACACTTTCTATGCGAAATTGATTGATTGATAATTATGACAAATTGCTATGTCAAAATTGATTGATTGACAATTATGACAAATTTGCTATGTCATTCCCATGAAATTAGGAGAAATAGGAGAAATTATAAAATTTGATGAATTAGAAATTAGGAAATTAAGAATTAGGAGAAATTAGTAATTTGGAAAATTAGGTAAATTAATTAATATTTTTTCATTTATTAATTAATTCACAAAGAGAGGAGGAATTAGTTAGCCAATTAAATAAATATTTAATTGTGACAAGAAGACTTAGGATAAATAAATAAATTATTTAACCTAGAGGGAAAATGACCAACAAGGTTAAATGAACAAATCATAAAAACCCTAGAAGATGCAAGGACGAAAATTAGGTCTTGACAAAAGATCGATTTGATCATGATTCTGACTTGATAAAAGACCAATGCTGATAAATGATTTGATTGATAAATGCACCAATTGACGAGGAACAATGACAAATTGATCCAAATTAACATGATTGAGAAGGACGACAATCGATGACAAATCGATCGCAAGATTGAAAATGACAATGATCGATGACAAATCGATCGCAAAATGACAAGATTGAAAATGACAATGATCGATGACAAATCGATCGCAAGATGACAAGATTGAAAATGACAATGATCAATGACAAATCGATCGCAAGATTGACAATGATCAATGACAAATCGATCACAAGATGACAAGATTGAAAAGAGGACAAAACCCTAATTCCATCATCGACTAGGATTGATGATGTCCAAAATGAAATCGAATTGACAATGTCAAAATATGACAAATGAGGACGCACATTGATGCGACAGGATAAGATCGATCAAAATCATGACTGAAGATCGTTATTGACAAGACCAAATTCGACAGCGAGACAAATGAAGAATGCAGAAGAAGGACTCGATGCTCGCAAATGATAAAGACCAAGTGCATGACATAGGAGAAATGTTAATGCGATGCAAAACCCTAAATTAAGGCAATGCGCAAATGTTAAAGTATGACTTCGCAAGCGTTGACCATTTTTAGACGTCTACAGTAGCATCTCCACGTCAATGCCAGAATGAATGATATCTCTAATAATGCATATCAGAATGATGCCAAAAAGCATCAATCAGTTATCTGTCAGAGGGGTAGAAACCCCTAACCTATCTCTGAGGTACTCAAATGGTTCTTTAGGCAAAGGTTTAGTGAAAATATTTGCAATCTTCTCTTTAGTGTTCACATAAACCAGTCTAACTTCATTTTCTTTCACCTTCTCCTTCAAAAAGTTATACTTGATACATATTTGCTTTGTCTTAGAGTGAAATACCAGATTCTTTTATATGTCAATAGCACCAGAGTTATCACGGTGAATAACTATCGGTCCAATACAATGCACTTTGATATCCTTCAATATTTGCTTCATCCATAGAACCTATGTACAGTTAGCAACAACAACAACATACTCAACTTCAACAGTAGATGAAGAATTACATGATTGCTTCTTTTTGGTCCATGAAACCAACTTCTTTCCAAGAAAGAAATCTCCATCAGAAGTATTTTTCTAGTCATCAACATCACCAGCCCAATCGGCATCTCTATATGCACATAAAGTAAAGTCATCATTCTTAGGGTACCATAAACCATATTTAGATGTACCTTGCAAGTATCTAAAACTTTTATTCACCGCACTCTCATGATTCTCTCTAGGGTCACTCTAATATCTAGATGCAATACAAACAACATTCATTATGTCATGCCTAGTCTGAGTCAAATAAACAAGACCTCCAATCATAGATTTGTATCTTGTAGGATTTACCAGTGCTGAAACATATTTCCTTGTCAATTTCTCACTTGTAACCATAGGAGTAGTTACCGGTTTAGAATCTCCCATACCAAATTTCTTCAACAATTCCCTAGCATACTTAGTTTGACAGGTGAAAATACCTTTATCAGTCTGAGTAATCTGTAAACCTAAGAAAATTTTCGTTTCCCCAATCATAGATATTTCAAATTCTTTCTCCATATTTTTAGAAAAATCCATGCATAACTTATCTTCACCTCCAAAAATGATGTCATCAATAAATACTTCAATAATTAATATATCATCATCAGTGACCTTATAATATAAATTATTGTCAGCATTACCCTTAGTAAAACCAAGCTTAAAAAGATGTTTATCCAACCTTGCATACCAAGCTCTAGGTGCTTGTTTCAATCCATATAAGGCTCTCCTTAACCTGTAAACCATGTTTGTATCATCTGGAAGTGAAAAACCATCAGGTTGCTCAATATAAACTTCCTCATCAAGATCCCCATTCAAAAATGCACACTTAACATCCATCTAATAAACCTTGTAGTTTTTATGGGCAACATAGGCAAGAAATAATCTTACAGCTTCAATC
The DNA here is from genome assembly GCF_030272615.1 of Cryptomeria japonica. Taxonomy (NCBI): domain Eukaryota; kingdom Viridiplantae; phylum Streptophyta; class Pinopsida; order Cupressales; family Cupressaceae; genus Cryptomeria; species Cryptomeria japonica. The sequence continues at coordinate 367,005,329 of NC_081406.1, forward strand.
CTAGCTACAGGTGCAAAAGTCTCACCATAATCAATTCCTTTCTTCTGAGAATATCTTTTACAAACCAATCTAGCCTTTCTCCTTATAATTTGACCATCCACATTCAATTTATTCCTACAAACCCATTTAGTTCCAATAACATTCTTATTTTTAGGTTGGGGAGCTAAAGTCCATGTGTTATTCTTCTCAATTTGATCTAATTCCTCTTCCATATCTTTCAACCAACATTCATCTTTACATGATTCAATTACTGATACTGGCTCAACTTGAGAAATTAAACATACCTCATTAGATGCCAATCTTCTTCTTGTCATCACTCCATTGTTCTTATCCTCAATGATCTAATCTTCTGAATGATTCAATCTCACATACCTAGGAGTCTTCTAACTCTCTGTTCCTCTTCCCAATTCTTCAGTTACTATTGAATTTTATGATACTGCCGGAGTAACTGGCTCAACACTCTATTCCAATAAAGGTGCTACCGGTTTAGATACAATCATTTCCACCGCTGGTTCTTTCTCATAAACACTAATTTGACTTATATTAAGCTAATCCACCTTGACATTAGCACTCTCCACAATTCTCTGCAATCTCTTATTATAACATCTATATGCCTTTCTTTCATTATAATAACCAATAAATATGCCTTCATCACATCTAGGATAAAATTTTCCAATGATATCATCTCTTCTGATATAACATTTACTACCAAATATTCTGAAATACTTAACTGTAGGTGTATTTCCAAACCATAATTCATAAGGTGTCTTACCGATTTCTCCTTTGATATGTACTTTATTGAATGTATAAACCATTGTGCTCACTACTTCTCTCGAGTAGATATGAGGTAGACTAGCTTCCATAATCATTTATCTAGCAGCATCCAAGATAGTTTTGTTTTTCCTTTCCACAACTCCATTCTGCTTAAGTGTTTGGGGAGCAAAAAATTGTCTCATTATACCATGCTTCTCACAAAAGTTATTAAACTCATCAGATGTGAATTCTCCACCATGATCTGACCTAAAAAATTTAATCTTCAATCCTGTCTCTATTTCCACTTTATCCTTAAAGGTTTTATACTTCTCAAAAGCCTCAAATTTCTCCCTTAGAAAAGTAACACACATCATTCTAGAATAATCATCAATAATTAGCATAAAATATCTATCACCTTGAAACCTTTTAAGTACTCTAGCAGGGCCACACAAATCAGTATGAATAAGATCAAGAACATCATTAGATTTATCTTGTATACTCCTAAAAGAAGTTATGACTTGTTTTCCCATTTGACTTTTTTTACATATCGGATTATAAGGCTTCACAATATTAGGTATCTCTCTAACTGCCTTAGTTGAACTGATATTTATAATGCAATCAAAATTTACATGACATAGCCTTTTATGACATAGCTAACTCTCATCAATTTGTACAATCAAACATGTCTTCTCACCAAAATTAAAATGAAATATATTACCTTTTGTCTGTGTACCGGTTGCAATCTCCAAACCAGATCTGTTAATGATTTTGCATTTACCATCCTTGAACTATAATTGAAATCTCTTATCCACCAATTGTCCTACACTCAAAAGATTATACTTTAAACCTTAAACAAAATAAACATTATCAGTATTGTGCTTACCATCCAATGATATAGTTCCTTTTCCTTTGATCATATATGCTTTGTCATCTCCAAATCTTACCAGACAGCCATCAAATTCTTGCAAAGATAGAAACTTCCTTTTATCTCTAGTCATATGATGTGAACAACCACTATCAATTACCCATTCATCCTTGTCTTCAATTTTAGCAGCAAGTGCCTTTTCTTTAGGTAAATTCTCCTCTAGTGCTGGAACATCTTCCTTGATAGCCAGGAACACCCATTCTTTCCCATTTTCGAAACAACTAGCAGAGTCTTCTATCGGTTCATCATCAAAGTCAGTAACAACTTCCTCATCCGTTATGTAGCATGATTTGTCTCTGCTTTTCCTGTACTTATATTTGTTCTGATATCCAAGGTTAGGCTTAAATGATCTTCTAACTCTCTTCAAATATTGAATTCCTTTTAGGACATCTAGATGCAAAATGACCAATCTTATTACATGCAAAACATTTAAAAGGTGTTTTTCCTTCATACTTACTTCATATCGGTCCTTTAGGTACTCTTCTAACAAATAGTGCTTTAAGTTTCTCAAATTCATCATCTTCTCTCTTCATATCATTCAATTCATTTGCATATAAAGCTTTACAATCTTGCTTGTCAGTTGATGATGCAGATGCATGAAAAGCAAGTTCAGACTTCATAGCTCTAGAAGGTCCAAATTCTTCAAGCTCAAAAGCAAATAATTTCCCAACCAAGGTCTCTCATTTGACAGAAGTGTTAGCCATTATTCTCAATTCATTAATTACAGTAGCCTTCATCTTGTAAGCTGGTGGTAGGGCTCTCAGAACTTTAGAAACAATATCATCTTCACTCAGAGTTCCACCACAACATTGAATTGCCATAACAATCTCATTTACCCTTTCCATGAATGCAATAATCCTTTCATCTTATTCCATCTTCAGGTTTTCATATCTCACCCGGTAATCATCAAGTTGAGCAATCTTCATAGTAGGGTCACCTTCATAAAGAGTCTCCAACTTATCCCATATAGCCTTTCTAGATAATTTGTTGGTTAATCCCATTATTTGTTGATCAGAAAGTGCACACAAGAGGGATTCTCTTTCTCTACAATCATTCTCAAGCTCCTTATCCAAGTTTGTTGGAGGGGGATTGCTAGATGTCATATTATGAGGTGTAACACCATTCTGTGTGATCTCCCAAATCTCCTTACTGAGACATCTCAGATGAGTCTCCATCTGAATCTTCCATACTGTGTAATTTGTTCCATCAAGCCTAGGAATATCTCTCTGAAATATAGATCCAAATGAACTAGATGAACTTGAACTGTTAGTCGCCATAGGATCTTCCTTGAGTGATTAAGCTTTCTGTAGAGAGGACCAAAGCTCTGATACCAATTGTTAGATAGTTCATATAACCAGAAGACAAATGAGAGGGGGGGTGAATCAGTTGTCATAGATTACCAAAACATATAGAAATTAATTCTTTAATACCTGAACCTAAAACATTAATACCAAAATACTTAAACCAAATACCAGAATAACAGATAAACCAATTAAGCATAAACAATAATAAGAGAATGAATACCATCCACATGACACCAAGATTTATACATGGAAAACCTGATAAAGGGAAAAATGATGGTGGGAAGCCTACCCATAGTCAGATAATACTTCTGTAGTAAGTATGTGAATTACAATTAAGGGGCCTGCACTTGCAGAAAGGCCAACAGCCTAGAGCGCATTGCTCATCATAAAAGGAGTCCCACTGACTACATATAAATCCAGACTACAATCTGAAAGAATGAATGAACTACAAAGATAGAATCTCCTATGCCTGAGTATAGTTCCAATTAATCTCAATACTGGAGGACTAAATCCTCTTACATAAACCCAACTTGATCTCCAATGATCAACCAAATCCTCTTTCTGAATGATATTACATTATCCACACATTATATATCCATATCCCATAGCATGAAGATCTACAATGAGATCTTACATCATATATATACAAACCCTCGACCATAAACAATTAGGTCGGCCACCAAACAATAAACCAATTACATAGTTACAAAACATGTTGGCCTTAGACCAAACAAATAATATCTAACCCATAAGACATCCTGGAAACACATTGAGAGGTCCAATCCACATGTTACATTAAGTCGGTCCATAACCTAGATCAACCGAGACCCAATATAGGTCCACACGCTAAAGAAATGATCTCAATCCTCCAAGTCTCAAACATGATCACCATCAGCATCCTAAATCACCACCAGAAGCTGCACCAACACCACTTATGCATATCATCAAAGATCTTCATCAAAACTTTGCCAGTGAAACCCTCGTCGGAACCACAAACCAATCTTCCAATCAAACAGGATAGCATCTGATTACCAGACCAAAACCAACTGACTGAATATGAACATGAGTAGCATGAATAAGATAATTCCATAACCAAATCATACCGAAGAATACTAGATCCAATCCAACCAGAAACCACACAACCTACCAGGACCAGAAGGGTGTCGGTAAAGCATCCAAAATAGCTAGTGTTGATATTACTGATAAAACATCACTACAACACATACCTCACCCATTCATTTTCATTGAATGATGGAAAGTTCACAAACTAAGTAAAACCCTTTCTCTGCAACTGTGCAAATTCTGGCTTGGGGTTGCTGATTTTATCGATGATGCTATCGGTATAAAGGTCCAAAATGTCTTCATTGTCAGTTTCCTTGATCTCATAGTTAATATAGGCTCGTACTGTTGGAGTTGTTGGATATGGTTGTTCATTGTTTCTGCTAGGATTTGTTGTTTTCATTTATGTCAACATATTCCTATGATTTATTCTGGTGAGTTTGGGAAGATCTTCTAATCCGGTTTTGTAGTTTGGTTTTGCTAATCACTGTTTTGTAGAATCTGGTATTTCCTCTAATATATTCTGGTATGATCAGATCTTGTGCTGAGGTTTTGGGATATTTTTTGGGATGATCTTGTGTATCTTCATTTCAGATGGTTCATGATTTGGTGACCCACAAGTTATCTTTCTTCATGATAGTTTCTGATTGGTTGTGTTCTTGAACTTTTTGACGTTGATCGATGAAGATTTGATAAGTGATGTCCGTGAATTTATTGGTGATGATTCTAATGTGCTTGTTGGTGTTTCCTAGTTGTGTCCTATTTATTTTGGTGATCCGTATTGATCGTTGTGCAATTGTTTGGTGGTTTTCTTCAATCGGTATTGATTTTCGTGTTATGCAGTATTTTTGGTGGTGTAGCGTGTTGCAGTTGATCTTGGCATGATTTCTAGTGGATGTGATCATTTAAAAAATTTAATTAGGTCCATGCTATGTAATTTAAATCATTATATTGATCTAGTGGTTGATCTTTATATCGTGTAATGTAAATTTGTGAGATGAGGATTAGGGTTTATCCGACCTTGTTATCAAGGTTGATGAATTATATATATAGGTGAATTATTCACTTAGTTTTGGTGTTGATGTTGTGTCTGCATTATCAAAGAGAGGCTTATATTCAAACAAGTGATTTATTCTTCGGTGTTGAGTTTGTGGTGAGATTGGTGTTGTAGATCAGACATCTCTGCTTAACCGAAACTGTAATCAGGCAATTGGAGTTGCTATTTCTTCGGTTCATTTCCTCTGGATTGTAGTCTGAATCATATTGTAAGTCAGTGAAACTTCCTTGAGGGTTGTAGCCTTCTGAGCAAATATCTTTTGAGTAGTGACCTCTAAGAAGTGTACCTAAATGTGTGTGCATTCCCCATTGTAATATTTTCACCTACTACTACAGAGTATCATCTTACTGTGGGTAGGTTCCCACTATGGTTTTTCCCTTAACCGGGTTTTCCATGTCAAAAAATTTGGTGTTGTGTGTTGTGTTGTGTTGTGTTGTTAATTTGCTTAGCTGTTTATTGTTGCAGTCTATCAGTTTATGTTTTCGAGTTTAATTCTCTGTATCCAGTGAAGACTAATTCACCCCCCTCCCCTCTCAATCTCCCTTCTTGATTGTTGCTAACAATTGGTATCAGAGCTAGATCCTCCGATAGAAGTTGAATCGCTTGAGGAAATCTGGGATGACAACTCAAGGTATTGTTTTCAAGAAGGACAGTCTGAGGTTTGATGGAAGTAAATATACAATATGGAAGAGTCAAATAGAGGTTCACTTGAAGTGTCTTGGAGAGGATTACTAGAAGATTAATAAGAATGTCTATGTTGTTCCTCAGAATGGACCATGCACTCCTATGAGGTTAAGGAAGCAGAATATAACATCAGAGCAAAGGAAGCATTGCTTAGTGCCCTAATTAATTCTACAATGAAAAATGTTATGGGATTTTAGACTGCACATGAGATCTGGGAGAATCTTGAGATCGTGTATGAAGGTGATAGTCTGTTGGGATCTGAGAACACTGAGAGGGGGGGTTGAATCAGTGTTCTACCAAAATCAACAATATTTAACTTTCTAAACCATGCATGTATGTACCGGTAAACAAATAAGCATATAACAAGAAGCAAATAAAGGTTATGTGCACAAAGATGGTGGTCAGAAAAGTGGACACCACCCAAAAAAAACATGGAAAAACAAGCAACACCCCCAACAAGAACAACCAAATGCACCTCCTGAAAACCCACAAGATACACCCCCAATTCCTCTTTTTGACCGCACACCTGAAACACAAGAGCAATTAATTAATCTGTTAGGACAAAATACGTATAAAATCAATAGACTGATTGTTAAATTGAAAACATCTGAACTTAAGCATCATCAATCCCTCGCCACTAGCCTAGAAACATTAGCTAGTGGTGCCATAGTTGTTTCCACAAAAATTACCAAATGGGGAAGCTTTAGGGATAGGTGTCATCAATTCTATGCCAATGGGCTATCATACGAGGGAGTAAAAAACAAAAATATTAGTAAACAACAAATATGTGCCCTTTTCATTGATCCCAAAACTGGTCAGCCATTACCTCTTAATGCAAAGAGGTTTCGCATACATTGGTGTACCAATGTGCAGATGAAGAATCTTTTTTGGCAGAGGTGGTGGATGGTCTTTGATAATCCACCTTGTAATAATTATGAGGTGCCATTATATTTTTTGAGAAAATTATATTGTGATTTTGCGCTCAATGTGTGCCCAAACTATTTTGACATGAGAGAGTTCCATGGTAGAGGTGGTGGCTCTGCCCAAGATAGACCTAGAGCCCATAGGTGATTACCAGTGGAGAGTCGCCGCCCCCTAGCACCTAAACCCAAGGTGCATCAGGCTTTCCCAGTAGAGCTGAAAGAGTTGATGGAGCTATAGACTCTTTAGGCAGCTACAGCATTGATTGGTGTCATCATCCAACATGGGACATTGTTACCACACCCTATTGTATTGGATGATGAGCCATTAGTTGCTCCAAGTGGTGACAAAGAGCCCATCCAGTATATGTGTGTCAGTTGCTTGGGGATATGCTCAGGGATAGATGATGCAGCCAGTGCAGATGGATACACATCTCATTCATGCATGATTTGTGGGAGTAGATGTCAGGCCCGCACAGCTGAGGATTTCACGCTGACAAATGAGTTGATGGACATGGTGTTTTCCCATGAGTGATAGACATAGGTGTGTTGATTTGAATTCATAGCATTTTATTTATCAGTCACTTTAAATTTGTAATTACATAATTGAATTTTCAATTATAGATCAATTTAAATTGAGAAATAATATGCATTTCAAGATGCAGCAGCGGTATCCCATACTCGTCCCCCAGTTACTACAGCTGCAACTTCGATGCCTGAGGTATAAATTTTGTAACATGTTAAAATAGAATAGTAAACTTTGAATTCAAAAAAATACAAGATATACAAACTATCTTTAATGCTTGGTCCAATTTTTGCTTTGTAGGTGTTGACAGGGGACCAAATGTTCCAGATTGATGACATCACGCTCTCAATGATCGATTTTGGCCTACAAGGCTATACGGTATCATATTTTGTACAACCCTTTTTAATGTATTGTTTTGATGGAATATGCAAGTCATTTCATTTTAGATTTTTAAAATTATGTTTAATTTATTATCTATACTAATATCTCATGTTAATTTTGTTTTTTTAGGGTACCCCCTCCGTGTCTAGGGCACGTCCTAAGAAAAAGAATTCCTTGAAGATGCCAAAACATGGGAAGAAGGTAATTGAACAAATTTTTAGTTGTACAATTGTTTGAAAATGTTGAAATCAAGTATTAGTTGGGGTTTGTAGATTGATTAGTTTTTTTTGTCTATTTTACATGTACAATGGCCATTGTGCTATGTGGATTTGTTGAATGCACTTGATTCACCCATGGATCAAGAGAGGGCGGAGGTATGTATCTCTACTTTATTTTCTTGATTTCATGATTATATGCACGCGTACATGTGAACTTGTGATATATTATAATCTTATAATTTTTCATACCGGAAATATCCATACCTATTTCATCAATGGTGAACCCTCCTCCATGCACTGGAGAATCATCTCAGAATCTGGTACACTTTTGTTTGATATGTAAAATTAATTATTTTTAACCTACAATACTTATCATTATATTAATTTATTTCAACTTCGAACATTTTGTGTATAGGTAATAGCAACAATTTCTCCATCGATGGTGAGCCATCCTCAGTCCATTGGAGAAGCATCTCAGGCACAGGTACGTCATTGTTCTCTATATTATAGATTTTAAGTGTTTTTATATATTTATGTTAGTAAATTGTATTAATTATACATTTAATCTACAATAGACCCCTTTGAGGTATGGCCATAACGTGGATCCATTTAAGTATGTCTTCAAGAAAACTCCTAAGAGTGACAAGGAGAGGACAGCAAAGACATTAGCTCCTAGATCAGCTGATGAGGTAATCTACATTTCAATTACAAAGGAATTATAGTTAAATGCATAGTTATGTTGTTAATTTTGAACTATTTTCTACCAAATAATTCTAACTTGGCTTTTGAATTGTGGTTTTGCAGCCATCTACATAGCCACGTACTACATCAAAGAGGCTTGATTTTGATGATCCACCACAAGTTTAGGATCATATAGTGTTATTTTTGGTCATAGAATGACCAATACATGTAGATATATTCTACATTTTTATTGTATATCGATTTGGACATGGCATATGCCACATTTTTGTAATACTTGTATTGACTTGGCAGACATGCCTTTTTTTATATATATAAATGTCGATATTCGATCCAATAAATATGTACTGAGTTCATTATTTTGTATTCATTGTATTTTGTGGTTGTCCTTTTATAAATTTAATTGATCATTTTCCTATGTAATCAACAATATGAATATAAACAACAAAAATATATGATATAAAAAATTGCAATCGTGGAATACGATTTGATAAAATTTCTAAAATGTTGAATTAACCCTACAAAACTCCTTGTATTCAGTTCATTATTGTGTATTCATTGTACTTGGTCACTGCCCTTTTACAAATTTAAATGAATATTTGCATATGTAATCAACAATATGAATATAAACAACAATATGTGTTTGGTGCGAGAGCACCCTCACGCTCGCAATGGTCAAATTTTTTTTGTCATGTGCACAAATAGGCATCGTGAGCACATCTGAGTGGGCAGGTTTATGCTAGGCATGCCCCTATCATGCATCCCAAAGCGTCAGAACGTCGAGAGTCATACCATACCGGTGCGATCTCTCAAGTGCCCTGAGTCCAAAAAATTGTCAAAAATTGACGGACTGTTTCTTCAAATCTAGGACACATATGGTCAATCCGTTTGAACTTGTGGGGTCGTGTGAGTCTCCTCTACAATGGCCTATCTCAGTTTTTGACGACTCAGAGCCATTTTCAATTGGTAGCATTTTTTCGCCTGCTACAAAAATTGTCAGTTGAATGCAATGCAAAGTTGCAAGATTGGCTATAATTGATTCAGCTCGTTGTGTGCACAAACCAACATCACGAGCGTATCTGGGTGGGTAGTTTTACACTAGGCATGCCCCTATCATGCATCCCAAAGCGCCAGAACGTCAAGAGTCATATCGTACTAGGGCGATCTCTAAAGTGCCCTGAGTCCAACAAATTGTCAAAATTTGACGGACTGTTTCTTCAAATCCAAGACACATATGGTTGATCTTTTTGAACCTGTGGGGTCACATGAGGCTCCTCTACAATGGCCTATCTTGGTTTTTGACGACTTGGAGCCATTTTCGATTGGTAGCATTTTTTGCCTGCTGCAAAAACCGTCAGTTGCATGCAATGCAAAGTTGCAGGATTGGCTAGAATTGATTCAGTTCGTCGTGTGCACAATCTAACGTCACAAGTGCATCCGGGTGGGTAGGTTTACGCTATGACCCGATAATGACTCAAATAATTCTCCATGATTATACAAGAATCAAGAATACTCGTGATTGACCAGGGACACATCACATATACTCAAAACATAGTCACAAAACATTGACACACAAAATAGTCACAAAACATTGACACATATTTGTTAGGTCTTACTTGGAAGGCTAATGTAGTGAGAGGGGAGGGGTGAATCAGTACTTCAAAACTTTTCTTCTAAAAACAATTTTACTGATAAACACAAACTATGTATTTCTGATCTCAAAGATATGTAATACTGAAAAATAATCATAGAAATAACAGACATCAAAATATCACTCCATAACACAAAGATTTTTGGTCACGCAGAAACTCTTGGTTAGAGAGAAAAATTGCGGTGGGGATGGCACCCACAACTTCACTGCTGCAGTAATCAAGATTGCTCGGTTAGAGCTACATGTTTAGCTATTTCTGATATCTTACCCTATTAGGAGTATACAGATATTTAGATCTACCTTGCTAAAGGATTTTACAAACACTTCTACAAAATGTTGTACCTGGTTAAAGGCTTTACAATTTATAGACTGTATTAGAGTCTTTCACCCTATTAAAGGTTTCTATTACAACTTAAAATTTCAATAAAAAATCTTTACAAAATATCTGTAACTTCACATATGAAATGTTATAGCAGACTCTATGTGCTCAATATAAAATTACCTTGCTCATAGCATTCCTCTATAATTGATAAATCAACTCGGTAACCACTTCTGTATACTCTATCCTCTTAAACTGTTCTCTAAAACCTTCTCAATAACCTGTGATTATCTCTGTCAATCTTCTTTCTTCATACTGAACTATGTCATTCCTTTTTGTCTCTTTTCTTGATTAACTTTTCATATATTTTTTTTTCATATACTCAAATCATTTTGTTTATATAGATCTCTGAGATGATGATCTGTTCATGCTTCAATCATACAAACATGTTTTATTGAATGATTAAACGTAGAAATTATTTCATTGGATATTCTTCCTCAAAATCATAAAAAATCTTTAAATGCAATTTCCTATGTAGTAATGGTTTCATCTTCTCGAATTATGTAACACGTTTCACATGTGTGTCCAGGTTCATTGAATCTAGTAACACATTTTCACTCGATTCGGATCAACTCGGTATTCCTTCTTTGTTGCTCAGTAAACATATAAACCTTACTCGATAGACAGCCTGCATATGTCTCGGTTCAAAGCTCGATGTGTATCATCTCGGTGACTTGTCTTTCTTCTGTAACTGACACCGGTGACCTTGGTATTTACCAACTGGACTTTTCGGTAGTATTAACCGAATAGAGTATATAGAATGACTTTAGGCATAAAACTAATGATAACTTAGTAAATAGCAACAATCTCCCCTTTTGACATTAGTTTGGTATGTTTGACAAAACTCCTTTCAAAGTCATAATACAAAATCTATATACTTGCAAAATAAACTGAAATGTCAGTATATACAATGTTCAAATAAATACTCAAATACATACTCCCCTTATCAATATTTTGTATATAACTTGATGTTCCATGCTCTGTATTTCCATGCTCTTGATGTTACATGCTCCTGATGTTCCATGCTCCCCTTGACAATTTCAACTGTACACTCGGATACTCTATATACTCAGATATTCATGCTCGGTCATGTGTTCAGTACACTCCCCCTTTTTGACAAACATCAAAACTAGTTACCATTTGGTGGGGGCAACTACTCAAAAATAGATTTATACTTTGTATGAGCTGTTGTAAGAGTGTTCTTAAGTGTATCCTTGACACTTTCCAGTATTGTAATCTGAGTTGTAATATCAGCTGACAGTGTGATCAAACCATCTAAAGTGCTTCCCTCGACTTGAGTTGACAATTGGGTAGCCTGGTTGATCTGCTCTTGAACTGATGACAAATGGGGAATAAAAAGTGTTTGAAGAGTCATGATATCCATCCTTATTTTATGCTCTTCATTCTGAAGTTCTAACTATTGAGCCATAAGTGTTTGTAGCCTTGAATAAAAATTTTGAAGAGAATTTGGCTTGGTAGTCAATTTATTTGACAGATCGGTGATCTCCTTTTCAATGACTTCAGTCTTATTCTTGATATCTTTGATGAAGAATGAAAATGTACATAACTTTTGGAATAAATAAATAATATGCTTGAGTTGAGGGGACAACTCAGCAATGAATTCAATAAGCTTTATTTAACCTATAGCAATTGCTTTCTGCACTTCTTCAATCATCTTGGTAGTTAGCTCTTTTTTCCTTCAATTTGCTAAGATAATCTGATGCTTCTACTCCAGATTCCTCAAATTGAGTGAGTAGATCATCCAGTTGCACATGGATGAAAGAATCTTTATTAATGGTAGCTTCAGGTATCATTTCTGTCAATAATGTTTTGACCTTCTGAAGTACTCGGTTCTTCTATTGAATAGATATCTATCTTTCTTGCTCTTCTTTGGCTTTACAAAGCTCACCAAATTCTATTAGTGCTTGCCCCTTCAATTTTTCTAGGTCAACATTCGGTAGCACAATAGGCTTTGATAGATCTACCTTAAAACTATGTCGTTTTGCTTTCTTCTCCTTTGATGATGATGCCTTTGCCGATTGAATGGGTACAATGGCTTTGGAGACTTGTCCTTCCTTGGTATGTTGCTCGTTAGAGGAAACACTTTGGTCGGTTCCTATAGCCTCTATTGTATCCTTCGGTGTTTCCTTGCTTTGAATTTTAGTGGCAATTGTCTCGATGCTTGAAGGAACTTGTGAAGTTTTCTCTCTAGTGTCCTGAGAGGTAGGTTCATCTTGTTTATCCTTTGGAGCCTCTGTGCCTTCATCTCTGTCCTGAGGTTTCTCAGCTGAGACTTGTTGGGTGATCAGAGGATAAGGCTTAACCTATTCCAAAACTGATTCACTGGACACCAGTTTGGCATAGGTGTTGCCTTCTATCATCTCTCCTTCCTGTGTTTCAGTGTCTATGACATCCTCATCTATCTGAATAGTGGATGCAGGATCTTGCTCGATGATGTCAACTATTTCTTCTTCACCTTTTGGCTCTTCAGTCTGAATCCCGAATATCTTCTTCCATTTCTCTTTGGTTTCATTTTCAACTTCAAGATATAGTCCATTCATCATTTTTAAGGCCCTTTGTTTTACTTGAAAATTTGTCTGGTAGTTTTTCAAGTGATCTCTTATTTCATCTACCGACATATCTAGAAAGAGATGTACCAAAACTCTTTCTCTTATTTGCTTCTCCGAGTCCATAGCATATTTCCATCTATTATCAATATGTGAGTATAATGCTTTTGGAAGAAAACTAGTCACTTCCAATGGAACTACTCGGAACTTGAGAAGTGTACTAATTATAGTCTCTTCGATTTGCCTCTTCTCTTCAACTATTCTAGTATCATATTTTACATATCTAAATGACCCAAATCCACCATATTCCTTCAATTTTGCACAAAAATTGTCAACACTATGTACATCTTCCTTTGTGCTTTTTACAATCTGAAGTTTATTTACATCTTCTGACTCTGTGTCACTTTCCAAAATTCATCTTCTATTCTTCTTTCTATAATTTTTTGTAACCTTAGTCATTTCTACATTCTTTTGCTTCTTATCGGGTGACGCAACAGATGATCTAGTGTTCGGTTGCTTCACTGGTGGGGTCGGTGATACCTTGGTTGCATCTTGTTTCTTTCTTTTCAAAATTTTGCCCTTTGGCAACTCGGTGCTTAGTGTAATTGCTGCTTCTTGAGCTTCAGATTCTCCCTCGATTGAAAGTTGATCACTCTTAGTAGGAGTGGAGGTAGAACCTTCTCCAAACTTTTCAATTAAATCCTTAATCATTCTGGTGGCTTTTTTGGCAGCCTTCGGAACAACATTGCTCATTTTTACTTTCTCTTTCACCTCTTCATAGGTGCCATATCTTTTCTCGGTAGCATGCCTTGGAAGTGCTAAAAAGGCATCTATCTGTTGTTGAGCAATGTTGAAATCTATCTCATAACCCATAGGCGGTAATGATTGAGTCCTGGGTTATACTGCTTTGACATAACAGTAGTTTGCATCCAATTCAAAACATATAGTATCCTTGTATTTTTCCACTAGCTGAGGTGGAATCTTATACCTGCTATGCATCTTTTCCTGGAATTTGTTGATGTAGTCATCCATTATCATATTGAAATTATCACCTAGCTGATTGATGAAATCATTTATTTCATGGGTGATAGGTCAGTGTAATTCCCAAACAATGTTACCGGCTGATGGAAAGAATTTTTGAAAATAGAAGAACATACACACTAAGAGTGACCCAAACTTTAGTGTGTTAGCAGTATTATTCTTCTTCGGTTTCCTTATTGTATTTAGATTTTCAAAAAGATTCTTTAACAACACTTCACATAAATCAATTTGCATACCCTTTTTAACAATTTTATAGGCCAAATCTATAGCTACACACGGTACACTATTTTCTCTTGCCGACTGGAAGAAACAATAACCAATAACTCTAATAGAAAAATTAAGTTCTGCATCTGTCACATTGTTCAACTTAAGACCTCTGCTATTAGACTCAACACCTGTTAATGTTATCAATTCCTTCTGTGAAATCATCTTTCGTGCTCGGCCATGGTCAAATATAGGGTATCTGGTTATTATGTGAATAATCTCCTTGGTGATCTTGAAAGGTTGATCCTCTAGCCACATAAAATCATCATGTACTCGGCTCAAGACAAATTTGACCCATTGGGGTTTGAAGACTCGAGGATAGGTTAGGGCTTCGGTTAATCCCTTGACTTTGATATGCTCAAACTTGCTATCCAGATTTCCACTGGTGCACAATTTATCATACATATCCTTAATCTCATTATGACCTAGCTCATCAACTTTGCACTTGGTATAAAATCTAACATCTTCAATCAACAGAACCCTATCCAGAATAAGAGAAAATGCAGTTTTCTCATCGGGTTCGGAAGCCACTTTGGGAGGTAAGGTGTATTTCAGTGTAGGCTTCTCAATGGTTTCTACAACAATGGGTTTCTAAACTTTGGGGGCCATTTCAAACTGAAATTCTACTTACGAAGTAGCTTAGGGTTTCAAAAAACCAAAAAATGCTTCCAACTTAGTAAATACTTTGCAAATATTCACAACTTGACTTGATCAGTTAACTGCTAAAAATGCGACTTTTAGATTTGCTAAATACCTTGAATTCGCTCTTGGAAATGTTTGATCGCCTTTTGATTCACTCTGCTCTGCACTTTGAAAACTGGTATGTAAAAATTGACCGCGCTCAATACTTTAAATATCTCCTTTTGACCTTATCGGGATTCATGTGGTTAGGTTAAATAGGCATTAAATGCACTTGGTTTCACTTTACCGAATAGACAAGTTTAATACTTTTACCGATTTCTCTGGTAAATCAAAAGACTAGATAATTTTTCAAAATTTCTATTGCATCTTAGCTATGCAGATTTTGGAATTAAGTGCATAAATATATAGGAACTATTAAGATCTAACCTTTGAGAATGCAGTCCCTCCATACCTTTATTGACTAATTCGGAGTAGATGCACCTAACTCGGTAGGTAAGGTGCTTCCTTCATTAGTTGACATATTTTCCTTCTTTTTCCAAAATTTGTGCAATTTGCTTCTTATCTCCTCAGTATCTCCTCTCAGTTGGTCTCTGCAGTCTTTAGCTATGTGTCCAACTTTGTGACAATGAAAACATGCCATTCTTGGATTTCTCCATGATCTCCGGTTGTTCATTCCAAATCTTATCATACAATTTGCACTTATATGTCCATATCTTCCACAGCATTCACACCAAATTCTTGTATTGTAATCCCATGGTACTGAAGTATATTGTCGATTGAGATTTGTGTGAGTTCGGTAGCTTCTAGTGTTTGCTCTCGGTGTGGAGTCCACATATAGTTTTTCTTCTTAAACCAACATTTCTCAGTATTGTGTCCATATCTATTGCAATTTTTGCAAAACCCTTTGTATTTTGCCTTCTGATAATTGTTGACAGACTTTGTTCTACATTGCTTAGATGTGTGACCATACTTATTGCAATTGTAACAATAACCATTAAACCTAGTAACATATGGTTTCTTACCTTTTCTGATTCGGCAAACGTTGGCAGTATGTCCTTGTTTTCCACAGCAGTTGCAAATAGGCTTCTTGTCCTTGATGTTCTCTTTATTTCTAGCTTGCTTTGATGATTCTCCTTTCTCGGTAGTGTTGATCCCTTTCTCGGTAGAGTTGTTTCCTTTGTAACCGTGTCCTACATTTTTGTTGGGTTTTCTCATATTTAGTTGCCCATCCAACATTCTTGATGCTTCATGGCTTTTCCTCAATGTTTCTTTTGACTTCTTTTCTGCTTCTAGTTCATCGGTCAATCTTGATATTTCAAGTTTCAATGCTTGGTTCTCATTTTATTTTAGTGTAGCTTCATGATGTGCATAGTCCAATTGATTAGACAAATTGTGTTGAACTACAGTCATCCTTGATATTTCCTCATTCTTTGTAGACACCATTGCTTCTAGCTGTTGTTTTTCTCCTTCTATAATTCGCGTATTATCTTCAGTTATTCTCAATGCATCAAGATTTTTAGTCATCTATGTGCTAAAATACTCATGTTCCCTTCTCATTGCTTTTAGCTATTCATTAAGTGCTTTGTTCTTTTCTTTCAATTTTGCAATCATTTCTTCAGATTCTTCTAATATGTTGTTCTCAAATGATGTCTCAATTTGTTCCACCAACTCTTGTGAGTCTTGTAAATCATCAGACAACCTTCTTCTGACTTTCAGTGATCTCTGCATTTGCCTCTGCATATCTGCAATCATTTGATTAGCATGATCCAATTCTTCTTGAAGATTCACAAACCTACGAGATTGTTTATAGCCTTCCATTGGTAGGATCTTTCTCTTTGGTCTATTAGACCCTTTACCAAGAATATGGATCTGATACCAATTGTTAGGTCTTACTTGGAAGGCTAATGTAGTGAGAGTGGAGGGATGAATCAGTACTTCAAAACTTTTCTTCTAAAAACAATTTTACTGATAAACACAAACTATGTATTGTTGATCTCAAAGATATGTAATACTGAAACATAATCATAGAAATAACATACATCAAAATATCACTCTATAACACAAAGATTTTTGGTCACACAGAAACTCTTGGTTACAGAGAAAAACTGCGGTGGGGATGGCACCCAAAACTTCACTACTGCAGTAATCAAGATTGCTCGGTTAAAGCTACATGTTTAGCTATTTCTGATAGCTTACCTTGTTAGGAGTATAAATATCTTTAGATCTACCTTGCTAAAGGATTTTACAAACACTTCTACAAAATGTTGTACCTGGTTGAAGGCTTTACAATTTATAGACTGTATTAGAGTCTTTTACCCTGTTAAAGGTTTCTATTACAACTTAAAATTTCAATAAAAAATCTTTACAAAATATCTGCAACTTCACATCTGAAATGTTATAGCAGACTCTATGTGCTCAATATAAAATTACCTTGCTCATAGCATTCCTCATTAATTGATAAATCAACTCGGTAACCACTTATGTATACTCTATCCTCTTAAACTTTTCTCTGAAACCTTCTCGGTAACCTGTGATTATCTTTGTCAATCTTCTTTCTTCATACTGAACTATGTCATTCCTTTTTGTCTCTTTTCTTGATTAACTTTTCATATTTTTTTTTTCATATACTCAAATCATTTTGTTTATATAGATCTCTAAGATGATGATCTGTTCATGCTTCGATCATACAAACTGTAGACACCTAAAAATGGTCAACGCTTGCGGAGTCGTACTTTAATATTTGCGCATTGCCTTATTTTAGGGTTTTTGCGTCGCATTAACATTCCTCCTATGATTCACACTTGGTCTTTATCATTTGCGAGCATTGAGTCTTTCTTCTACATTCTTCATTCGTCTCGCTCTCAAATTTGGTCTTGTCGACAACACTATCCAGTCATGATTTTGATCGATCTTATCCTGTCGCATCAATGTGAGTAGTCATTTGTCATCATTTTGGACATCGTCAATCCTAATTAGGGTTTTTTCCTCTTATCAATCTTGTCATTTTGCGATCGATTTGTCATCGATCGTTGTCATGTTCAATGTTGTCATTTTGCGATCGATTTGCCATCGATCGTTGTTTGTCTCAATTATGTCAATTTGGATCAATTAGTCATTGTTCCTCATCAATTGGCGCATTTATCAATCAAATCATTTATCACATTGGTCCTTTTTTAATCCGAATCATGATCGATATCAATTATCTTTCATCAAGACCTAATTATCATTCTTGCATTGTTAATTCATCTTTTAGGGTTTCATGATTTAATCATTTAACCTTGTTTGTCATTTCTCTCTCTAGGATTAATAAATTATTTATTTATCCTAAGTCTTCTCATCGCAATTAAATGTTCATTTAATTGGCTAATTATTCCTCTTTTTGTGAATTAATTAATAAATGACAAATTATTAATTAATTCACTAATTTTCCTATTTTCCCAATTTTCTAATTTTTCTAATTCCTAATTTCATTTCTCTCCTATTTTTCTCCTAATTTCATGGGAATGACATAGAAATTTGTCATAATTTGTCATAATTGACAAATCAATCAATTCTTGACATAGAAATTTGTCATAAATTGTCATGAATTATCAATCAATCAAATTTTGCATAGAAAGTGCATAATTTGTCATAAATTGTCATAATTGACATTTTTGATTTGCAATTTCTATTTGAATTGAATCATGCTAATTTGATCTTTTTCTCCAATTTCTCTATAAATTGGATGAATTTCTTCAATCCCAACTAATGAGAATGAGAATAATCACTTTTTCGAGTCAATCACGCTTCGAGTACTCTTGTGCCGATGTCAATCTTGCTTTCACATTAGGTTTATGCACTTGAAGGTGAGATCCACAAACAAAGGGTATTTGGAGAAGAAAGAAGGACAATGGAGCCGCATGAAGGAGACATTCAAATCTGCATCTGGTTTGCTTAGTCTTTAGTTTTGAATGTTTTGCTTTTCATGTCTCTATTGAGTGTAATTAGGATTGATCATTGCAATCTGCTTTTGTGATTGAGCTAAGATTAGTATTTTGATTTGCTTTGATGATTTCCAATTTCCTAGCTACATTAATTGGTGAACTCGACATGAACACTAACCATCTAACCCCTTAACTGTGTTTTTGAGTTCTTTTGAGTTGATTTGCAGGTCAAAAAACCCATAAATAGGGTAGTGCAGGGTTTTCTAGGGACTTCTGTGCATGTGTAAGACAACTTGCGCCTGTGTTAAGCATTATGCGCTTGTGTTAAAGACATTCTGTGCTTGTGTCATGAGTTCTGTGCCTGTGTCATGAGTTTTGCGCCTGTGTAAAGTCCAGAAATAGAGGTAAAAATGCAGTGTTTTACTTGAAAATTGTTTGTTTTTGCATTCTGTTTTCTACTTTTTAGTTTTTGGTACTAATTCTCTGTGCAGAACATTGGCATATGCATGGAAAAGACAAAAAATGAAACTACTAACACATTTTTTGCAGGTTCGATAGTCAAAGACTAAGCATATCAAACTTCTGACTTGGGTTTTGTAGGTTGCCTTGGACTACAACTAAACTTTGTGTTTGAAATTAATATTTAGGCACCTAGTATGATTTCTAAATAGGATGCAATCAATATATGTTTGCTTTGATTGTTGAGTATTGACATTGGAGTAGGAGAGTATGCTCTCATCCTTCTTAGGGTGATCAGAAATCCAGATCTTCGATACCATGCTCATCTCTTTGATTGTGTGTCACCTTTAGAGGGCCTGCCTTCCCGACCATTTGCTTTTGCAAGCAAGTGATAATCATGAGAAGGGAATGACCCAAAGTGAGTACGGCTAGAATACCTTGGCATTCTAACTCACTATAAACAAATACCTGATGGGCGAAAGCTTTGAAGGAAGGGTTACATGGGAATTGTAGTTACTTGGGAAGTGATGACCCTTGAACTCTTTCTCATATCAACATCTAAGTAGGACCTCACGGTCTAAATCGTTCTTGCGCGACTACATTTTTTTGGTATCTTCATGGGCTTAATGTCTCAATCACACTTGCGTGACATCAAGGAGTAACGCTTAACAGAAATCCTTACTAAACACCTTGTTTTTAGAGGCCAAAAACCCTTCTAGTTGCTTGAGAAGGACAAGTTTGGATACTTGGAAGAGATACTAAGTTCAACATGGGGAGATTTCCATGGGGACTGATGCTTGGTTGCCCTGAGAAGTGAGTGCCATGGAGGGGAGCCCATGGGGTCAAGCATCTATGTAATTGCATCCCTGTCCTCATAACATTAGGTCACATTTGCATACCCTAGATCTCTTCATTAAGCTTAGGTCATTATCATATCATATTAGGGTCATTTGCATAGTAATTGTCCCTTAGCATATAGTCTCAAAACTAGGTTTTGTCACACTTGAGTAATCCAAATCTTTGATAAACCCTAAGTCATTGTTAGGAAGTCAAGACCTTATCAAACTTTTGTCTTTTTGTCATCAATGTCATTTGGTCAAACCTAGCTTAGTATCCAAGCATATAGGGGAGACATGGTCATTTTGTCCTTTTGTCACTTGGTCCTTTTGTCCTTTGAGGTCTAGACATCATTTCAATTTCCTAAGGGTCTCATTTCTTAGAATTGCATTCATGAGTTTGTCAAAATCTTGAAAAACAACCAAAAACATAGGTTGCATTCTTGTCATAGATTTCATTCTCATTTATTTAGTTTGCATTTAGTTGCATATCATACCTTATCTTTGAAAAATTCCAAAAATATTGCATTTGCATAGTGACATGTCTATTGAAACAAGGTTCCAAGCACCAATGATACAACAAAGTTTGACATATCAACCGACAATGCAATCACAATTCTATCCAACCCAACAACAAAGCAACATTGATCAAACTTTTTATGATGAAACAAGTCTCCAAATATAAAAACTAGAGGAGAAACTAGCTCAAGAAAATGAGATTTTGGAACAAAGAGTGAAAAACATTGAGAAGAATAGATCACAAATGTCCAAAATGTTTCAAAAATTTCCAAGTCGAAATCTAAAGATTGAGCCAATTGATGTAAGATCTCTTCTTGAACGATCAGACGTACCAGCTCTCCTCTCACAAATAGAGATGATGAAACAATTTCAAAAAAAGAGACAACATCAATTTCAACATTATGTGCCTCCACAACAAGAACAAGAAGGTGTTTACTATCAATCAGATTTTCAACCATCACAACCAATTGTTCAACAGTTCAAACATTTCCAACAAACACAACCAATGGTCCAACATATACAACCAATACAACCAATGGTCCAATTTCAACAATATGTCCAACCAACTATACAATGTCAACAAATGGTTCAACCAATGGTGGAATATCAACAAGTTCAACCAACATATCAATGTCAACAACCACAACCAAACATTCAAAAACAAAACTTGCAGCACACACCAACCCAAGTTTCAAACATGTCAGAACAATTGAACCAAGTCCAATATCAAAACATGACATCAGATCAGAACCAACTCCTTGCCAAACAAGTTCAAACTCCAGATTCAACTATATCAAAACCTCGAAAGAAAGGTGGCTTTATTTGAATGATCTTAAGGAAACTACCAAGTGAGTTCTTTGAGGAAGATCAAGATAATACACTTATGTCTAGCAATGCCTCATCCCCTCGCAAGCAAATTGACTCTCCAGTGGCATCTATCCCTACACCTCTAGAAGTTTCACAAGAACCTTTTATATTGTCCTCATCAAACAATACACCCAAGGATGCAATTATCCAAGGGCTATCCATAATTTATTGCCACGATAATCCAATTCATGATGCACATCCTTGTCATGTTTCAGAAATACTAGACCCAATGCCACCATGCACTTTAATGTCATTACCTGTTTTAGAGGACCCCATTCGAAGTCCCTCTTCCTCATGTTCAAGCATTGATTCCTTGCCAGAATCCATCACAAATGTTCAATGTGCATTTCCTTCATCCCAAAACATTGATCCCTTGTCAGAATCCTCCATGCATATCCAAAGTCCAACCCCATGTCAAGAGGATAATTTAGAGCATGCAGAAACATGTCTTGAAACAGATCAAGATCAAGATCCTGAAACCTTATCATCCCATCCAATTGTTGACCAGGACCCCATCTTCCCAGACACTCATGACAATTCCCCTATTCTTTTCCATCCTATCCAAAGTCCTATTGACACTCCATTCCCCGAGCAAGATCAAGATATCCTAGTCCATCCAATCCCAAACGATCCCCTTCCATTTCATGAAAAAAATATCCTTTCAAATCCCATTGACATTCCACTTCCTGAGAAAGATCAAGATATCCTTTCCATCCTTTATGATGATCCCATTAAAAGTCCAGAGCAAAGCAACTTTAAAGAGGATTCCAATGATCTTCCTCCTTGTCAAGATCAAATTATTCCTTCAAATCCTCCACAAGATCCACTTGTTCCTCCATCTCCTTGTCCTAATGCTCCATATACACTCCAAGATTGCATTTCTTTTGATGATCCCATTATTTCTCGCATTCCATCTCTTGAAGAGGCTATCATTGAACCATGTCCACTACACAATCCTAGTCCCCCTCATGATCCTAATCCTCCTCATGATTCTAACGTGTCAATGCAAGATGTTCATGAACCCTCGACATGCATAATGGATTCATCCACTTTGGTGAAATCCTATCCACTTTAAGATCTCATTATTTCTCTCATATCATATCCACCTCATAATGAACTCGCATCTTCTTCCCAAAGAAAAGAGTATCCTACAAGTCAAGATATTCATAAAGGCAAAAGAGTAGACCTTCATGAGAAAGAACTCCTCCATATCAAAGAATATACTAATGGTCATGGCTACAGAGCTCACACTCAAGGCGTTGGTATCCCTTCAAAGTCAAAATCCAAATGTCCACCTTCCCCATCATACCTTCCATCCATCTTAGGTCCTTATATCCCTTCGTCCTCCATGCAAGGTCAGAAAAGGCACACATCTTTGAGTAAATTTCATCAATCCAAAAGAACTCCATTTCATTCATATCCATCCATGCATTCCTTTCCCCCTCCAAGCAATTTGGATGCCAAGCATAAAAGTCATAAGTCTAAAAATCCACATGTATTCAAGGATCAACATGTCCAATATAATCGACATGTCAAAACAAAGAACAATATGATCTACAAAGAAAAAGAAATATCCAAAAGGCCACAAAGGCCCACTGAGCAAAATCAAAAACAAAAGTCAAAATATATATGGGTTCCTAAATCCCTTGTGCAAGCAATGCACTCCAAGGAACCACAAAAGCATGAAAAATCAAAAACCATGTGGATCCCTAAGTAGCTTCTTGAAGCACAAAAAGAAACATCCAACTTGGCATCCAAAATTGTTATTCCTCCATCCAAACCTTCCAAGTCTATTCCTTCATCACCTTCTTCATCCATTTTGGGCCCTTATGTCCCAAAATCCCAAGCTATTCCTCCATCCAAATCTCATAATCTGAGATCCATTGTTCCTCCATCAGTCCATCACCCCTCAAGGTGTGTGCCAATGTTGATCTTGCCTTCATTTCCATCCACTGAAGCCCAATTCTTCCAATACCCTATCCATTATCCAATGCATATTTTCCATCCTTCGATCCCTTTGATCCAATCCTTTGCATAAATTCTTTCCTTAATTTCATCTCTTTTTCCATGTCCTTATCCTACCAACGTCTTTGGGCATACTTTTAAAGGTCATGGTCCATTTGTTTTTCAAGGCTAATATCCAAACAAAAAGATGCTTGAGTCCTTCTTCCATCCCCTATCATGTGTCCATCTTCTATTGAAAATGTCAAAATCCAAAAAATCAAAAAAAAAAAGTGAGAAAAATAAAGTGAAAAAGAAAAAAAAGTCAAAATGAAAAAAAAAAAGAAAAAAAAAGAAAAGCAAAAAAAAAAAGTAAAGCAAAAATAATTCGTCCACTGGTGAAAACCTGGCAAACAGGCGTCATGCATAATTTATGAACTTCTTGTACACCACACTTGGGGGCAGGTTTCCTCCATATCCTTTTGCCCTTCACTATCCTATCGAACCCCTGTCATTACCCTTCATATCCTATTGTCCCTCATATCCATTTCCTCTTTCCACCTTTGATCTTGACAAGGCTGAGGATCGTCATGAGCATCACACATCTTGTTTGCATCTTTTAGTCTATCATAGCTTTTGGTCTTTATCCATTTGCTTATTATAACCTTTCATCCATATTCCCTATCTTATTGCAACTTTCTACCACTATCCTGTATCCTATCCCGACCTTCAGTCCATGTCCCTTATCCATTCTTGGTCTTGCTTATTCTATCCATATCTTATCACTATCCATACACTCTTTTTCATTCCTTGATCTTGTTTTGTAATAAGGACGCAAAATTTAAACATGGTTTCAAAAACCTCTTGACATGCCCCTCATGCCATGTCACTGCTTTACATTGTCATATCCAGTCTCTTGTCCCATCACGCAATAACCCTTGAAAATTGCATCCATATTGTCTCCATAATAAAAGTTCTTTGTTTTCCCTCTATCCACCATCATTTCAGAAAGTCTATTTATTCACCTATCATATTCCTTGCCTTGCTAGACACTAGGGGCAAAATCATAAAAATCATATAATGTCCTGAAAATATCCAAACAAAAAAATCACAAAATGTCCTGAAATAATCAAAAAAAAAATTGAAAAATGTCCTGAAAAAGATCATAAAAAATCAAATAATGTCCTGAAAAAAATCCCTAAAAATTAAAAAATGTCCTGAAAAAAATTCCTAAAAATCAAATAAACTCCTGAAAAAATGAACACAAAAAAATTGTAAAATCTCGAAATGCAAAACAAAAAAATATCCCCTTTGTGCATAGATAGATCGCTGAGCATACATCCAATGATAATCAATCAAACATTGTGCTTTAATGAAATCATGCGTTAACAGATGACCTTTTCAATCAAACCAGACATTCAAACTGCTCACCATTGTCATATCAATCAACCTCAAAATCATTCGTCCTTGGCACACTATCATGGGTCTTATACAGGGTGTGGTATACTCGAAACCAAACTGTGTCCTGTCTTAGATGGGGTACCGCATTCCCTGAAACCAGACAGCATGATCGTCCTATCAACGCTTTCAACTTTTGACAATGAAGATCAAGGTGTTTGTTTGATTTGTTGGAATTTGTGCATCTTATCTTTTTATTGATTTATCTTCAATCATGTTCCTATGTTGCTTGATGATGTCACTGAGTGATTTAGAGTGACCGGGATGGTTCATGGTTCTTTTATTTTTGGTTGTGATTGTTGTTTGTCTACGATGTGTCTGTCTTTTGCAAAAAAGGGTTGCATTTCAGCTCTGGCCTTCAATGCCATGATGCTCTGCATCCGCTTTGCTACATTAAATAAAGGTTCTCACCTACTTCTGTGCATTGGTGAAAGCAAGTTTTTCTTCGTCTCTAACTGTCCTCTATCTAATTTCTTCTTACTAACATTTCTTCCGTCAGTCTTGGCAGTCCATTTGATCCTATCATGTTCTATCATTCTTATCGATCAATTGGCCTCTTTTCTGGATGTTTCTGGCCAATTCCTCGAGGGGGCATGCATATGTCATTGTCATTGTCTGGGGAATTTTCATTATTGTTCTTTGAAACAACGCTTGAAATCTCATTGTCTCAAAGAGGGGCAAAATGTAGACACCTAAAAATGGTCAACGCTTGCGGAGTCGTACTTTAATATTTGTGCATTGCCTTATTTTAGGGTTTTTGCATCACATTAACATTCCTCCTATGATTCACACTTGGTCTTTATCATTTGTGAGCATTGAGTCTTTCTTCTACATTCTTCATTCGTCTTGCTCTCAAATTTGGTCTTGTCGACAACACTATCCAGTCATGATTTTTATCGATCTTATCCTGTCGCATCAATGTGCATAGTCATTTGTCATCATTTTGGACATCATCAATCCTAATTAGGGTTTTGTCCTCTTATCAATCTTGTCATTTTGCGATCGATTTGTCATCGATCGTTGTCATGTTCAATCTTGTCATTTTGCGATCGATTTGTCATCAATCGTTGTCATGTTCAATCTTGTCATTTTATGATCAATTTGTCATTGATCATTGTCATTTTCAATCTTGTCATTTTGCAATCTATTTTGTCATCGATTCTTGTCCTCTTGTCAATTTTGTCATTTTGCGATTAATTTGCCATCGATCGTTGTTTGTCTCAATTATGTCAATTTGGATCAATTAGTCATTGTTCCTCGTCAATTGGTGCATTTATCAATCAAATCATTTATCACATTGGTCCTTTGTTAATCCGAATCATGATCGATATCAATTATCTTTCATCAAGACCTAATTGTCATTCTTGCATTGTTAATTCATCTTTTAGGGTTTCATGATTTAATCATTTAACCTTGTTTGTCATTTCTCTCTCTAAGATTAATAAATTATTTATTTATCCTAAGTCTTCTCATCGCAATTAAATGTTCATTTAATTGGCTAATTATTCCTCTTTTTGTGAATTAATTAATAAATGACAAATTATTAATTAATTCACTAATTTTCCTATTTTCCCAATTTTCTAATTTTCCTAATTCCTAATTTCATTTATCTCCTATTTTTCTCCTAATTTCATGGGAATGACATAGAAATTTGTCATAATTTGTCATAATTGACAAATCAATCAATTCTTGACGTAGAAATTTGTCATAAACTGGCATGAATTATCAATCAATCAAATTTTCATAGAAAGTGCATAATTTGTCATAAATTGTCATAATTGACATTTTTGATTTGCAATTTCTATTTGAATTGAATCATGCTAATTTGATCTTTTTCTCCAATTTCTCTATAAATTGGATGAATTTCTTCAATCCCAACTAATGAGAATGAGAATAATCACTTTTTCGAGTCAATCACGCTTCGAGTACTCTTGTGCCAATGTCAATCTTGCTTTCACATTAGGTTTATGCACTTGAAGGTGAGATCCACAAACAAAGGCTATTTGGAGAAGAAAGAAGGACAATGGAGCCGCATGAAGGAGACATTCAAATCTGCATCTGGTTTGCTTAGTCTTTAGTTTTGAATGTTTTTCTTTTCATGTCTCTATTGAGTGTAATTAGGATTGATCATTGCAATCTGCTTTTGTGATTGAGCTAAGATTAGTATTTTGATTTGCTTTGATGATTTCCAATTTCCAAGCTACACAAACATGTTTTATTGAATGAATAAACGTAGAAATTATTTCATTTGATATTCTTCCTCAAAATCATACAAAATCTTTAAATGCAATTTCCTATGTAGTAACGGTTTCATCTTCTCAAATTATGTAATACGTTTCACATGTTTGTCCAGGTTCATTGAACCTAGTAACACGCTTTCACTCGGTTCAGATTAACTCGGTATTCCTTCTTTGCTACTCGGTAAACATATAAACCTTACTCGGTAGACAGTCTGCATATGTCTCGGTTCACAGCTCTGTGTGTATCATCTCGGTGACTTGTCTTTCTTCTGTAACCGACACCGGTGACCTTGGTGTTTACTAACTGGACTTTTTGGTAGTATTAATTGACTAGAGTATATAGAATGACTTTAGGCATAAAACTAATGACAACTTACTAAATAGCAACAATATTATTCAAAAATTTGCCTCTAAATATGGTCAAATCAGCTCTTGGCTATTTGATTATACAAAAAAATGTCTTATAAATCATCTCATGGGATTTTATACAAAATTTGGCATTACAATATGTGTGATTCAGTTCATTGCCATTTTAATATACAAAATTTGGCATGAACATATGTACAAATCAGCTCATTGCCATTTAAATATACAAAATTATGCCCCTAAACATGTAAAAATCAGCTCATGGGTATTTATATATACAAAAAATGAATATAGAACAATTCGTCAATGATTTATACAAAATTCTCAAAATCATTCTTCTCTATACCGTAGAATCAATCAAGTGAGCCTTCAGGATTGGCTCCAACCCATATTATGTCAAGTATTGCCTCATGGTCAGATTCATGAACTTTCCATAAAATCTTGTTATGAGGTCTACCACGATACTTCATCAAATGAATATTTGTTGCAACAACAAGGTTAGAGAAATGAAGAATATGTTTGTGTGTTTCAAAGTCCTCAAACAACCAAACATCAGAATTCTTGATAGGGTCTCTCCGAAGCCATATTCCTATCACGACAACAGACCCTATTGGGTACTCAATACCCTCTCTATCAATGATTGTGGTTGTCAATTTTCTTTTTGGCTCAACACAATGACACAAATAGTAATATGTTCCTTCTTCATTGTTCTCTTCTACAACAACTGCATACACATGACCTACATTTTATAAAGTGTTAATTAATACCAAAAATAAAGTATGATGTACAACAAAATGAACCAAAAAGAATACTTGCAAAAAAATTAACTCAAAAAATCACTTGAATCCACTAGGTTGGATACATGGTCAAAATCCACTGATGTCTCCATCTAGCTCAATTGTAGTGCTTTGGGAATTTGATATGAATCAATGAGAACCAATGGTCTACAAGATCATTTGTCAACCCACTCTTGTGATTCACATTCTTCCCATAAATAATACATGCATGAAGAGAAAAAACATACCATCTGTCTCGTATAAATTACCAGTGAACTTGAATTTGAACTCATAAATGAGTGCATGTCACTCGATCCTGCAACTGTACAACAATCTAGATAGTTTTCAATGTTAGATTTAGTGATCAACCAAAAATATCTATGAACCATTGACGTACCTGGATTACTTGGACCCATTGTAGACTTACACCATCACACAATTGTTTCTGTATCTATCAACTCAGCACCACCTTCATACTTCAATTCTTCTCTAGCTAGGGCTCTTTTCACACATGCTCCTGCACCATCGTGCTCTCCGTTACCATGTCCAGCCTCAATGAAATTCCAAAAATGTTGTATAGCGCTTGTCATATGCATCCTTGTCAACCAATAAAACATCCTTGCATTCTTGAATTGTGTGGTGCAATTATCTAACCATATTAAGTGTCGGTTGTATCATATGTTCCTTTCCCTTAAGCTATCATAGAAAAATTTAAAGCATCCTTGTACAAACTCTGATGAATGAGTATGATCATCACTTATGTAG
This sequence comes from Cryptomeria japonica, assembly GCF_030272615.1. NCBI lineage: Eukaryota > Viridiplantae > Streptophyta > Pinopsida > Cupressales > Cupressaceae > Cryptomeria > Cryptomeria japonica. Next base: position 367,034,549 of record NC_081406.1, read on the forward strand.
AAGTGATACTCTCTTACAACCTTTCTATCCTCCTCTGTGCTATCATCTGCATGCATGAATGCTATGTGTACAAAAATAGAAACTTGTGTAGAGTGATAATACATAGATTGCACTTCATTTTGAGGTTGTAGTGTATAATTTTCAGCGAAATCAACGATAGAGACAATGATGTTAAGAGGAAATGTGTCCTTACATAACTTGAATTTCTCATCTAACCATCGATCTCTATGTATATGCATTATATACTCATAAACTAGTTTCTCTTGAAACATTTTCATAAATTCAGCTACACATATATCATTTTTCACTAGCTCACATATCTTCAAATCTTTTCCATCTTTAACTTCATATGTGATTGTCTTGTATTTTCTGAAAGAAACTAGTTTCGTACCAATTTCATGTGTGCTCTCCAAATGTACGCATCTTGGTAAACATTGAAAACCACCAAATATAGCACAAGAACCTTCCAAACAAGGCATCTTATAATAAATATAACCATAATGTCTATTACATAGCACACTTGAAATAAATTCTCTTATCGACTTAGGAGGTGCTTGTATATTGCATTCCTGTAAAACATCGTTAGTGTGCAAAGTAGAACAAATATGACAAAAAATATCATAGTGCATGAAAAATTCAATATGCATCCTACAACAACACATGGTGCGTACATGATTAATCTTAATATTAAAAGGTTTTGCCATTTCAAAAAATCTTTGAAAAATCCTTATTTGAGGAAACTTTTGAAGGGATCTTTCATAAAATTTAGTTTGAGTCATATCCAAATAGTGTTTGGCATGTGGCTCATGATTTGTAGACCCAATTTGTCTTCTAACAACATCTCTTTGGTTGGGAGAAACTCTTGTGTTGTCATGCAAAAAAATTTCAATTAATTTTCTTAGTGCATCAACAACAACCTTGTCTTTGCATGGTAGTCTACCCAAGAATGCCCAAAGAGAATTATTGTTAGGTTCCTCTATTTTTTCCTGCCTCTTTAATGATTTACTTAATGTTAATCTACTAACGTTTAATGACTTACTTGTTGTTCTTATCAAACGATCTTTTTTAATTTTCTTGCTCATTATGGTTTATGTAATGACACGTCGAGTAGCATTAGAATCTTTAGTACGTGATTTTGAACCAATAGTTTGATATGCATCAAATAGATTTCTCACAATAGTTCTTTCACTATTACTTTCAGATGATCTTAGGCCTAGAATTTTCATTGTCTCTCTAAATTTCAAATTTTTAATCAATTGAATAATTAATTGACATCTTGCGGTTTGATTTAAGTTTTCAAAATAGTTTTGCCATATTCTTTGAACCATTCTCCTACAAGTTCATTCATTCATTTTATTGGGCATTGGCTTCAACATATTCTCATCAATGTCAATTAGATACTTTGGTTTCCTACAAATGATTCTAGGAGGTGTTAACATCGGTGCATTATGTACATTCAATTCATCAAATAGAGAAGGTGTATGTTCATCATTTAATTGATTATTCAATGTTGTATCTTGTTCAATTGCATTAGGTTCATACAGTAAATCAAATGTCTCCTCTTCAATTGCATTAGGTGCATTATGTTCATTTGGTAAATCGAATTGAGATGTTGAGGATGACATACCTTCTTCTCCCATTGTTCTTATGTCACATAATTTCTTCATACGTTGCCTTTGTCTTTCCTTTTCAACGTCTTGTTGTTCCATCATTCCACACTTGTTCTTTCCCATGGTTGATATTGGTTGTCCTAAATAGAATCATATTACATATATATGTAAACAAAAGTTCATAAACAAATAAATAACCATAAATATGCATCTTATCACTATTTTTTGGAATAAAACTATTAAACAATCACAATACTATTGACAAAACTAATAACAACAACAATTCAATTATTTAAAATCATGCAAAAATAAAAAATTCACTTACTTCTATCTATAAAATAGTGATAAAAGTGCAGACACGGTTCCAGTGGGGCCTTCAATGACCTCAAAAACTTATTTTGAGGTCGTTGAGGCTCTTGGTAAACTAAAACTATGTCTATGTACCACGTACGTTCTAAATTACTAACCGTGTGCACATTGTTAGTCCATAAAATGTTGGCAAGCCCAACGATTTTTTTTCCCCATTTTGTACTAATAAGTAGCGCGTATGCACTCCTAAGCCTAAAAAATGTTATCATAGGGTAGATAATAAAGGGCTCAGTACATCGTATGCACTTAAAAGTAATAAGCACCGCGTACACGCTCCTTCGCCTTAAAAAAGATATGGCAGGGCAGTGAATTAATAGGTTCAATACCCCGTACATGCTATTGGTAGTAGAAAAAATGTGAATGAAAAGGAAGGGAGGGAAAGAGAGAGAGAGAGAGAGAGAGAGAGAGAGAGAGAGAGAGAGAGAGAGGAGGGGGGGTGAAAGGGAAGGAGGGAGAGAGGGAGAGGAGGGGGTGAGGGAGAGGAGAGGGGGGAGGGAGGGAGAGGGAGAGAGAGAGAGAGAGAGAGAGAGAGAGAGAGAGAGAGAGAGAGAGAGAGAGAGAGAGAGGGGGGGGGAGGGAAGGTAGAGAGATGGAGAGAGGGAGAGGGAGGGAGAGAGGGAGAGAAGAAGGGGTATGGAGGAAGGGAGAGGGAGAGTAGGGGGAGGGAGAGAGAGAAAGAGAGAGAGAGAGAGGGATATGGGGGAGAGTAGGGGGAGGGAGAGAGGAGGGGGGGAGAAGGGAAGGAGGGAGAGAGGGAGAGAAAAAGGAGGGGGGGAGGGAGAGGAGAGGGAGGAGGGAAAGAGGGAGAGAGGGAGGAGGGAGGGAGGGAGAGAGAGAGAGAGAGAGAGAGAGAGAGAGAGAGAGAGAGAGAGAGAGAGAGAGAGAGAGAGAGAAGAAGGGAGAGGGAGAGAGAAAGGAGTGGAGGAGGGAGAGGAAGAGGGAGAGGGAGAGGGAGAGAGAGAGAGGGGGGCAAGGAGGGAGAGGGAGAGGGAGAAAGAGAGAAAGAGAGGGAAAGGGGGAGAAGAAGGAGGGGGGAGGGAGAGGTGGAGGGAGGGAGGGAGAAAGAGAGAAAGAGAGGGAAAGGGGGAGATGAAGGAGGGGGGAGGGAGAGGAAGAGAGATCAAATCAAGGACACAATATGACCCTTAGAACACAATATGACACATAACAACATCTAAGGGGTCATAGGGTGTCCTAAGGGGTCATATGGCACTATATTATCCCTTAGCACACCATAGGACCTATGAAGACACCAAATAGTGTCCTAAGGGGTCATATAACACCATATGACCCTTTAAAATACCATATGGCATTGTTATGGGTCATTGGTGTCCCGAGGGGTCATATGGCATGCTATGACCCCTTAGGACACCATATGGTGTTGTTATGGGTTGTATGGTATCTTAAGAGGTCATATGGTGTCCTAAGGGATCATAGGACACCATATGACCTCTGAGGAAACAATACGACCTCTAATGACACCTAAGGGGTCATATGGTGGGCTAATAAAATGATATATTAAATTTAAAGTTATGAATAGAACATCATACAATAGAACATTAGTAGTTTAGTTTTGATATAGCTAAGTTAGACCATTGTCAGCATAACAGAGACTCTAAGTGAACAAATAATGAAGCTTCGCTAAAAATAAAATGTAGTCACATAAATCTGTCCATTTTAATTAAATGAATATTTCGTAGATATTTGATTAAAAATCCACTAGCCAATCACTTAATTAAATTAATATTTAATTAATTCATCTTCAAACATTCTCCTATTAATTAAATAAATTATTCAATTTATTTTAATTAATTCATTCAACCAAATTAAAAATTAATTAAATGAAAAAATCCTATTTATTCAATTTAATCCTCTTTCCTCTTTTAAATAAATTAAATAAAACATTTATTTAAATCATTATTCCCCCCCCCCCCACTTGCATTTTCCTACAAATGCAAGTTGCAACCACAGGTTGAAATAAATTAATTTTATTTTAATTAAAATCCTATTTTCCCTCACCCACCAGATCCACTTGCCTCCTAAATCCCTTTCCTAAATTCTTCTAGAACCTATCTAATCCTAATCAATTAGCCTAATCCATCCCCTAATTATTCTTACATTCCTAAGCAACTTGGAGTCACTTCTCAAAGACTTCAAAGTCTTTGAAAAGCATTAAATTCTTGGTGTGTTTAACAAGCTAACCTCTAAAGTCTTCCAAATCATTAATGGCTCTTACATGACCATTTATGATTAACCCCTAACTCAACCCTCATGTGACTCATGTGTCTCCTCAAGCATTTATTGCTTTGACCATGGTTATCCCTTTAACCCTTGCACAAGAGTTTATCCATTGGATAAAGGCTTTATTCTTTGAATAAAGAATTTATTCACTCAACCCAACCTTGACCTTGACTCCCAAGTTAACCTTCAGGTCATATAAGCATTTAATGCTTATTCCCTCTTCTCTCAACCTATCTCGTATTGACGCTTGTCATCCTAGGATTGGGTTGAAATTCCTCACATGGATTTAATATCATTCAATCCTGACCCTTGTTGAGATTACTCAATCTCAACCATCCATTGCTCCATTTTTCCTATAAATAGAGCCCATTTCTTCATACTCCAAATCCTAAAAACTTGTATGCATCTAATCTGTAGGCATTTCTAGAGAGTATTTAGCATCATATTCACTCTTTTGGTTTAAAATCAATTAGTTAATTGGATAAATCTCTTATTTCAACTTGTATTCACCCTTGCATAACATAAGTCATAATCATCTACAATCTTGAACCTCCATAAGCATCCATTGTGCAAAAAGTTACTGAGAGCTACACTAATTTGGAACTTGGAGAGGAGAGAAACAAGGGAGAAGGAGCTAAGAGCATGTTAGAAGGCATTTGGAGATTCCTTATTGTATTTGCTTCCATAGTTAAATATCTTATCATGTTTTTAGTGTCTCTTTTGATATGCCTGCTTAGATTAGTTTTTGGTTGATTAACACTAATGGTTTCTTGTGTTTTTGTATGTTATACGACCACAGGCTTTAGTCTAAACTTTGCCCCATTTCACAGAGCATCATTTGGTGAACCTGATGTGAATCAAGCACCCAACAACATTTTTTGTTTACAAAACTAACTTTTTGACTGTTTAGCTTGACGCACAGGTCGCGCTTTGGCGCTTTTGTGCTATTGAAATTTGATATTTTAGCTTTACAATAACGCTATTGTCTCAAATTTAGCGCTATTGTCTGTATATTAGCACTTTTGTCCATATTGTAGCGCACTTGTTTTACTGTTTAAAATGTTTATTTTGGCGCTTTTCTCTTTATTATAGCGCATTTGTGTTAAAAAGCACTTCTGTTTTCACACAAAGTAGCACAATTGTAACAGAACGTTGTAAAAACAAAAGTCCATGTAACCGATAAAATAAATTTTCTTAGGCTTGTGGAAGCCCACCATATGGTCGGATTTTACTAACCTTTCACTTCATATGCAGGTTTTAAAACTAACCCTGTTTTGTTATTTAAAAATCAAAAGCTTTCATTTGGTGCTCTAAAAAATCACAACATCCCATCTCATCTCTCCTAGATCTTCCATAGAATTCAACATGCTATGAGTTCTTGGTAGAACAGCTTTGGATTCTCGCTTATGATATCCCAGAATCCAAGATGATATGTTGCCTTGTCAATTTCAAATCCCCATGGTATGGTGAGTTCTACACCTATCTCCGTGATCACACACTTCCTCCTAACCAATCGAATAACCAACATAAAACCTTCATTCGCCAAACCACTTGATATACCATTATTGTTGAAACCCTATACCGATGCAGTCTTGATGGTACTCTCCTTCGATGTCTAGAACAGGATGAGATAACAAAGGCCTTGGAAGAGGTATATGAAGGATTTTGTGGAACTCATGCAAGCGGTCTATCACTAGCCAAGAAACTCCTGCGCACTGGATACTATTGGCCATCCATGGAAAAAGACTCCTATTACTTTGTCAGAAAGTGCAACAAATGCCAAGTTCATGGAGACCTGATACATGCACCAGCACAGGAATTTCAACCAATCATAACATCATGGCCTTTTTGTCAATGGGGGCTTGACCTTGTGGGTAAAATCCATCCATCTTCATCCAACGGCCACAAATTCATTATTACTGCCACCGAATACTTCACAAAGTGGATCAAAGTTGTTCCACTTACCCAAGTCACCGGCAAGAAGATTGCCTTATTCATCCTTAATTACATCATCTGCCGATATGGTGTACCCATGTCTATCATCACAAATAACAAGCTTCCTTTCAAAAATCAAGATGTCTGTGAGCTACTTGATGAGAAGCGACAAGCTATATACAACCACCTCAAAGCCTATCAGCAGCGCATGAGCAGGAGCTATGATCATCAAGTTAGACCTCGCACATTCAAGGTAGGTGATCTTATTCTTCAAGAAAATCCTCATAACCAACCCAACCGAGAACATCAAGGAAAGTTTGAATCAAATTGGCTAGGTCCATATGTTATTACTGTTGTATTTGGGTCCGGGGCATATCAGTTGGCTACTTCAGAAGGAGAACCGCTAGCAGATCCGATCAACAACATGCACCTTAAATAGTTTTATACATAAGTTGTACAGAGCAACAGGTTCCCATACATATTAGAAAAAATACCAAAAACATTCAGATAAATATCCTAAACAAAATACAAAAACATCAAAATAGTAGAGAAAAATAATGTATCCAAACGATGAACAACCACTCCGGTGGCACCTTGGGTAAAGTGCGATGATGAAAACCTGGCAAATAGGTGCCACTTGTAAAGGCTATGGCTCCATTGTCTTTCAGACTTGTTATGATCATGTTCATTTAATTCACTGGTCCATCCATCCAAACCATGGCTTGTTATTGATCTGCAATTAAGGATAGTACTTCATGTGTCTTGCATCCCGCTTTTTCAAATTCATGCCTAAAAATTGGGGGCAATACCCTTAACCTATTTGATGAAAGTGGATTCTGCATTACTTGTGATTCATTGGTTCTTCATTCAAAACTATCTCTCAAAATACCAAAAACATTAAAAACAATCATCACAAAATCCAAAAACATTCAAAACTATCTCACAAAATCCAAAAACATCAGAAAACATCAAACAATCAAAAACATGGCAACACCTTGTACATACGTTTTTCAAAGCAGATACCAAACAAACATTGTGAAATAATCAAATGATGACCACTTATCCGATCAACCAAACAATCAACATCAAACACGAAAACTGTCTAAACAAGGATGCATCCTTCCTTACCAAAACAAAGACAAGATGAGATTTTCTTTGACAAGAAAATTATGTTTAAGCTATCAAATACTTGGTTGATTTGTAGGTTATTTATTCATATCAGGTTCCTACAGCATTGTTTGTGTATCTTCTGTGAATTATTCCGATGAAGTACTAGGGCATGTACTAATGGTGTCTACGTGGGAATTTCACTAAGCTACGTGATCTTATGTGAAATACAGTCATAGATCACTATGGCTTGCTGAATATAGCATATACCTCGACCATGTGAGCATGAACCATTATCGAGGGTCCATATTCTTTATTCTTTATATATGTTGTTTGCTTGCAGGTACCATGCTCCATCCTTGGTTCCTACTACCTCATCCAAAATGGTTTATCTCTGATTACGGTATGAACTTGTCTCGGGATATGATCAACAAAAGATCAAGGAGGACGTTCCAAGTCATGCATGAAAGGAGATAATCCTTGTTTGTTCCGCAGGCAATACTCAGGTCAACTTGATCCATTCTATCAAGTTGCTTGTATTAACTTGCTATATCAAAATTGATGTAAGAATACTCAGGTCATCTTGAATCATTATGTCAAGTTGCTTGTATTTTCTTACAACATTTTAAAAGCTCAATGATGAAAATAAAGCACTATGGATCATCATTCCATCTCATCTGTTTATATAGCATTCCGTTGCATATCGCCCATCCATCTATTTATTCATTATTCATATGCATGGTTTTGTATGCAAGTGTGAACAAAGTTAAAGTGAGCAGTTATGTGAAAATTGAATTGGTCTTGGATACAATCACGACAGAGTACTTTGATACATCATTAGTACATCATGCAAAGTCTAAAACAACTTTGCATTCATCTATCATGATCATATCATGATCATTACATTTAATTGCATTTGCATCGAGTGCATTTCATATCATTTAGTTGCATAAAATTACATATAGTTCATTATCATTTATTGACATTAGTCTTATTATATCATTTCATCATTGCATGAATCATGACATTTAGATTCATTCATATGATAAATTGTCCTTGATTGTATTAACTATTACTATGCATTCATTTAGATTCAGTTACCAATCATCATTTATTATCATTTATCATCATTTATCATTGCATACATCTATTTATCTATCCGTTACTTAAGTGAATTCATTTATCCATTTAGTATATTTTTATACTCGTTCAATTCACTTAAGATTCATTACAAACATGCATTCATTCTACTTTTTAATTGCATTAAGGTATAGTTATTCATGAGTTGCATTATCATTTCACTTCATCATATTTTGTGACATTTAGAATCATAATAAAAAAACATTTGTTTCCACATAAGTTCATACATTATCTATATGCATTCATTTAGAAATCATCATTTAAACATTTGTATTTTACACTTGTTTATCCATATTTCACTCATTTAACAAACATCTAGATGCATTTACATATATAAAATCATTCATTTTAGTACATTATATCATAAACATCATTACACATCATTATCTCATCATCTCATCAAAACATAAAAAACCAAAGTACCATCATAATCATCATTTTATTATGCATACATAATCATCATAGCATTACATACATAAGGCATTACATCACCAACACATCATGCACACATACATAAACCTGCATATACATATTAGCATCACATTCATAAAACATACATAATAAGACATCATGTAAGAAATAAATCATCATAAAAAATGCATATAGGAATCATCTAATCAATGCATACATATAGCAAGTACAAGTATCCATCTAAAGCATAACACATAAGATCATCATCCTGCATAAGAATCCATACATATCATCAACATGCATATCATCACAAAATATGGGATCTCCTCATATATCATATCATATCACCAAAAATATGCATGTATCAAAGTACAATGAACTCCACAATATCGGCTACCAAAGAGCCATCCAAGATATAGTCCAAAATGATAAAATAAATGCATACAAAGTGCTCTCTCAGATGCCACTCTGACCAGATGCTACACCACCATCACCACCTGCTCCCCCACTAGCCCCTGCACCACCTAATCTATCTCTCCGTGGAGGACCCATCACACCACCACTACTCTGCATCCTCTGAGACCGCTCTAATGTCGCCCGCCGCATCTATGAATAGCTAAGTACTCACTAACTAGCTGGCATTGCCTGCTCATATAACCCCTGCCAATAATCTATCTCCTCCTGTGCTTGTCGCATCTCCCTCATCCCATCCCGAGTAGGACCCTGTGCTCCTACTCTTTCTCCCACCCATACTCTCTCCTGCAACGCCGCAAATCTCTCCACAGCCCCATCACTCTCCTGCAGCACCACAGTCAACTCTGACTCTCAAGCAAACAACTAAACATCTCTAGCTGCTACCTCTACCTCCAAATCCTCTACGCGAGTCTGCAAATATCCTATCATATGATCCCGTAGATCTCCACCTGTAGCTCCCTCCCCCATATCCATAGGTGCCTCCCCAGTGGCTCCCTCCTCTGTATCCATAGGTGCTTGTCCCTCACCTACATCCCTGCCACCTAATCTCATACCTCTCTGCATCAAAGGTCCCTGAGATAGCCGCAATGGCTGCCCACCTCTCCCTCTCCGTTGTAATCAACCACCACCACCACCTCCACCTCTGTAATCATTTGCTCGATCACCTGGCCCCAACCAACGACAAGTCCATGCAATCGTTGATTCAGACATAGCAGTCCCCCAACAATCCCTGATAGCACTGCTGGTAATGGCTCATACAAAGCTGCTATGTCCTCCCAGGCTATCGACCCATCATCAATATACACATCCTCCTCAAAAAATTATTGTATAGCTGCCATCCCCCACAATCGGTCATATGACACCAGCTCTCCTCGAATGGGAATGTGCAGGATGCACCATACATCCTCCAGTGTAACTATCATCTCCCCCTGTGCTAAGTGAAACGTACATGTCTCACTATGCCACCGCTCTGCCAATGTTGTAATCAAACCGTGATTCATCTGAATCATGGGCATATACATCACATCGTACAGGTCTGTCGTTGCAATGCAATCCACCTCAGCCTTTGTCAACTGATCGCGCAGTACCTGTGTGATGAGATGCCTCTCATGCAACTGTAAGACGTGAAGATCCTCCTACACAATTGCATCAACCATCATCATCAGTTGTTTTGTTTCAATTTTCTTAAGTTTAAACCTAGACTATCAACAGATACTTTGATCAAGTATCTTCGGGTCTCAACAGGTAAGCAATCATGGCACACCTAAACTTCAACAAGCATTTATCCTGATGACCTAAGTCTCATCAGGGCTGCTATGGTTCAAAACAACTCTCACCTCATCTCTCCATCCATCCATCATTGGCATCAGGAGATGTTTGTTCAAACAAACTGGGGCATCTATTTTCCTACACAAAAGTGCTATCTTACACACAAAAGTGCTAATATCCTAACAAAAGCACTCAATCAGCTACTCAACAGTGCTAAACCAACAATAGTGTTATATTAATTATACAAAGGTGCCACCTCCAAACAACAATGCTCAATCAACTACCCAATAGCGCTAAACAAACGAAAGCGTTAAAACAGCTATACCATAGCACCAGACTTGACAAAAGTGCTAAAACCATTATGCAACAACGCTATAGCAGCACAATAGCGCTAATTAAGTTAACAACAGCGCCAAAACACAATTTTAGCGCTATTGTGTTGACTCAACTTGGACTAATCAAAAAACATATCAAAAATTCAAATTCACATATCGTTGGTCCATAGTCGTCTAGCCGCTGGAATCGACGGACTCGCTCTAATCGGTGCTCTGCTATAGGAACCGTCATCCTGACTACTGCTTACTCCTCCAAAAGATCACTATCAGAGCTCAAATTTAACTATGGACGTGATTACAAATGAGCTTGTCTTCACCCCTTCCTCCCCATATAAACCCTTCGTCATAACCCTAATTTTCCCTCGCTCACTGCCATGGTCCCTGTCAACTTCTCGAGCCTCCCATTTCTCCATTTTAACTTCGATTTCTTCTATTTTTCACCAGTATTGCTAACTTCTTCTCTTCTACCACCCTGCCAATTTTTATTCTTTTTCAAGAGATCGCCCGATTTTTTGAAATTTTTCGGCCCATCTCTCGATGGGGCATACCACCCATTAAATTAATTGGGACATTTCTTCACCCCTATGTTTCTTTCTTTGAAACAACGCGATAAACCGCACCGTCTCGAAGAGGGGCAAATGTACTCACATAAATCTGTCCATTTTAATTAAATGAATATTTCGTATTTATTTGATTAAAAATCCACTAGCCAATCACTTAATTAAATTAATATTTAATTAATTCATCTTCAAACATTCTCCTATTAATTAAATAAATTATTCAATTTATTTTAAATAATTCATTCAACCAAATTCACAATTAATTAAATGAATAAATCCTATTTATTCAATTTAATCCTCTTTCATCTTTTAAATAAATTAAATAAAACATTTATTTAAATCATTATTCCCCCACCCCACTTGCATTTTCCTACAAATGCAAGTTGCAACCACAAGTTGAAATAAATTTATTTTATTTTAATTAAAATCCTATTTTCCCTCACCCACCAAATCCACTTGCCTCCTAAATCCCTTTCCTAAATTCTTCTAGAACCTATCTAATCCTAATCAATTAGCCTAATCCATCCCCTAATTATTGTCACATTCCTAAGCAACTTGGAGTCATTAAATGCTTGGTGTGTTCAACAAGCTAACCTCTAAAGTCTTTCAAACCATTAATGGCTCTTACATGACCATTTATGGTTAACCCCTAACTCAACCCTCATGTGACTCATGTGTCTCCTCAAGCATTTATTGCTTTGACCATGGTTATCACTTTAACCCTTGCACAAGAGTTTATCCATTGGATAAAGGTTTTATTCTTTGAATAAATAATTTATTCACTCAACCCAACCTTGACCTTGACTCCCAAGTTAACCTTTAGGTCATATCAAGCATTTAATGCTTATTCCCTCTTCTCTCAACCTATCTCATATTGACACTTGTCATCCTAGGATTGGGTTGAAAGTTCTCACATGGATTGAATATCATTCAATCTCGACCCTTGTTGAGATTATTCAATCTCAACCATCCATTGCTCCATTTTTCCTATAAATAGAGCCCATTTCTTCATACTCCAGATCCTAAAAACTTGTATGCATCTAATCTATAGGCATTTCTAGAGAGCATTTAGCATCATATTCACTCTTTTGGTTTAAAATCAATTAGTTAATTGGATAAATCTCTTATTTCAACTTGTGTTCACACTTGCATAACATAAGTCATAATCATCTCCAATCTTGAACCTCCATAAGCATCCATAGTGCAAAAAGTTGTTGAGAGCTACACTAATTTGGAACTTGGAGAGGAGAGGAACAAGGGAGAAGGAGCTAAGAGCATGTTAAAAGGAATTTGGAGATGCCTTGTTGTATTTTCTTCTATAGTTAAATATCTTATCATGTTTTTAGTGTCTCTTTTGATATGTCTGCTTAGATTAGTTTTTGGTTGATTAACACTAACGGTTTCTTGTGTTTTTGTGTGTTATATGACCACAGGCTTTTGTCTAACCTTTGCCCCATTTTGCAAAGCATCAAAAAGTGTAAGAGCTTGACCTAACCCTAAGAGTACTACCTAATTTCTAAAACATATGATGTTATTAAATTTGCAAGGTTATAGGACTGATCTTGATTGTGACTATAGGAATTACAAAAGAAGAGAAAGAGGGAGGAAGAGAAGAAGAGATAGAGGGATGGGGTATGGAGGAAGGGAGAAGAGGAGAGAGCGAGAGAGAGAGAGGGATGGGGTATGGAGGAAGGGAGAAGGGGGGAGAGAGAGAGAGAGAGAGGGAGAGGGAGAGGGAGAGGGAGAGGGAGAGGGAGAGAGGGAGAGAAGAAGGAGGGGGGAGGGAGAGGAAGAGAGATCAAATCAAGGACACAATATGACCCTTAGAATACAATATGACCCCTAACAACATCTAAGGGGTCATAGGGTGTCATAAGGGGTCATATGACACTATATTATCCCTTAGCACACCATAGGACCTATAACGACACCAAATAGTGTCTTAAGGGGTCATAGAACACCATATGACCCTTTAGAACACCATATGGTGTTGGTATGGGTCATTAGTGTCCCAAGGGGTCATATGGCATCCTATGACCCCTTAGGACACCATATAGTGTTGTTATGGGTTGTACGGTGTCTTAAGAGGTCATATGGTGTCCTAAGGGGTCACAAGACACCATATGACCTCCTAGGAAACAATATGACCTCTAATGACACCTAAGAGGTCATACGGTGGGCTAATAAAATGATATATTAAATTTAAAGTTATGAATAGAACATCATACAATAGAAGATCAGTAGTTTAGTTTTGATATAGCTAAGTTAGACCATTGTCAGCATAAGGGAGACTCCAAGTGAACAAACAACGAGGCTTCGCTAAAAATAAAGTGTAAGAGCTTGACCTAACCCTAAGAGTACTTCCTAAGTTCTAAAACATATTATGTTATTAAATTTGCAAGGTTATAGGACTGATCTCGATTGTGACTATAGGAATTACACACTTGATTTATTTCATGGGAATGTACAGTTCCAAGCTTTTTGACAAGTGATGATCATCATATACTACCACTGTCATGCATACAACAAACTTTAATTTCTTTAGGTGACAGGCATTGTGTAACAACATGGGAACTCTCGCATACCCACCACTATCATTCTCCAGGACATCATCTATGTTACTCTCCCTCTTTCTCTTCCTACCGGTTGTTTCCTTCTGAAAAAACATATTGCAGGTACTCTGACTCATCATGTTGCTTTGTTGACACTATTTTCCACATCTTCTCTTCTCATTAAAAACACATTCGAGAAGAATATTGCTGTAGGTTTCCTTGTTTGTCACGGTAATGCACCCATGGTTCAATTTCAAACCCTATTCCTCCTATTCAATATACACATACAATTCCATCAGTCAATTTTCTTAGGAGAGCTTACATGATAAAAATAAAAGAGGAAGTTGCAGGCACAGGTGCAGTGGGGTATGGAGGGAGGGAGGGAGAGAAGAAGAGAAAGAGGGATAGGGTATGGAGGAAGGGAGAAGGGGAGAGAGCGAGAGAGAGAGAGAGGGATGGGGTATGGAGGAAGGGAGAAGGGGAGAGAGGGAGGGATGGGGTATGGAGGAAGCGAGAAGGAGAGAGAGGGGGAGAGAGAGAGAGAGAGAGAGAGAGAGAGAGAGAGGCACCTTGTATGCATTTGAGAGGGGGAGACAATACACTTATATGTGTATATATATATACTTAATATATTATAAATTATTATATACATATATATATAAGTATTATATATTATATGTATATACACATATTATATATACACCATCATATTATACACACACCCAAAATTTAAACAATAGCGTGTACGCGTTGTTTATAGTAAAAAGAGCGTGTACGCATTGTTTATAGTAAAAAGAGTGCGTACACATTGTTTATAGTAAAAAGAGCACGTACGCGCTTCTTATACCATAAGTAACCCGTACGCGCTTTTTATACCATAAGTACCCTGTACGCGCTTTTGACTATTTAGGCTTGGAAATAGGCGTGGATGACAAAGCTATGGTTTGGAAGTTTGATTTCCCTCCATTTCTCTCATTTTTGACGTGTTTTATTTTATCAACTTGGTTGATCGACTTTGTCATCATCAAGTTTACACTTCATCAAGTTGGTATTTCTAAAATTGCCACCATATTTTCACCCATCTTCTGAACTTTCTAACCATATAATTTTTTAAAAATTTGAACAACAATAACATATTATTATTGAATTTCTTTTACCAATGTCTCCATAGTTCTCATAGACATAGGTGCACCATTTTTTTAATAAATTTTTATATACTTATCCAAATTTTAAAAAATTTATATATTACTGTAGTGCACTTGATTATTTACATTTTTTTCAAAAAAAATTGTATTTTCAATTTGTTTAGTGCAACTTATGCTTCACGCATGAACAAGTACCTAATTTTTAGGATGTGCTCGATTAGAAAAATCATAAAAACAAAATACTCAAAAAAATACACATCTTCTAGTGCTCACTCTTAACTATCTTTCTGCCAAAGTATTTGTCAAAATACTAAATCTAACTATGACTTTTTTGATGCGCACGTCAGACACTATGTTATGTTTTTCAGAAAAAATTAGGGTCTATTTTTTGTGCGCGAAGGATTTGACCCCCTTAATCTTATCCAATTTTGAAAACATTTAGTAGTTTGGAAACTAGATTCAGAGTACTACAATATTTGTTGTTTGATTATCTTCATATCTTGAGTAGATGACTTTCAAATTTTGCCTCCAAGTTCAGGTTCACCTGATTTCAGGAAAAAAAAAAAAAAAAAAGGTGTCCACTTATACCTCCCTTTTTGACCACCATCTTTGTGAACTTACCCTAAATCATCCACATAAATGAACACCATAACACAGAGAATTTATACGTGGAAAACCTCAATGAGGAAAAACCACGGTGGGATTTGTGACCCATAATATCAATTCACTAGCCATATGAAAAAATATTACATAAACAGGGGCCTGCACTTGGAGGAAGGCATATTGCCTAGAGCATACTTCTCATTACGAAAGAGCCTCACTAAATACAAGCTTTCTACCAAAGTAAATTACTGAAAATGAACTCAAGAATGCATCTGCTATGCCAGATAGAGTTCTGGTTCTAGTTCTTCTCTGTATCAGTTTACAGTCTTGAACTATTACCGGTATTGCTTCTCCTCCAAGAGTGCTTTCCTAGCTAGCTATAGATCATTACATGATGCATACAAAAATGATCTCTATACATATATTTTGCATCTCATAGTTCTGTTGTATGCCTATATCTATATCATCATAATACCTTCTACTATATCTCTTAAATTGACCTAGCAGACTGACTTATATACCTATTACATATGATATGCCTTATGTCGGCTTACAATGCATTTACAAAAGATATTGAATGTCAACCTCGACAATAATTACAAAATGATTTACAAAATAAATCTTCCTTGATGTCGTCTTCCTAAAGTACTGATGTTGGTGTCGATGTTGGTGTAGCCATGAATACTTCCAATGTCGGTATCTATAGGTATATGCCTCCTCGTGTCATTTTGTGACTTCCATCAAGTCTTGTTACCTTCTATCTAATCTTGTTGCCATTAATGACAACAAAATGAATCTAATGAGTGTCAATTGCCAACAATCTCCCCCTTTGGCATCGATGGCAACACTCATGTGAAAAATGGATCCCCTGTCGGTGTGCTCCCCCTGAGCAACACACTTCAACTGATAACATATTCCCTAATATTTTTCACAAATGTACATACTCCCCCTTTGACATTAATGCCAAAGACCGGTGAAAGAATAAAGAAATGAAAGAATACACTTAGAGTCATTTGAGCTTAGTCATCTTCATAATATCTGGGTATGCCTTTTGTAGCAACTGAAGATATGTTTCCCAGCCTGATTTTAAAGTGTCTGATACCGATGCAAGTCCACTGAGTAAGTGGGCAAATGATTCCTTCTCCTGGGTATCTACCGCTGTGGGATTTTCTATCATATCCATGCATTCTCTCTTGTGAACACCCAAAGAGTCAAGTCTTGGACTCACCAGTCCTCTTAAATTTCTTGCTCTCCTCAGTATTTTTTCTTTTTCTTTCTCAAAAGAAAAATCTTGGATCTCCAAGGACAAAATTTTTCCATCAACAGATGTAGTTAGTGTAGTTAGCCCATCAAAATAATTAGCAATAGTAGCCATTTTGTCATATAATTATTTCAATTTGTCATTTATATTGGTGTTAGACCTATATTACAACATACTCTGTAAATATTGGTGCATTGTTTCAATCAAACCTCAATAGAGATAAGTTTTTCCTCTATCTTCTTCTTTCCAATTACTATAAGCTAATGAAAAGCTGCTCTTTTTGCAGCAGAGAAACTGTCCAAAGCCTGTCGGTCTGCAATCTATCACAAGGATTGATAGTTATTTGATATGTGTTCTGTTAAAGCTTTGAGCTTACCGGAAGGGCTTGCTACATCCTCTATCTAACAGTAAGGCATTATTTTGTGTAATACAGTGACCGATTGATCAATTAACCCTTTCTCTATAGTACCTTCCTTTAACAATTTATGAGTCACCATCATCATTAGTTCTGTTGGACTTAACTCAGAAACTGATTTCTTCTCGACCTGAGAAGTGTCAATTGTCAATACTCGTGCTGGTGAATCTGTTTTGCCTACCGGTATGGACTCATTTGATTTAACCTTTTCCATCTCAACCTCTTTTACAATGGTGGCTTTGCCACTTGGTGCAGTGTCGGTTAATGTCGGTGGAGTATTATCCACAGTGTTTCCAGTGTCCTGTACACTCTCTTGCTCAAAATTGGTTTGTGTTGGTATAAACTATACACTCTCTATGACTGTCGGTTGTGGATATGTGCCTGTAGTTACAGCCGGTTGTGATTGTGTCAAAATTGGAGTAGAAATGCCTAAAATACCCTTTCCTTTTGATTTGTCAGGAATTGAAGGGGATGTTGCCTTTGCAAATTATTCCTGAGATGTGAGAAAGTTTGGGTTTTTCTAAAAGAATTTTGTCCACCCCTTACTTGTCTCATTTACCACTTCATTCACTCTACCCAACCTAAGACTTATCTGTCGATTTTTACTACTAAAAATTGTCCTATTAGTAGAATCTATACATCTTTTCATCTCTTCATTATTTATAGTACCACATTGTTCCAAAAGTGCAACTTCCTTGATTTCCTTATCCCTCTTGATAGCATCAAGTCTCCTAGCTTCAAGTTTATTGTATAAAGATAAAGGTATCTCTTTTAAAATTTCAACTAATGCCTTCTTATAGATATCTATATAAAATTAAATAACTTCAGCTAACTCATTTTGCTCACTCTCTTCAAAAACTTAATAATATTTTGAAATATTCTTTAATATCCCATCTTTTGTTACTTCATCAATAATTTCAGCACAGGTCATTGTTGTCTTACCAGATCCAGTATAATCACCCTTCTGCTTTTTGCTTGTTGTTGCCAGTGTGACTAGTTTCCTCTTCTGCATAGGCTTCCTTACCGGTGGTGGAGGTGCAGTAGGTTGTGTTGTCTTTCTGACAAGTCTCCTCCTTGGTTTTTCCTTTTGTTTCTCTACCGGTGGTTTTACCACATTCTTCCTTTTCACCCTTCTGAAAGCCAAAGGCTCATTATCCTCAGGGTCAGAGTCAGAAGTGATTGGGGAAATGTTAACTTGTGGCTTCTTCACTTCTTCAGTAGAAACCTCTGTCAGTTTGACTGCCTATTTAGATTGGGAACCTAGCTGAGTATCTATTTTGTAAATCACATTCTGCACATATGCAAACATTTTATCAATTTTCTTCTCTCTCCTTTTTCTATTAAAACTTGTTTTCACTTCAAGAGCCTTTTCTCCTGCTATATCGAAGTGCTCCATTTTGTCATCCAAAGGGCCATCTAAAAACATCTTTGCATAAAACTCAAAAATACTATCATCTACCTCATATCCTAGCTTGGTGATCCAGATTTTCCTAGGTTCAACTGCTTCCATGAGTGTTTCATCAGTTTTCACTATAAAACGTATGTCAGTGGATTATTTCTCCACAATGTTCTTAGAGATTCTTTCCCTTTGCCTTATGTTCTCCTAAAATGTCTTGAAGTGGCCCCAAAGCTTCTCATCCCTGCCAGTACCAAGACCGGTGATAGCCATTTTGATCTACATACCTATCGGTATGTCATGAGCCCATTGCTTTTTTCCTAAATCGGGTAGCTCATGCTTGGATTGAGTTACCTTATTGTGAGACCCTACCCCGACCCATCCTATCTCTTCAGTTATTTTCATATTGGAACTATTATGGATGCTAGTTTTGACACACTATGGATATAGAACTTTATATGGTCCCACGATTTTGGTGATATTGATACATATTGATGCTTCATTTCTATGCCTTGTGGTTATAGAATATTATATGATCCTAGATTAGGGTAACATTGTGATGATGTATGTTATTATCTGAATTTCAGGATTTGTTATAATGCTAGAAATATGTTTGCATATCTTGTAAATGGATCAAATTTTGAGGATTATGATGAATTGCTTTGATTTGTGACAAATCGTATTTTATAATAACAAGTTTGTGCAGAATGAATGTATTGTATTCTAATCATGTGTTTTATATTATATAAGGCTATTCGGAAGTACTAATGTTTAAATTGAGATGTGCAGGAAATTATCCATGTGACCATGGAAATATTATGGAGAATCAAGCCTAGGCCTATGTGTGTTCGTAAAACCAGGGGTTGTCTATTTGGAGAGGCAACACCCCGTATGTATTGTATTTTATTCGTAAATGTAAAATGTTGCATGAGCGTAAATTGTATTTATTGAATTGTTTAAATCGTTTAAGGGACAATTGCCATGTGTGTATTATGATGTGGAATTATTTTGTAGTGTCACTTGACACCTATGTAGTATGTTGTGTTGGCAATTTGTCATGTCACCTTTTTTGGAGAGTTTTATTTTTTGTTAATTGTTATATCTCCTAATTATCCTTGAAGGAACCAAGAAATCTAGGTTAGTGAGCCACAAGGAGAGTCAACTCAGAGTTGACCCGTAGGTTAACTTTAGGTGGACTTTCTGAGGGTCAAATCAACTCCTAGAGTCAATTTTAGAGCATTTCTATTAGGCCTCATGGGGTATTTATGGGTGAAGGCCAAAATTGGCCATGTGTCCTTCCCTTAGGACTTGTTTAACCACCCAAAAAAGTGGTTTTCCCAAGATGGACGAATTCCATCTATAGGAGTGTCATCCTTGGTAGGATAACCTTCTTGATGGGAGTAATCCCTCTTCCCCATTCCATTTCTCTTCTCTAGGTACCTAGGTTAGAGAGTGTGTAAGACCTAGGGCAGACCAATCCAATGGGGGATACCTCACTCTATCCAAGAGGTTGGAAGGAGTGAGAGAGGCCTTCTTAGGCTAGGAATGGAAGCTTAGTGAGCTAATCACCCACTCTCCATCCTTGGAGATTTTTGGAGAAATTTTTGGAGGAAAACCAATTTTAGGGATAGTAAATTGGGGCTAAGTATTTGCAGAAAAAAGATTGAGGATTGGGCAGCTCTTCATCAAGCTTTCCCCTAGATTTTCCTTAGCAGTTCAAGGTTGGTGTTACTTTTTCCCTCTTATGTAAATGTAAAAATGTTCTAGAATGCTTGAATGGAAATTGTTGTATCCGTTTATTTGTGTTGTACTTGTAAAAATCTATGTGATTTCTTGCTTATTTCTGTTTTATGTATTGTTGTGTTTGGGGAGTGTTCAAGACCATCCTTTCCTTGGGAGGATAGATTGATCTTGGGGGTGGAAGGAGCTTGACAGCCCTTAGGGTGAGAGGCTTTCATTATGAGAGTGATATCAAGGGTTTGTCCATGAGACCCTTGCTGCTTTTCTTTTGTGTTATTTCACTTGGGGGTCATAAGGGGGAGCAAATATGGCATGTTTGCCTTTTTTTGGGGGGGTCATAAGGGTGTAGGGATTAAGGATGATTTTTGGTTATGCTTTCATGGATGCCATGAGTTGGCTGTAAGTTCTATCTAGCAGAATTCTCCCCTAGGGTACTTGGTCCACTTCCACCCTAGTAAGACATCACATTTTGTGATGGAGTTTCAGCTTGGGAAGGGATGTGTCTATTGTGTTGATTTTCCCCTTTGCTTGTTGTGTTGTTTGGTTGTAACCCCGTCTAGATCTTGATTCTCCAAGCTCGAGGGTGGCTTCTAGTAAGCCTAGGCTGGGAGGTGAGCACCCCATGGTCACAACCCTAAAATTTTGTATGCAGGTTACTGGGAAAAGAATCTAGGAGTTGCAGATTTTTATTCAGATACAGATTTTCTATTTAGATGTAGAAAAGCAAAAATTTAATTTTATGAATTGTTGCAAAAAAAAAATGTAAATAAAGAGTTTTAAGTTGTTTTCTTTTATTTTTGTATAAAGTAATGTGTTCTTTTATTCAAGTCCTCATCATTAAGAATGAGAGACTAGTTGGGTTATTTCACCTATTGTAAATGTGGACCCTGGTATTCAAATATTCTATATGCAAAGTACATTTTATTTAAGTTCTAAACATCTATTATGTTGCTGTAAATTGTATCAAATTCTGTCTCAAAAAAAGAAACGAAATTCTGTTGCCATGTTTATTTCTGCAAATTTAAGTTAAGGAAGGAAATAAAAAAAAAAAGAATACATTATGTTTGAGTATTTACTTGCAAAGTTTATTTACTGTTATTTTGTTACTTTTAACTCTGTTTAGGCATAGCTGAAAAAGAACTAGTATTTAAACATTGTTGTAGAAAACATGTTGCATAGCTATTTTTTTTTTAAAATAATAATAATAACTTCTGAATCCTGTATATTAAAATAAATCACACCTAAGAAATGAGATCTAAAATCAGTGAATGTGCTAGTATTTAACCCACTCCTGCAAGTTGTAAAACAAACAAATATATATATATATATATGGACCTATGTATTGCTGTTTAAAAAAAATATATGAGGGTTGCATGCTTATGTGTTAAAATTATTCAAAATAAGCTTCCTAACCCTATTAGGTTGATATATATATATATATACTACCATGACCAGAATATATACAAATATCTTTTTTTTAAAGGTGTCCATTAAAAACATACTCAATGGACACCTTTAAAAAAAAGATATATGTATATATTCTGGTCATGGTACTATATATATATATATATATATATATATATATATATATATATATATATATATATATATATATATATATATATATATATATATATTTAAAAAAAATATCTTTAAAAAAAAGAAGAGGAAATCGAGGGTACCGGTCGAGCCACTGTGTGTTAACATAGTGGACAGCTCACGGCCGAGCCACTGTGTTTACACACAGTGGGGTGGCGTGGGAGGCACCACACTCTGTGTAGACACAATGGAACAGCCGCGGCCACCACTGTGCTACACACAGTGAGTGGCACCCCGCCACTGTGTGTATACACAGTGGGCAGTGGTAATACCGTCCACCACTGTGTGTGCACACAGTGGGCGGCGCTACCCGCCACTTTGTGTATGCACAGTGGCATCCGGGGGAGCCCGCGCCACCACCTCCGCCCTTTCCCTCTTCGAACCCCTTCGCCATGTCCATGGCCGCCGTGCCCTAACCCAACCCCATACCTGCACAGTCACACACGCAAACCACAAAAAGAAAAGAAAAACAAACCCTAACCCATTCGAGTAGGGTAAAATAAAAAGAATATTTTGGTGCAACAAACCCTAACCCATTTCGGGTTAGGGTATAATTTAAATTAAATAGAAAAGGAGAAATTAAAACAAAAGTGAGTAATAAATAGGAATGCAACCATAACCCAATTTCGGGTTAGGGTTAGCATTTTTATGAATAAGGGATTTCTTTATTTAAAAGAATTTTGAATTAGATATGGGAAATTTGAATTGAGTTTTAATATTTTAACTAATATTTAGGGATATTTAAATAATTGAATTATTATATGCTTGTATTCCTTAGAGAATTAAAAATTTTAGTATAGTTATTTCAAAGGGGTTTAAAATGAAGATTTAATGTAGTTGGATACACTATACACTTAATCAAATTAATTTATTTAATTAGTCAATAGATTATCCTCAATTTAATTGTGGACGTTAGGTTATATTTTAAATGGGGAAAATTTAAAAGGGGAAATTGTAAATTAATTTTATGAATCATAAGCCTTTGAGACCGGCTTTGGCCAGATGAATTAAATCGCCAAAATAAAAAGGTTAGGGAAATATTAAAATTTATTAGGTTAAAACTGAATTTATTTGACTAATGACCTTGTGAAATTTGAGCCTATGACGGTTAGATTTAAATAATGAAATTTTCACGCAATCAATCAATTAATTTAAAAAAATTGAGAATTCCTTATCATTGTTAGGTCAGAAATGATTTCAAAGCGATTTAGGTATTTAAATAATCCGCGACTTTATTTAACGGTAGCTTATTCTAAGAAAATTAATCTAACTAATTAAAATGCGATAACCCCCTTGACAATAGTTAATCTCCATTAATTAACACCGCTTATATGATTGGTTAATTCAATCCAACTTTAGAGAACAACTCTCTACACATCTTAGTTAAGACAAAACTCTATTGATCTCTTTTAATGTAGACTATGTTATGAGTTATGTTGTTTAAAAAAAAAAATTTGTTGTTCCGTTTTTGCCCAAAAGTTTGGGCATGACATTTTGGTATCAGAGCTAGGTTTCCAACACTCGGAACCTTTCTCCATTACATTTCGCTTTTATTATCTAAATTAATCAAATATTTTCCCAAAAAAAACAATATAGAAAAATTAAATTATTTATTTATTTATTTTAATTTTATTTTTCTCATTAGGATTCCTCCGACTATGTGACAAGCTCGCAAGCGTGGAAAGGGTCCTAAGCGTACACATATGGCATGCGAGGATGTTGATAGGGAGGAACCGGTTCCAGAAGGGAACCCAGAAGCGCCTCCCGAACCACCAGTTGACCCTAACCGGGACATCTTGCTAGCTCTTCAGAACTTGATTGGGATAGTGCAGGATAGGCTTCTAGCAGTGGACCATCATGCAGACAATCAGAACTCAAGGAGTCATACGTCAATAGATAGGGAACGGACTAGGAGTCCACCTCCTAATCCCATAGAGGGCAAGACAGAGCATGAGCTGGAGTTCGTTCACCTGCCCGGACCACCTCCAATAGCAGCACCTTTGTACTTTGAGAGAGCACGTCAGGAACCAAGAGATCTGATTAGAGAGGTTTTGCGCCTCCAGCCACCATCTTTTGGAGGATCTACTGACGGAGTAGAGGCTGAGGCATGGCTTTTGAGCCTAGATCGGTGCTTCGCATTGCGATCTTATGAAAGCAATCTGAAGGCATGAGTTGCAGCCCACCTTCTGAGATCGATAGCCTCCACATGGTGGAAGCAGCAAGAATTCAAGTGCGGACTCACTGCAGATACCATCACATGGGAAATCTTCACAGAGGGGTTCAGAGAGAGGTACCTGTCAGAGCACTTCAGGCAGCGTAGGATCGATGAGTTCCACGACCTCTAGCAAAAGGGTCTCTCAGTGACCCAGTACGAGAGTAAGTTTATTGAGCTCCTACCTTATGTAGATTACCTGAAGGACGAGAAGCTGCTCGTCAACCAATTTGTCAGGGGACTTAATGCTAGGATAGCAGGACCAGTGAGGATGGCCGCTCCAAGAAGCCTTCGGGTTGCCGTAGAGAAGGCCCTTATAGCCGAGGAGATTCAGATCAGGCCACAGGACACGAGGGATCGATTCCAGAACCGAAACCCAACTCCCCAGTCTTTTGGGTTTCAGAAACCCCATTGGAAAGGCAACCACAAAAATGTTTTGGGGTCCTATAAACCCCCTCCTCCACAGCAGTAATAGAAAAGTCAGAGACAGAGGCCCCCTCAGGGATAGCAGGGCTCTAGGCCCAAGAAGTGGCAGTCACAGGGTACATACACACCCCCGACACGGGCTCAGTAGTCCTCTAGTGGTGGGTACAGTGGTTCTAGCCGGTCAGGTGGGCATCCTTTTTTTAGGCCTCAGGGCGCACAGTTCCAGGCACGCGGTGCTTGCTTCACGTGTGGAGCCATGGGGCACATGGCGAGAGAGTGTCCGCAGGGTTAGATGACAGGAAATCAAAGGATGGCAACATCAGAGCCTACAGTTGGGGATATGGGCAAGTCCCATAGAGTTTTCGCAGCGGTTGACAACCGCCAGGCAGAGCACCAGGCCACAGTCATCGAGGCTGTAGGTAAGATCAGAGGTAGTAGTATTTCTATATTATTTGACTCAAGAGTGACTGACTCCTTTATATCTCCATTGGTTGTGGAGCATTGCGGGCTAGTGGTAGTAAGGCAAAGTGTCAGCTGGGAAGTGGAGTTAGCTTCAGGAGCTAGAGTGTCAGTGGATTCAGAGGTTAGGGGATGTCCGCTCCAAATTGGTAATACCACCACCTTAGTAGACCTTAGAGTTACGCCACTCAGATCTTATGGCGTCGTACTTGGCATGGATTGGCTTTATGCCCATAGAGCCAAGATGGATTGTCACTTGAAAAAGATCGAGTGTGAGGATGATCATGGTGCTCCCATAGTAATCACTAGGATTCAGAGACCCGTGTCTCTTCGTATGATACCCGCTATGCAGCTTAAGCAGAGCATGCGGAAGGGATGCCAGTTGTTTGCTATCATGATCAGTGACAGAGAGGAAGAAAACGAGAAGGAGCCTTCTATAGATGATCATCCCATCCTTGAGGCATTTGCAAATGTGTTTCCAGCTGAGCTACCTGGTAGCCCACCTAACAGAGAGATTGACTTCCACATAGATTTGGTACCGGGAGCCGAGCCAGTTTCGAGAGCACCTTATAGGATTACCACTCATGAGCTTAATGAGCTCAAGATGCAGCTAGAGGAATTCTTAGAGAAGGGTCACATTCATCCTAGCGTCAACCCTTGGGGTGCACCAGTCATCTTCATGAAGAAGAAGGACGGATCCCTTCGGTTGTGCATGGATTACAGGCAACTGAATAAAGTAACCATCAAGAACCACTATCCCTTGTCGAGGATCGATGACTTGTTTGATCAGCTTCAGGGTGCTAAAGTGTTTTCCAAAATAGACCTGAAGTCAGGATATCATCAGTTGAGGATTGGGGAAAGTGATATTCACAAGACCGTGTTTCGCACCAGATATGGCCACTACGAGTTCACTGTGGTCCCATTCGGTCTTACAAATGCTCCAGCTGTATTCATGAGTCTCATGAATGGGGTATTCTGCACCTTCTTCGACCGATTTGTGATTGTATTCCTCGACGACATATTGATCTATTCCTGGAATGAGAAGGAGCATGAGGAGCATTTGAGGCAGGTTTTGCAGTGTTTGAGGGACAATCAGTTGTTCGGCAGTTTGTCAAAGTTTGCTTTCTTTAGATCAGAGGTCAAGTACCTAGGGCATGTTATATCTGGCGACAGGATCTCAGTTGACCTATCAAAGATCAGAGCCATTATGGATTGGCCGGTGCCTACCAGTGTGACAAAGGTCAGGAGCTTCATGGGTTTAGCAGGATACTACAGATGCTTTGTTGAGGGATTTTCCAGAGTTGCACATCCCATCACATCCCTCCAGTGAAAAGGGAAGAAATTTGAGTGGACAGAGAAGTGTGAGAGGGCTTTTCAGGATCTGAAAAGGGCACTTACTAGTGCACCTATTCTTATTGTACCAGACCCCATGGCTGACTTCATGGTATGCATGGATGCTTCCTTAGATGGATTGGGAGCAGTTCTTATGCAGGAGGGTAGGGTTATAGCGTACAAGTCTAGGAAACTTAAGACTCATGAGCTTAACTACCCTATGCACGACCTAGAGCTTGCAGCAGTTGTACATGCACTTGTGAAGTGGAGACACTTCCTTTTAGGTCATCACTTCGAGCTTCATTCAGACCATCAGAGTTTGTAGTACATCTTCACCCAGCCTAACCTTAATGCACGTCAGAGGAGATGGATGGAGTTCCTTTGTGAGTATGATTTTGATGTCCACTACATCAAAGGGAAGGAGAACATGGTCGCAGATGCCCTAAGTAGGAGACGACATGAGGTTTACACCATATCCATGAGCACAGATTTGAGAGACCGTATTTTTTAGCGATTGCCAGAGGATGGATGGTATCTAGAGGTTTGTCAGAGGATCCAAACTCAGGAGGCCTTGGAGGGGAAGTTTGTGGACTACTCTTTAGAGTCTGATGGTTTATTACACCATAGAGGGTGCATCTATGTACCCTCTCCTAGGGGTTTGTGATATTTCATTATCATAGAGGCTCATAGAGCTCCTTATGTAGCGCATCCCGGGGTTAAGAAGATGCATGCTGACTTGAGGCAGTTATATCATTGGCCAGGAATGCGGCAGCTTATCACCGAGTTAGTAGCCCGATGAGTTAGTAATACGAAGGGCATCTCCAGCCCATCCTCCACCCACACCTCACATCTTGTATACGGTCACCAGGTGACCGTATCTATGTCATCAAGTACTCTCCTCCAGTGCTCTAGTTTTCCCAGCTTGCGCTAGACAAGTAGACCCCTATATCCGTAGGCATATGCACATCCTACGGGCCTGTCCCTGTCTGCTAATGGCCTCGCTGCTAGAATGTGCTCCCAGCACCATACCTGTAATAGGGTCATGCCAGCTGACAAACTGCCATAATCGAGGTATACTACCTCATGCAGACCCCTGTATAAATGGACCAGCATAGCTGACCCCCATGCAAACCTCCGGCCCTGAGTGACCATCTCCTCCAAAACTAGCCCCCATCCCACCGCGAATCCCTTTGACCTGCGATCAGGACAAAGGAATCCACCAATGAACCCTGCTAGTACGGATGGTAGTGGTGCATAGTCCAGCTCCAAAAACTCATGCCATGGGATCTCATAGCCATAGACAGTATCATCCTGGAAAATGCGGCGCAGTGCCTCTGTGCCACTCTCCTCTGACTGCTCGTATGGTAGTAGTGCCCCTACTACCGGGATGCGCAAAATCCGGTAACAATCCTCAAGTGTGACTGTCATCTCTACCGTAGAAAAATGGAAGGTGTTCGTATCACTGTGCCACCTCTCTGCCAAAGCTGTCAATAACCCTCAGTTCACAGTGAACCGAGGCATATCCAGGAGAGAAGTCAATCCACATCTCTCGATAATGTCAAGATCAGCCTGCGACAACCGCGGTATCAATGTCCATGGTCTGGGAAATCTCTCCCGTGACTGCACCACACCCAATCGCTCCTGTCAACAAGCAAAACAAATCCAATATCAATTTCCACATCAAAACAAAGATATCAAAATCAAACTTTCATCAACAACATGAAACAATTTGCTCATCTACATCAAAGTTCAAAATCCTATCATTTCATATCAACTTGTAACACAACTCAAGTTCTCAAAAACCATATCAAAACTTGTAACACAACTCAAGTCTCCACAAATCACATAAACTTGTAAAACAACTCAAGTTTCCCACCCATATCAGCTTGTAAAACAACTCAAGTTTCCAACCCATATCGGCTTGTAACACAACTCAGGCTTCACACATTGAACTTGAAACAGAACACGCAAAACAAATCATATTTTGATCCACACAACACATTGATATCTATACATAACTTGAAAAATCGCAAATCAAAACAAGTTATATCAACACTCATATTGGACAAAAGCATAAAATCATGACAGACAGACCAAATCAAATTTTCAACTCGGCTCATCTCGCAAAAATTTTTCAGATGCGCTAAAACAGATACCCAATGCGCTAAAAACCCCCACGTGCTAGGCTGCTTTTCCTACGCGCTAATCTACTTACCCTATGCGCTATACTGACTCTACGCACTAATATTTTCCCCCCACGCGCCACCTAACCTACCCTATGCGCTAGACTGACTCTACGCGCTAATCTACACCTTCTAGGTGCTACCTGTTTGGCCCTATGCACTAGGTTAACCCTACGCGCTAAACCCCCTTACCTAAGCGAACCCCTGCAACCCCTATGCACTTAGTCTACCCTACGTGCTAACCTGTTGACCCGACGGCTTCCATGAGCTATTCTACCTACATGCGCTAACTTATTTGTTTTATGCGCTATCCTATCTATTTCGGACGCGACCCCTAAAATTTAACTTGATGCGCTACATTAAACTTCGTATGCGCTAATCTATGCCCTAGATGCGCTAAACCGTTAAACCTGAACTTTGAAATTTAAAAAATTACTAAAAATGACAAAATGAAAAGTCAAAAAAAGGTCAAAAATGTTGACTTACTGGTGGTCCACGCGCTGCAGGTCTCTGGTACCTCCGAACACGCTCGAAACGGTGTCTATGATAAAGAATAGGCATTTTCTTTGCAGACCAAATTCTCTTTCTCCAAAGTCAATAAAGCACAAATGAATCTAATTCAAGCTTTTTCCCCTTTTATAGGAGGAAAATGAAATTAGGGTTAGCCAAATGGACCTGTAATATGGTCGCAGTCTCCCCTATACCATAACATTTGTAACTTATCGGGAGATGAATCAATTTGCACACATTTCACATGCATGAAATCATACACATCATACGCAACTCATCAAATTAAATCAAAAAAAATTCAAAATATTGCTTCATCTCCCGAGGGGGCATCACCATCAAATATCGAATCTGGGGCATCACACATCAAATCAAATCTGGGGCACGACTGGCAAATCAAAAGAGTGACACAAAAATTGCATTTGATCATAAATCATCATAAAGCATCATTTTCTTTGAAATAACATGTGCACACACATCACTTCAAAGAAGGGCAAAATGTAGACGTATAAAAATGACCATATTCCTAAATGAATATTTTATGTTCATTTCTCTATTTGATTAAATCCAATTTAATTAAATTATCCACATTCTTCTATTTAATTAAGTAAATTGCTCAATTAAATTCACTATACCCATTTAATGAATAAATCATTTTATTCAATTAAATCCCCCCTATCCACTTTTAATTAAATTCAAATTTAATTAAATAGTTATTCCAAATTGAATAAATCTAATTTATTTAATTTCCCCAAATTGCAACCAAATTGAATTAAATTACTTTATTTCAATTAAATCCTATTATCCCTCCATCCACTTGCAAAATCCCAAACCCCTTTCTAATCCCTTCTAGAATCTTCTAATCGCTTCTAATTAACCTAACCCCTCCTCTAAACTTTGTCACATCCCTAAGCAAAGGGAAGTCACTTCTCAAAACCTCAAAGTCTTTGATAACCATTAAAGGCTTCAAGTCTTCAACCACTAAATTGCTCAAAGTCTTTGATAACCATTGAAGGCTTCCAACCTTCAACCACTTAATCCCCAAAGTCTCCAATAACCATTAATGGTTAACTCAAACCCTCCTACATGGTTAAAACATTTGTTTTGACTCAACCTTCATCCAACCCAAGGGTCTCACCAGGCCTTTAATGCTTTGACCATGATTATCTCTTAAACATTTGCACAAAGGTTTATCCTTGGATTAACTCTTAATCCAGTGGGTAAACCTAACTTAAGCTTGACCCTTACCCTCTAGATAACCATGAGGTCTTCTCAGGCATTTAATGTCTCCAACCCCTTCTCTCAACCCAACCCTATGTTGACACTTGTCACCATTTCATTGGTGCCAATTACAAACATGGATCCCCAACTTTCAAACTCAACCCTTGATTAAACCATTCAATCTTGACCATCCATTGCCCTATTTTTGCTATAAATAGAGCTCTCATTCCTCCATTTTAAATCATCCTTCAAATTTGTAGCATCACACTTATGCTCAAATACATTCAAGCTTTCATATCATTTTATGCTCATCATTTTAGCCTCTTTGAAATCAGGAATTAGTTTAAGTATGCATGTTTAGAATAATTTCTTTATCATTCAGCTCAATTATAGACTAATATATCATGTTAGGATAGTATTCATACTAATCTTGTCATCTTATCATTTAGTTTATTGTATTTTTAAGATCATACATAGCTTAGCATACCTTTCATACTAAAACTATCAAAACATCCCTCGTTCTTGCATTTTCCATCCCTAAACCATTTTGCTCAGTAATCTGAGAGCAAAAACATTGGTTTGAGGGACATTGTGAGATAGAGAACCATGGGACCCACCTTGGGAAGCTGAGTAATACATTATTACTCCATAGCTTGCATCAAGAAGTCCTCTGTGTGTGTGTGGACAAGTCTTTAGTCATATTTTCACATATTAAGTTCTATCAGCCCACTTTTCCCGCATACAGGTCCGTGATATGGAGCAGCAGGTAATTTTGATTAGACAGCACCTTAGAGAGGCACAGGATAGGCAGAAGAAATATGCAGATGCAAAGAGGATAGACCGGAGTTACATGGTTGGGGACAGAGTTTTTCTGAGAGTGCGACCGCATAAGAGTTCGATCCGCTATGGAAAGGGTTCTAAGCTCTCACCTCGCTTTGTCGGACCTTTTGAGATCCTTGAGAGGATAGGACCAGTTGCTTATCGCCTAGCTTTGCCACCTAGCCTGTCACGCATCCACTATGTGTTTCATGTGTCAGTTTTGAGAAAGTATATCTATGATGAGTCTTATATTTTAGATTGGGATGCCTTGCAGTTGGAGTTGGACGGGCAGCTAGCTTTGGAGCCCATTCGCATTTTGGCTCGCCGGAAATTGGCCCTTTGAGGTCGAGAGCTGGACCAGGTTAGGGTCCAGTGGGATTGCTATGATGAGGTTACAGCTTCATGGGAGGATGCAGCACGTATGACATCACAATACCCTCATCTTTTTGATGAACTCCAGGAGGACGTTCATGCCTAGAGGGGGAGGGTGTAAGGCCCTACCCCGACCCATCCTATCTATTCAGTTATTTTCATATTGGAACTATTATGGATGCTAGTTTTGACACACTATGGATATAGAACTTTATATGGTCCCATGATTTTGGTAATATTGATATATATTGATGCTTCATTTCTATGCCTTGTGGTTATAGAATATTATATGATCCTAGATTAGGGTAACATTGTGACGATGTATGTTATTATCTAAATTTCAAGATTTGTTATAATGCTAGAAATATGTTTGCATATCTTGTAAATGGATCAAATTTTGAGGATTATGATGAATTGCTTTGATTTGTGACAAATCGTATTTTATAATGACAAGTCTGTGCAAAATGAATGTATTGTATTCTAATCATGTGTTTTATATTATATAAGGCTATTCGGAAGTACTAATGTTTAAATTGAGATGTGCAGGAAATTATCCATGTGACCATGGAAATATTATGGAGAATCAAGCTTAGGCCTATGTGTGTTCGTAAAACCAAGGGTTGTCTATTTGGAGAGGCAACACCCCGTATGTATTGTATTTTATTTGTAAATGTAAAATGTTGCATGAGTGTAAATTATATTTATTGAATTGTTTAAATCGTTTAAGGGACAATTGCCACGTGTGTATTATGATGTGGAATTATTTTGTAGTGTCACTTGACATCTATGTAGTATGTTGTGTTGGCAATTTGTCATGTCACCTTTTTTGGAGAGTTTTATTTTTTGTTAATTGTTATATCTCCTAATTATCCTTGAAGGAACCAAGAAATCTAGGTTAGTGAGCCACAAGTAGGGTCAACTCAGAGTTGACCCGTAGGTTAACTTTAGGTGGACTTTCTAAGGGTCAAATCAACTCCTAGAGTCAATTTTAGAGCATTTCTAATAGGCCTCATGGGGTACCTATGGGTGAAGGCCAAAATTAGCCATGTGTCCTTCCCTTAGGACTTGTTTAACCACCCAAAAAAGTGGTTTTCCCAAGATGGACGAATTCCATCTATAGGAGTGCCATCCTTGGTAGGATAACCTTCTTGATGGGAGTAATCCCTCTTCCCCATTCCATTTCCCTTCTCTAGGTACCTAGGTTAGGGAGTGTGTAAGACCTAGGGAAGACCAATCCAATGGGGGATCGCTCACTCTATCCAAGAGGTTGGAAGGAGTGAGAGAGGCCTTCTTAGGCTAGGAATGGAAGCTTAGTGAGCTAATCACCCACTCTCCATCCTTGGAGATTTTTGGAGAAATTTTTGGAGGAAAACCAATTTTAGGGATAGTAAATTGGGGCTAAGTATTTGCAGAAAAAAGATTGAGGATTGGGAAGCTCTTCATCAAGCTTTCCCCTAGATTTTCCTTAGTAGTTCAACGTTGGTGTTACTTTTTCCCTCTTATGTAAATGTAAAAATGTTCTAGAATGCTTGAATGGAAATTGTTGTATCCCTTTATTTGTGTTGTACTTGTAAAAATCTATGTGATTTCTTGCTTATTTCTGTTTTATGTATTGTTGTGTTTGGGGAGTGTTCAAGACCATCCTTTCCTTGGGAGGATAGATTGGTCTTGGGGGTGGAAGGAGCTTGACAGCCCTTAGGGGGAGAGGCTCTCATTATGAGAGTGATCTCAAGGGTCTGTCCATGAGACCCTTGCTGCTTTTCTTTTGTGTTATTTCACTTGGGGGTCATAAAGGGGAGCAAATATGGCATTTTTGCCTTTTTGGGGGGGGGTCATAATGGTGTAGGGATTAAGGATGATTTTTGGTTATGCTTTCATGGATGCCATGAGTTGGTTGTAAGTTCTATCTAGCAGAATTCTCCCCTAGGGTACTTGGTCCACTTCCACCCTAGTAAGACATCACATTTTGTGATGGAGTTTCAGCTTGGGAAGGGATGTGTCTATTGTGTTGATTTTCCCCTTTGCTTGTTGTGTTGCTTGGTTGTAACCCCATCTAGGTATTGATTCTCCAAGCTCGGGAGTGGCTTCTAGTAAGCCTAGGCTGGGAGGTGAGCACCCCATGGTCACAGCCCTAAAATTTTGTATGTAGGTTGCTGGGAAAAGAATCTAGGAGTTGCAGATTTTTATTCAGATACAGATTTTCTATTTAGATGCAGAAAAGCAAAAATGTAATTTTATGAATTGTTGCAAAAAAAAAATGTAAATAAAGAGCTTTAAGTTGTTTTCTTTTATTTCTGTATAAAGAAATGTATTCTTTTATTCAAGTCCTCATCATTAAGAATGAGAGACTAGTTGGGTTATTTCACCCATTTTAAATGTGGACCCTAGTATTCAAATATTCTATATGCAAAGTACATTTTATTTAAGTTCTGAACATCTATTATGTTGCTGTAAATTGTATCAAATTCTATCTCAAAAAAAAAAAAGGAATTCTGTTGCCACGTTTATTTCTGCAAATTTAAGTTAAGGAAGGAAATAAAAAAAAAGAATGCATTATGTTTGAGTATTTACTTGCAAAGTTTATTTACTGTTATTTTGTTACTTTTAACTTTGTTTAGGCATAGCTGAAAAAGAACTAGTATTTAAACGTTGTTGTAGAAAAGATGTTGCATAGCTATTTTTTTTTAAAAATAATAATAATAACTTCTGAATCCTGTATATTAAGATAAATCACACCTAGGAAATGAGATCTAAAATCAGTGAATGTGCTAGTATTTAACCCACTCCTGCAAGTTGTAGACACAGTGGAACGGTCGTGGCCACCACTGTGCTACACATAGTGAGCGGCACCTCGCCACTGTGTGTATACACAGTGGGCGGCGGTAATACCGTATGCCACTGTGTGTGCACACAGTGGGCGGCGCTGCCCGCCACTGTGTGTACGCACAGTGGCGTCCGGGGGATCCCGCGCCACCACCTCCACCCTTTCCCTCTCTGAACCCCTTCGCCATGTCCATGGCCGCCGTGGCCTAACCCAACCCCATACCTACACAGTCACACACGAAAACCACAAAAAGAAAAGAAAAACAAACCCTAACCCATTCGGGTAGGGTAAATAAAAACAATATTTTGGTGCAACAAACCCTAACCCATTTTGGGTTAGGGTATAATTTAAATTAAATAGAAAAGGAGAAATTAAAACAAAAGTGAGTAATAAATAGGAATGCAACCCTAACCCAATTAAATATGGGAAATTTGAATTGAGTTTTAATATTTTAACTAATATTTAGGGATATTTAAATAATTGAATTATTATATGCTTGTATTCCTTAGAGAATTAAAAATTTTAGTATAGTTATTTCAAAGGGGTTTAAAATGAAGATTTAATGTAGTTGGATACACTATACACTTAATCAAATTAATTTATTTAATTAGTCAATAGATTATCCTCGATTTAATTGTGGACGTTAGGTTATATTGTAAATGGGGAAAATTTAAAAGGGGAAATTGTAAATTAATTTTATGAATCATAAGCCTTTGAGACCGGCTTTGGCCAGATGAATTAAATCGCCAAAATAAAAAGGTTAGGGAAATATTAAAATTTATTAGGTTAAAACTGAATTTATTTGACTAATGACCTTGTGAAATTTGAGCCTATGACGGTTAGATTTAAATAATGAAATTTTCACGCAATCAATCAATTAATTTAAAAAAATTGAGAATTCCTTATCATTGTTAGGTCAGAAATGATTTCAAAGCGATTTAGGTATTTAAATAATCCACGACTTTATTTAATGGTAGCTTATTCTAAGAAAATTAATCTAACTAATTAAATTGCGACAACCCCCTTGACAATAGTTAATCTCCATTAATTAATGCCGCTTATATGATTTGGATAATTCAATCCAACTTTAGAGAACAACTCTCTACACATCTTAGTTAAGACAAAACTCTATTGATCTCTTTTAATGTAGACTATGTTATGAGTTATGTTGTTTAAAAAAAAAATTGTTGTTCCATTTTTGCCCAAAAGTTTGGGCATGACACTTATATCCTATGATCATGCTTGCAAATTTTATGTTTGAGGTTGTTATTGTGCTTATCCTCATTGATCTATTATCTGGTGTGGAACCAGTGAGTTTTTGAACCTCCGTGTTGGAAATTTTCTTACCAGGTTCTTGTCCAGTCCTAGGTAAGCCAGTGACAGCTTGAATAGCTTCCATTGTGATCATGTAGGGTCTGTCTAACCATATGATTTTTTTATGAACCTTGTTCAAGACGTATCTGATAACTTCATCCTTGAATTCTGATAAATACAGATTACCGATTAACCCTAGATCCTCAATTGCCTTAAATTATGGTTTGATCGTTCCAGTGTCTCCCAGTATCACTAATTGATACATGTTTTTTATGTCTTCAGTGCCCAGATTCTCAAGAGTGTAGTGGATGTATGCCCTCACATCTTCAACATACATTACTCCTTCAAGAACCCTAGAAAACGCTCCCACATAGTCTTCCTTCTTCGCAATTTCGGGAACCTCCTTAAAGACTGGCCTTAACCTATCCTTAACTTCGACAATTGTCGGATTTGCAATTAAAGTAGGAGCGGAAGATCCAGATGCCATGTCAGAAAATACTTGAGTGAATGTTGGTGAAAGAGTGCTTCAGATAATTGCTTGAAATCCTCTCTCAATGCTTGCTCGCTCTTAGTTCACCTTTACTTCACCTTGATTTCTTGAATGCTCAGTGAGTGAAAATGAATTCACTTAGCTAATAAAACCCTAAATTTTTGTCATTAATGCTTCACCAACAACCCTACAGATACTGGTTTCACAGTTAAGTGTCGGGGTAACCTTTATCAATGATAAACATAGTTCTCCATATCTCTTTCCAAATCTCCTTAGATCTCTTCCAAGGTAATATGCAAAATTTAGTAGTGACTTTGCCAACCCCTAAGGCTTATGCATCAGTTACCTGTGGAATTTTTTGTCGGTGGAGGAAAACTCTGTTCTACCAGTGGATTTGTCGATTTAGATCCATCTCCACTTTGTTCTTCAAATTTTCTAACCCATCTCTTGGTATGATCTTGTTGTATTTCATCTACCTTTTGCTTTCCTTTCTCATTGTCTTTATCATTATTAGCCGGTTGAGTCTTGCTTCTCCAAAACTTAGCAATATGTCCTATTTTGCTGCATGCATAATGTATACACATAAAAATTGGCTATGAGAAATTAAATAAATATTTTATATTTATTTAATAATTATTCTTCTATTAAATAGTTAATTTGAAAAGATTAATTCATTTAATTCATTTTCATGTCTTTCTATTAATTAATTCATCTATCCTATTCTTCTAATTAATTAAATATCTAATATTTAATTATTCTTTTAACCAATAGCTTTGCAAAAATGACTATGCCCACGAAAGGCAGAATCAAGTCTTCTCTCTGCGACCAACCCTTTCCTCTGCGAAGTGTTTATCATGGCTATGGAAACCATTTTGCAGTTCTGGCTAATGATGCTAGGGCAAATGAATTGAGTAGAGAAAAATCTCGGATCAAAAAGCAGGAAGCTTTCTTTGCTAAAACAAAATACCCACTGGTTGTTTCGGCTAGGGCTTCCCTTCCTTCGCTCCAAGGCAGGGATCAAAACTAGCAGCCGGTAAGGCACCGAAACAAGAAGGCAGAAAGACATTCAAATTGCTTTAAGTGACATCCCAACCTAGGGTGGAAGGAAGGTTCTATAAAACCTAACCGAACAAACAGTCCCACGGCTTCAGCCACCAAAATGTCTGCTGGCAAATCTTCCAAAGATAGCCCCAATGGGATAATCATTGACATTGACTCCCAAACAATGGATATGTATCGAATGCATTGCAAAGAAAGAATGTTTTTTGCATGATGGAAAGGTTGGGGGATTTCATCTGAACAAATTGCCAACTGGGTGGCATCTTCTCTCAATAATCAAGTAAAAATTGACATCCTCCCTGATCAGTTCTTAGCTATTGAATGCGGTAATCAAAATTTTTAAAATTTAGTACTAAATAAGGGTTTATCTGAGTTCATGGGCTTAGGGTTTGACTGTTGGGAGTGGCATACCCTCTTTCATCCTTCGCAATTAAATTCATGTATGGTTAATAGAGCTATATCACTCGAAAGAATCCCAATTGAATTAAGAAATAATGACTTTTTAAGAATTTTAGGGAATAAAATAGGCAAATTTGTAGAAGTTAAAAAATCAGCTTTAAGCTTCTTTAACAATCTTCTGATTGTCAACATGAATATAAACATTAAAACCGTCAAACCAGTAACACTAAGGTATGATAATCTGAGTTTATCTCTTGAATTACCCTTCTACAATGGTCCTTTCGAAATGGATAGACCAAGGAAGTTCCCCTCAAAAAATGCTTTCCCTAAACTAATCACTGAATCAAGAATAGCTCCAATTAGATTTGTTGAAGGAGGGGGTTTCACCATCACAGGCTTTAATAACTTCAGCACTAATCTTCCTTCTTTGATTCTATGTCATCAGAAATCCCTAATTAAGTCCCCATGTTCTCAGCCCCAACCACCTCCATCGTTTGTCCCTCCTATGGGTGACCCTTATAGTGGGATTGGTAATTTGGAAGAAGGGGATATTTGTGAGGGGCTCCCCCAGATTGAACAATTCAGCATGACAATTATGTCACCATTAGGCTCTCTTACCCCACAAGACAAAGAGAACTCCTTACAAACTTCCCCTCTGTGGGATCTTACTACCCTATCACCTTCAAAAGATAAGGGTAACTCTCCCCAAGATCTAGAAAATACTTCACGGCAATCCCATCAAATCTCCCCAGTTTCAAATCTGATAACCCCTTTAGGGAAAAAGGCTAGTCTTTCATCCCCAAAGGCTGACCCTGACACAACTATAGCTTCTGAGGCTGACCAAGTAGCCAAGGAAGTTGATATCATCGCCAATTTCATAGGGGAAGAAGTAGTAAATGACCTCATGGATCAATTGATTGATGAAATCTGTGATAATGAAGAATTGGAAAGACAAAGAGATCTCCTCGTTAATAATCTAGTAAATATTACTAGAGTTAACTTAGAAATAGAGGAACTCTTCATAGCATTAGAGAACGCGGAAAATCAGCATCCTAACACCTTGGGCATTCTCTGCTCTATCAAAAGCAAAGATTCTCCAGATTGTGCTAAATCTAGTAAAAGAAGGGGCAAGAGATCCTTAGCTGAATTGAGACTGAAGGATGGAGAAGCTAGGGGTCAATCCAAAATATCTACTCTTTTTAATGTAGGGGGGGGGGAAGTACCTCCCCACAGAGCCATGAAAATCATAACATGGAATGTTAGGGGATTGAATGCCCCTAACAAACAATGCATCTTAAAGCGTTACATCTCTGACTCTAAACCTGACTTAATATTAATTCAAGAAACAAAAATGAATGCATCCGAGATATCTATCTTTGGGCAAAAACTAGGGGTTAGACAACTTAATCATTCCCCAGCCTCTGGTGCTTCAGGGGGCTTAGCTATCATCTGGGATCCTATAACCCTTTCATTCACATCACTAGAGATCCAGCAGAACTGGATAGGAGGAGAGGTTGTTAACTACAAAAATAACCTCAGATTCAAACTAATTAATGTTTATGGCCCCATCCAGAACAATGAAAAGGTGAAAGTATGGAAGGATATTGAGATCTTTCTTAAAAGATTCCTGAACGACCTTAGTATCATTGGGGGAGATTTCAATGCCATCACTAAAGCCTCAAATAAAAGAGGAGGAAGCAGCAAGCTTCCTCCTTCAACTATAGACTTCAATCTCTGGATCAATAGGAATTCCCTGCTGGAAATCAAGATGGCAGAGAATGCTTTCACTTGGAACAATAGAAGATCTGGTTTTTGTAATATAGTAGAGAAACTTGATAGGTTCTTTATCTATGATGGGCTCTTAGAACTGAATTACTCCTTGAAGGCAAAGCCTCTTCCTTTATCAAGATCGGACCATTTCCCACTCCAATTAAACTTATTATTAGACTATACTCCAAAAAAATGTCCCTTCAAATTTGAGAATATGTGGTTTAGAGATGATAACTTTCTAAGCTTACTTGAAAAATGGTGGAGTAGCTCCACTTTCTCAGGTTCAAAGATGTTTATTGTTGCAAGTAAGCTAAAACTTATAAAAAGGAAGCTCTTAGAATGGAATAGGACCAAATTTGCTAACATCTTTGACAAAAAAACATCAATTGAGAATGATCTCAATAGGGTTAATATTGAGGTCCTAGAGAGAGGGATGGATGAGAATCTTTTCCTTAAGGAGAAGGCCCTTCTCTCAAAATATGGAAAGATACTATCCTGCGAAGAGATTTTTTGGAAACAAAAATCCAGAGAGACTTGGCTGAAGGAAGGGACTAAAATACTAAGTTCTTCCACAATAGCACCAAGCAAAGGAGAGGGGTCAATCGAATTTCTCAAATTATGAACAACAATGGTTCCATCCTATCTGAACCAGATATGATAGCGTCTGAAGCAGCTAAGTTCTATGAGAATATCCTAAACAATCTTGAAGGCTCTGACCTTAAGGGCCAACTTGACTTCATTAAGAATATCCCGAAACTCATTACCAATAACCACAACCAAATCCTTTTAAAGAAATTCTCTATGGAGGAGGTTAAATCTGCCCTCTTCAAGATGAATCCAGACAAAGCTCTGGGTCCCGATGGCTTCCTCACTAGTTTTTTTCAAAAATGTTGGGATTTTATGGGAACAGAAATCACGAAGGCCTTGGAAGGGGTAAGGAACTCAGGAAAGATTCTTAAAGAATTCAACAACACCTTCCTCGCCCTCATTCCAAAAAAAGAAAACCTGGAGAGCTTCAATGATTTTAGACCAATTGCTCTCTGCAACACTTTGTACAAACTTTTAACTAAAACCTTAGTAGCTAGACTCCAAAATCTCCTTCCCTTAATTATCAATGAGGAACAAACTGGCTTCGTTATGGAAATATCAATCTATGATGGGGTGATTATCACCCAGGAAGCCTTGCATTCAGTTCAGCTTAACAAATCACCAAGCATGTTAATCAAATTGGACATTAGTAAAGCTTATGACAAAGTTGTCTGGCGCTTCCTCTGCAAATGCATGGAAGCCTTTGGCTTTTCGAAAACCTAGATCAACCTTATCTACAAATGCATATCCACCCCTAGATTCTCGATTCTAGTTAATGGCTCCCTAGTAGGCTTCTTTAGTAGCTCGAGAGGGCTTAGGCAGGGGGACCCTATATCTCCCTTTCTTTTTATCATTATGGATGAAGCCCTGGGAAGAGCTATTACGATGGCGAAAAAGAAAGGGAAGATTCAAGGTATTCCCATCACTAGTGGCCTCCCCTCCTTTACCCACCAGCAATTTGTGGATGAAACAATGCTCTTTGGACAAGGTGACATAGGGGAGGCCCGCGCTTTTAAAAATATTCTCAATTCCTACATGAGAGCCTCAGGTCAAGAGGTTAATCTAGCTAAATCTTCTATCTTTATGTTCAACATAGATCCCCTTATAGAAAAAGACATTTGCAGAGTCCTGGAAATTAGTATAGGATCCCTTCCTTGCAAATATTTAGGCATTCCCCTTGACAGAGATAGGAGACCCTCTAATTTATGGAATAACTTAGTGGATAAGATCAAATCTAGAATCAACACTTGGAAAGGGAAATGACTATCTTTGGCTTGCAGAGAAACTCTGGTTAAATCAATCTTATCAGCTATGCCCATTTTCCAGCTTTCCCTTCAGTGGCTATCCTCTTCAAAACTTGCTGAAATCACTAAGCATCTTAGAACTTTCTTCTAGCAGGGAACTGATAACAACCACAAAATCTCACTTATCTCCTGGGACAAGATATGCCCACCCAAAGAGGACGGGGGTATGGGCATCAAAAACCTTCGAGCCCAAGGAAGAGCATTGGGGGAAAAGTTGGTATGGAGATTATTCAGACACCCACATCTTAAATGGGCAAGATTACTTAACCTCAAGTACCTTAATGGAGATGACCCATCCCAAATATTCAGGGAGACCAACCCTCCCAGAGGCTCCTGGCTTTGGAATTTTATGCTTGAATGTATGAAGATCATCACAGATAGGCTTACCTAGAACCTAGGCTTAGGGGACAAAGCTCTCTTTTGGTCAGATTCATGGGAAGGCTATAAAGCCATTGAAAACATCCATGACTTTGGGACTACCCGAGTCCTTCTTGAAGCAAAAAGAGGTCCCCTATTAAATAGTTACCTATCCCCTTCAAAGGAGGGGTCTGGCTGGCAATGGATCGAAAGGGATGATGAAGTCATCCCGATAGGGGACAAGCACAAACTCTTGCCCATTCTCAATTCTAGGAACTTTGTCCTAACTCATGATAAGGACAAGCTTGTATGGGAAGGCTCCTTAAAAGGAGAATACAATGCCAAATATGGGTACTCTCACATATCCAAAGCAGTTTTAAGGCCTAAGGTAGAACTTCCACTAAATCTTTGCTGGGATAGGAACTGTTTGCCCAAGACAGGCATTTTCTCCTGGCTTGCAATCCAAAGCAAACTCCTCACTGCAGACAAATTTAGGCGTATGGGCTATGAGGGTCCCAATAGATGTCCCCTATACGAAGCAGAGGAAGAGGACACTAATCATATTCTCCTTAACTGTCCCTATGCTCATCAATGCTGGATATGGTTTACCAATAAGATTTGAATGGTCTCCAGCCTTTCCCAACACCATCTTAGGGATGCTTACGGCTTGGCCTCTTCTTAAGAGGGGCTGTCTCTTCGAAGGATTGTGGAGAGCTCTCCCATCATCCATAATGTGGGAACTATGGAAAGAAAGAAATAGGTGCATCTTTAAGAATGAAAAACTAGATGTCCTAAGAATCATAAATAAAATAGAGTCAATTGTCACAAAGCTTGTAAATAACAAACTCTCCTCAGGTTCACTTAAAAATGCTTCCATTTCTTACTGGGATGAAAAGATTAAAAAATGTTGGAAAGGCTTGTCCTTTCCCCCCT
This sequence comes from Cryptomeria japonica, assembly GCF_030272615.1. Classification (NCBI taxonomy): domain Eukaryota; kingdom Viridiplantae; phylum Streptophyta; class Pinopsida; order Cupressales; family Cupressaceae; genus Cryptomeria; species Cryptomeria japonica. The sequence continues at coordinate 367,077,280 of NC_081406.1, forward strand.
TTGTAGGTGTAGGCCCTATGGCCAGCCTTCAATCTAGAGCATCATGCAGATGGCACCCCCCTGGTGAAGGGTGGCTGAAGTTAAACTTTGATGGGGCTTCCCGAGGCAACCCAGGGCAAGTAGGGATAGGATGCGTTGTGCACAATTGGGAAGGCAAGGAAGTAGCATCCCTTGCTTCTCCAGCTGGCATTATTACAAACAATTGGGCAGAACTGTTGGCCTTGGTGGAAGGTTTGCTTTTATGCAGGAAACTTGAAGTGAAGTGCTTAGATATTAAGGGTGATTCGACTATAATTGTCAATGCTCTTAGAATAGGTAGCATCCCAAATTGGAAACTTAATTCCTTGTTATCAAAGGCTCTAGATCTATGCAAAGGGTTTGATAGGTTTATAGTTAATCACATCTATAGGGAGGGCAATAAAAGGGCAGATGAGCTTGCTAACCTAGGGGTTGATGGCATCAAACTCCTGTCCTTGCCTACCTAAGATAAGTTCTGCCTTTTCTATCTTCACTCCTTGATCTATAATCTATTGTCAATCTTCTCCTAGAACCGATGTGTTTAGAAAATCATCAATCTTACAGATATATCTTAGCATCCATAGTTAGTTCTCACCTCTATATTTAGATCCAGGAATAGATTTTGGGCGTCCTCAGCTTCCTCCAAAATACATTTGTTGGATATGTGAATATACTAAGCATATATACACAAGTCTGGTTATATATGCATGTGGGTATATATACATAAATACAATTTCAAACATACATTATCAATACAAATAGATAGATATATAAACACATATATGTATGGATGTAAGGATGTATGTAGGTATATATGTATGTATATATAGACATCCACACATATATTTTCCAAATGTGATATGTATACTCACATATATCCACATATCTGTAAGAAAGTTATATCTATAGATACAAATCCTCATATATATATAAATACATTTCATGTAGAAGTTTTATATATATAATCATATTTATTAAGATCTATAGATTTAAACCATATATTTCTAACTTATTTATGCCTTAGATAGGCTCTGAACCCTTGCAAGTCCACCTTCAGAATCTCTAGAGCCACTGTTTAAATATATATATACATTTCATGTAGAAGTTTTTTATATATAATCATATTTATCAAGATCTATATACTTTTAACCAGATATCTCAAACTTATTTAAGCCTTGGAAAGGTTTTGAGCCCTTGCAAGTCTACCTTTAGAATCTTCAAAGCCATTGGTTAAATATTCACTTTTTTAATTAATCTTTGAAGATTCTCCCCTTCAAACCATTTTAGACAGGCTCTAAATAAAGGGACACCTTGTGATTTAAGTTGTATCTTTCTTCCTTCTTCTCGGGTAATACTTAAAGTTAATCGCGAGGTCATAGGCTTTGGGATTAGAAGAAGACTAATCCATACATTAAACAAGTTTAGGATTATAAACATGATTTCATATCTCAGCTAAAGTATATGAAGCATGGATATAGAGCGAACTCTATTAATGTATAGATAGCCTTCCGCTAAAACCTAAGCTTTTCAAGGTATCCATAGCTTTATTCTCCATTTAGATGGAGGACTCTAGGAGCCGTATGAATCATTATTGATAATACCATACGTCAGCTCCTTTCTTGATCAAAGCCTGTTTTGACGGCTAACAGTGAAAGATGAGTAATGTTGCCGCAGTGATGGGACAGTTGAGTTAACCTAGGCTTGGTGGCGGCAAGGTAATATTAATGATCTCTTGTCTTGAAATACACATTCCTTGTTTGATATTTACTATTTAGTAACTGCTCATTATTAAGTTGGTAGAGTGTGAGTCTTTCTTTGGAATGTTGAGTATCTTCTCGCTAAGCAACAATAGATACAACGCTCAGACTTATAGGGTTGAAATGCCAGATGGCCTTTGTGGGTGAAATTAAAGATGAGAGACTGAAAGGTATACTTGTTCAACAGAACCCTCTAATTTCTGGAGCGGTTATGAAATTTCTTGGGAAGTATTTCATAATGAACGAGGACCGAACTCGAGCCAACTTAGATATTGCCGCAATGTTTCTGGCCTTGGCAATGTATTTCGAGAGGGATAGGGAGGTGGTGGCGAAATTATGCAAGAAGGTCTTCATCAAAGACGTTCTTGGTGAATTGGAGCAGGTTCTAGTGAACATAGATGATGAACTTATAGCTCCCAAGCCTTGGGACTATGATGTCTTTATTAGGAATAACAAACCGGTTCCTCGTTTCCCTATTTTGGTAATTGAAGACCAAATGGCTTTTGAAGCTCTACGCTCTGTAAGGAGCAGGAACTTCTTATTTCTCTCCTGGATCCTCCTAGTAAAGAAACCCCCATGGGAGAAGTGGCTGTAGAATTATTTGGATGCAGAAAATATTACGGTCATCCCCGATCACATGCCCATCCCTCGCTCCCCTGAAGCCCTCTCTGTAGAGACCCCAGGGAGCTCTGGACCTCACTCTTCTCAAAAGTCGAGCAGGAAAGGATAATGGCCCAGGAAGGGCACTCATCAAAGACAAGGTCTCGGTATTAGATATAATCTTTTTGTTTTTAGGTGTTAAGGAATACTCTGAAACATTACGCTTACTAGCCTTTTATGAAAAAGGACGTAGCATAGCTGATCTCTCAAACTTGATAGTCTTGAGTTGGTTTTTTCTAAGCTATTTTTGATCACGTAGACAATGAGTTATTTTGCTAGAAGAATATAAGGTTAGTATTCTCACAAAGGTAAAATATGGTTTCCAATCTTGTTCTTGTTTCTGAAGATGTCTACTTTCAGGAGTTTTTCTTATGCTTCTAGGCTAAAAAGGGGAAGTAATTCAGTAATATACATTCATTCAGTAATTTATATTCATATATATATATATATATATATATATATATACATATGAAGATAAACATTCTCGGTTAGCTTTCAATATTACTGGTTTTAAGATGTGTGGCTGTCGTATTTTAGGCATTATTCTCACCTCTAAAATCTTGGATTTTAGTGGTTTTTTAAAGGTGTTTACCATCCCTAGTAAAAAGGTAACTTTGGGCCTTGCATATCTAGTAAATTATATATTTAATCTAGACATTAGCCATAGACCCATAAGTAATATAGAGACAAGTGATTATTAGTATTTAAAGGCATAACTGGGTCTTTCAATCCCATTTTCCTATGCCTTTTAAGATTTCTTGGGTCTTTTAAGCTTCAGGGATAAATATGAAGGGAAGTACTCATGTTGTAGTGCTTCGACTATAAGGGTTTTCATTCGGATATATCCCCTTTTATTGGTAGTCCCAGTTTCCTCTAGTCATTTCTAACCCGAGGCGAGCTCAGTGTCATCTTATAGATATATACTCAGATACCTATAGATACTTACATTCAAATATATATACTCACATATACTAATATATATACAGACATACTCTCATATGCATATACATTTACACATGCATCTATATATATATATATATATACATATATATATATATATATACATATTTACTCTGTGTTATCTTTCAGGAATTTTATGGACGTCTACCTATATAAATACTTATACAAAATTTGGTAAAATTGTCCATGGTCCTTTTTCCTGTTCATGCCCTCCTCCAAATTTTTAGTCCTTGAAGTATACTTCATTCCTATCCCACTTCGCAATCTTTTCATACCTAAAGTATCATTAGGGTATAATTCTCGATAGCAGATCGGGGTCATATTTGCAGAAGATTCTCTTGTTTGATTTGATTCAAAGCAAAAGATTCTTTCGAGTAAATGAGATCCTAACTACAGATATTAGTACTGGGTCAAACTAATAAGGGGTTTTGAATCCTTTAGTCATAGGCTAGGCAATCACACTTTTCCTTTCTATTCTATAGACCCAACAATTCTTAATTTTTACTTTAGATCGCATGTGGAAGTATGTATTTATTGGCATTTACACTCACTAAGGGAATAATTCTATATATGAATCCAGGAGAAGTCTTTAATGACCACATGCTAAATTTCTATAATTAGCTATATTGCATGTCATATCTTACAGACTATGGTTTAAAGGTGGTTAATAGGCAATTTTAGGGTCGGGACAGCTATTTATATCCAGCCTAGCAGAATCATACCCCATCATCCCTTCTGCTATAATTTCAAAAAAAGGGAGGTGGGATTGATTGAATCCCATTTACCTACCCTTGTTATTGTAGCCTGGATCCCTTCTCTCTCAGGGACTGCATCCAGGAGTATTAACAAGAGTTGGTAAGTGAGAGATTCCTTATATGGCTGGGTCATGGGTCGATCATGTTTGGGCATTAACGAATTTGATACCTAACTCAATTTTAAGTATTATATCTGGTATGAATGTTCTTTGAGGATAGGTTTCACAAGATAAGTTTATTAAGGTAATCTTTCCAGTTGGACAGCTAAATTTTTCATTTATTATAATGGGTTGAGTGATTCTAACAACCTGCCTAGTTTTTGAGCAACTAACCATGCAGCCCAAACAAGTAGGCCTCGAGCAATCATGGAAACTATACAATCAAAGATCATCTCCAGAGCTATAAAAGATGGATGTTAATTGACAATGACTTCTTAGTTATGAAAGTGACAAATAAGGGCTTGTAAAGGAGGGGTAAAATAGAAACACCCCTCCTGATTACCCTGGCCCGGGGTTTGCTGGTTTTGTTATAGTAAAATTTGGAATTATTGTATATTATGTAAGTTAAGCTGGACTATGGTCCCGAGCAAGGCCGGAGGTTTTCTCGCCTCCACTCTTTCCTATCGGCATCTGCACGAGTGGAGTAATGTACTGTAAACTTTAAAATAATTAATAAAATTCTTGGCCTCGGCCTCTTACCGATCAAAAAAAAAAAAAATTATTCTTTTAACCAAGTTAATTAAATATCTAATATATCATATTCTTCTAATTAATTAAATATCTAATATTTAATTATTCCTTTAACCAAGTTAATTAAATATCTAATATTTAATTATCTCCTCCAATCAATTAAATATCTAATATTTAATGGTTATTCTCCTATCCTATAGTCTCAAATATTAAATAATTCTCAAAATTATTTAATCCCTTTTCCAACTCACCCTCCATCTCCACTTCATCTTCCCTTTGCCAACTCATTAAACATGTGGCTAAGGAAATTAATATTTCTTAAATATTAATTCATCATTTATCTTCAACTTCCAAATTTAATGAAAATTGTGTACATACACATATTTCATAACCATTTCCTATATTCTCTCCAACACCCTCTACATCTTAGGAAGGACTTGAGTCCACTTGTCCTATCATGCCTAAATTTCCTCCAACCATTCCTAGATTCTCTCAATCAGCAACCTAGTCAAGGTGAGATGAGTGACACTTGTCTTCTCCTTACCCCTTTCTCTCAACCTTCACCTTTGCTCACAGCCATTCAAATCTACAGATCTGATCATGACCGTTGATCTGAGCCACATCATCTCATCCTCTCAAAGTCTATAAAATCAAGAGCTTCAGTTGAGAGAGATTTAAACTTCAAATTAATCATATGCATCTGTGAGTTTTTTGAAGCAAATAGAAAATAGTAAATAGAAATTATCATATAGCATTATAGCATAATCATTTAGCATAATCATGTAGTATTGGATATCATAGTATCAGTTAACTACAAGTTATCAGTCCATTCTTCATATGCCATCTTGGAAGCCATCAGTGCATTGTCTGAGAGCACACCATCTGCAACCAAGAACAGTGGAGTTAGGACACAATGAGACATAAGCCATGAAGGTAATATTAGTAGTTTATTTCATATGTACTTCATGTAGTTTCATTGGATGAGTTTGGATTTCCTGTAGCATTTCCATTTGTATTTTGTGAAACTAACTTGTTGCAGGTAGCATTCTGAGGATGAAATTCAAGTCGACACACATAACATGTAACATTGTTCTTCTAAATTCCTTTGACATATCCGGTACAATTATTATTTATTGACCTAAAATGATTAGCAAAATGTCCAAACTTTCCACATGCATGACATTTAACATTCATTCTACAGTCTTCTGATTTATGACCATATTTCTTGCAGTTTGTGCATTGACCAGGAACAGAATTGTAGTTTTGATTTGCCTTATTTCTACATTGTTTAGCCATATGCTCAAATTTATTGCAAATAAAACATCTACCATTGAATTTATAAGCATTAGATTTCCTTACCGATTTCCTCTATTCTGATGAGTTTTGCATACCAGTTGTCTGATCTTCATTAGTAGTACCGGAGCTTTCACCTTGTACAAATCCAAGTCCTCTAGAATCATCAATATGTCTTTGTCTTTTCAGGTAAGTCATCCAATTGTGCAGCACTGGTCCTAAACTTTTCTTTGTATTCTCTTGTTGTAGTCAGATCATCTCTCAGACTATTTATTTGCCTTTCAAGTTCTTGTTCATTATTCTGAGAGTGTGCCAAATAAATTCTCAACAGATTATTCCCATGATTCAATCTTCCACATTCATCAAATTTGTTCTTTAAAGATAAAACAAGACTATCTTCCTTCTTCTTTCTGTCCTCAATATCTTTTGATAACCTCATGGTCAGATCTTGCATTTCATTCTTCAATGAGCATATTTGCTTGACTTAGCTTTTGACATTGTTCCTTAAGGGAATTATTCTCCTCATCATCCAGTTGTTGTAAAAGTTCTTTCCTCTTGGCTTGAGCAGATGACAACCTTTCTTGCAGGATAAGAATGAATTCATTTGTAGAATTCAATTCTTCTTACAGTTTCAAGTTCTTCATCCTTTTAGCATCATAATCCTCAAGAGTCATCTCAAGTTGCCTTTCCATAGCCATATTTAAAGATTTTGGTTTCAAGATCTTCCTCAAGCTATTAAACTTCTTCCGATGTACCAAGCTCTGATACCAATTGTTGGGATCTGAGAACACTGAGAGGGGGGGTGAATCAGTGTTCAGCTGGAATCAACAATATTTAACTTTCTAAACCATGCATGTATGTACCAGTAAACAAATAAGAATTTAACAAGAAGCAAATAAACCATCCACATAAATGAACACCATAACACACAGAATTTATACGTGGAAAACCTCAATGAGTAAAAACCACGGTGGGATTTGTGACCCACAATATCAGTTCACTGGCCATATGAAAAGATATTACATAAACAGTGGCCTGCACTTGCAGGAAGGCATACTTCCTAGAGCATACTGCTCATCACTAAAGAGCCTCACTGACTACAAGCTTTCTACCAAAGTAAATTACTGAAAAATGAACTCAAGAATGCATCTGCTATGCCAGATAGAGTTTCGTTTCTGGTTCTGCTCTGTACCGGTTCACAATCTTGAACTATTACCAGTATTTCTTCTCCTCCAAGAGTGCTTTCCTAGCTAACTATAGATCATTGCATGATACAATGTTCACATACAAAAATGATCTCCATACCTATATTTTGCATCTTATAGTTCTTCTATATGTCTATATGTATATCATCATAAAACCTTCTACTCTATCTCTTAAATTAACCTAGCAGACTGACTTATATACCTATTACATATGATATCCTTATGTCATCTTACAATGCATTTACAAAGATATTCAATGTCATCCTTGACAATAATTACAAAATGATTTACAAAATAAATACTCCTTGATGTCGGCTTCCTGAAGTACTGATGTCAGTGTCGGTGTCGATGTACCCTTGAATACTTCCAATGTCGGTATCTGCCAGTATATGCCTCGTAGTGTCGGTTTGTGACTTCCATCAAGTCTTGTTGCCTTATATATGATCTTGTTGCCATCAATGACAACAAAATGAATCCAATGAGTGTCAATCACCAACAATAGTCAATTGAAAGTTGCTAAGTTGCAGAGTTTGAAAGGAAAGTATGAGACATTGAAAATGGGAGATTATGAGAACATACATTCATACATGGATAAGGTGAATGAACTTGTCCTTGGTATCTATTAACACAAAATTTTGCACCCCTGGTGATCAGGATTGACCACCAACCTTGTGAAACATTGAATCAACCTCTCAAGTGTGGGACCTTGCACTGTTGTGAGGTTGAATCTCTGGAGAAGGTCATCTTCCTCTTCAATCTAAATGCAAAGTGTTGGACCAACCCAACACTGGTAAAACTAATCTATGGCCTGACAAGGAAAAGGGAGAAGGAGGAAAGGAAAACTGAAAGAGAGGGAAATGTGTTTGCACCCAGACTGAAATGATGATCTCTCCTACATATAATTGCACATAAAATGAATAAGACTACCCAAGTATGCACAATTTCCTATCTTAATTAACCCCTAAAGTGCAGAATGAAGGTTGGAATTTGTAAGATAGTAGGAGGAAATGATCCAGTTCACATATGATATCCACAAGGAATCAACACAGTCAACTATACTCAAGAAATAAGTTAAAATACACTCAGGAAAAGAGGTAAAAGAAATACACATATTGTCAGAATTGAAAGAAGGCAAAATGGGTAAATTCTATTCATGTAAGGGCAATTCAAAACTTTACAAGTATAGAGAAACATAAGAATTGTGCATGAGAGAAGAAAAGAGAAGATCCTAACAAAATATTACAAAATTGTCTTTATATATCAGGCATAATTCAGATGGTTGCAATTGAGAAAACCCTAACCCCACCCAGATTAGGTTACAAAAATATCAGAGAGGGAGAGATTAGATCCAAGATCTGATGGCATGTTATGTCATCTCTACAAGATGGTCCTCTATCTCTAGAAGCGCAAAAAAAATCCCCTCAGCGAAGTAATCCCTGCCAACTAGCATGGTTGATCATACTTGCAGGGAAAAAAAGTTTTTGTTCTACATTAAAGAGGGCCTGGTGGCATCTGAAAATGGCCTGCAGGGTCACGTTTGGAGTCATGGCGTGCAAGTTCGGTGGTTGTACAGAAATCGGGTCCAAAATCGGGCGTCAACCAAGCAAAATGAAGACCTTGACCATCGGGTCGAAAACCACCCTCCACAGGGCATTCAAAAATCTATGACTTAGAGAAATTTGAATCTCAGTCGTTGATCAAGAGATCTCATGTACAGATGGACATGCGAGATCTCGCCATGTAAATGCACTCAAAATTCGAATCAAAGATTAAAGCATCGTCATCGGATCAAGATTTGTGAAGAACCAACGGTTGTGGGTGGCTGATGTGGCACCCCAGGTCCATGCTTCCTTGGCAAGGTTGATCATTGATTGCACTGTATTCTTGCCCCACAGCATCTCTATGAGTCTCTTTTAACCTCACGGGATAATAATTTTGCTTTGATTCTGCTTTGCTTTTGTTATCCCGCGGGACCACTTGTGTCTTTGTTTCCTCCCGCGAGATAAGAGTTTCTTTGATTTACTCTTATTTCCTTATCCCGCGGGACCTTTGATGCCTTTTCTCAACCTCACGGCATAAGGCCTTAAGGTCTTTTCTTTCTTTGTTCTTATCCCATGGGCCACTTTTATCCTTGAATTTACCCTGTGGGATAAGCAAAATGCTTTGTATTTTTTGTTTGCTCCTTATCCCGCGCCATTGCTTTGTGCCCATCTTTCCCCTGCAGGATAAGAGAAAGCCTTTTCACTTTACTTTGTCTTATTTGTTTTCTTTGTTGGCATTTGCATGAAGATTACATTAATGATATGTTATGTTGTCATTGATGTCAATTAACTCGTATGAAGAGCTAGTGAAGGGAACTGTAACCGGTAGGTAACTTTGAGGAGTGAACCGGTATTGCTAAGTATTGGAGAGTTGAATCAGTAAACCCTACCTATTGATTAAATAAACCCTAACCAATTAAGTTTGGTGAATTGATTATATTGGTTTAAGATCTAAAGATGAGTGGTAATGATTATGACATATATGCATATTGTATCAAGAGAGTTTCAAAGTGTATGAATGAAAAAAGGGTCATTGCAGACAAGATAATTAATATTGCACATGAAAAGAAAGGAACTCTAATCTACTTGTTGTGGTTGTAAAACGCTCAATGAAGCTTTTCAAAATACAGTGACTAGGTTTAGGTTGCATTTTTCATATCATTTTTCATTTCATTCTACATTTTGTGAGTTTAGAGTGATTTCGGTATGGTAACAATGATCTCTTTATCTTCTACATGAGAGTTGGAAGCTTCATCATTTCTTAGCTAAGTGGTCTATTTTCATCAATTCTTCGATCGAGTACATGTGTTTTGAGATGTTAGCTACATACATAAGCATCTTATATAGATTCATAAATTTCATTATTACTCATTTGCATTCATCTTATTGCATAGAAAAATGAAAAATTTGCATTACTCATTACTCATTCACATTCATTTATTTGCATATAAAAAGAGAGAAAAATAGACATCCATGATCATTTGCATTACATACATTCATGCTAAATCAGAAATGCATACATGTAGAATAAAGCATATAAAAGCATCTCATAATCGAATCAACACAAGTACAATGAAGTCAAATAAAATCTTGTATATATATATATATATATATATATATATATATATATATATATATATATATATATATATATATATATATATATATATATATATATATATATATATATATATATATATATATATATATATACATACATATCGTATAAAGTCTCAGTGTACAAAATGATGTCAAAAGATATATACAAACTCCCATCAAAGCAAGAATCGTATGGCTACAAAAAAATGGGTGTCTACAAAAAAATATCAGAGCTACAAAAATAATCTCTAGCTCTCAGCCTCTCCCTCATCGCCTGGTGGAGGAGGTGGAGCATGCTAACTGAGATCCTAACGAGGTGCCCGAGCTCCCTCCGACCGTCCCATGTGCTGCGAGTGGGGGACATTCTGCTACGCAACTAGAACTGCTATGTTGTATGCTGCAACATAGTATGTCGCCCTACTTGTCTGGTGAAGGACCTCCTGCCCCAAAGCCTCTGTCTCTACTCTCATCTCTACGACCTAACGGTCACACTCAGCCCTAAGCTCTGCTATTTGTTGGTCACGCTCTGCTAGCTACATCTGAGCCACTGTCAACGGTGACTGCAACTCTACAAGACATGCTCTCATCGACCATCCCACATCAATCCCCTACTCTCTCACAGGCTCTCCACCCCCATCTCCACCTCCATCTCCACCCTGATCCTCCCTCTGCTGTCAGACCTGTCTCAGTGTTTCTCACTCCTCCTCGGCTCCACCTAATCTCATGCCTATACTCCCTAGGGATCCACCCTCACCCCTCTATTGTCCAACCCCAACTGGAACCCTGCTACTACTAGCACCAGGATCGCCACCTGCCTGCCTCAGAGCCTTGGCTCTCTGTCCCTGTCCCTATCTCTGTCTCTATCCCTATGCAGGGGCATCATCCTCAATCTCCTCAATACAAGGAGCTTGCTCAACTAGATCTATGAATCTGGGGAATGGATGTTGTTGGAACCAATCCCTATACTAAGGAAATACCCCCGCATCCGCAACATCATCCATGTAATCGCATCTAAGACATTGTAAACCAGTCAGCTCCTGCATACTCAAGGCATAGGATAACATCGGTGACCATCCCTTCCTCTCCTCATCAGCATATCTTGTGTATGTTGTGTACTCCTACGAGATCCCCTGAGGCCTGCCATACTGCCTCATCACTAGAGATACTACAAATCGCTCCACCACAGTCTGTGATCTACCAATAAGTGGGCACATAACAAAAAGATCTGTGCGTACTAGCCACCAGTCATCCCATGGCTCTAGGCCCCTATAAGGTCTCCATACAACAGCTATTAGGTCATCTAGCTGTTGTTGCCAAAAAATGGTCTTCCCTAGATGGGGTTGTGTAACATAACCTGCATACCTATATACAATCGGTTGCCCCAGCTCTCTGCTATCATCTACAATCGGCCGACAAACTGGGAGGTGCTCCCAAGCCCAAACCTGTAAAATCAACACACCTATAGCCATTCTCTTGCCCTCCCTAAACACAATCTCATGCATCTCACGATACATTTGGGCTAATATGCAAGAACCCCAGCCAAGCCTCTGAGGGGTCTCCAGCAATCTCTCTAGCATCCTGCCCCATCCACACTGGAATCCCTGTTGTCCCCTATCTAGCATCAGAAAATAGCCAATAAAACCTGCTAGAACACAAGCCAGAGGAAACTCCTCACTATACCTACTCATCATGATGTCCCAACTGATGGAACGTGTCAAAATATTTGAATCCCTGAAGACATGCCTAACTGCTTGTAATCCAGGTAACAGCGTTGCATCGTAATCTAAGCAGGTGTTTAGTTTCATCACATCGAATCAAGCTGGACAGTTTATCCTCGCTCATCGTATCTTGATCAATCAAGTTCAAGATCAATTTTTGTCTTCACTCACTATGTCTAGTTCAATCAAGTTCTAGATCAGTAAGATCCGCTTCTTGATCAATCAAGTTCAGTTCGGTATATTCGCTCTCTATCATTCCTAGTTCAATCAAGTTCGGGGTCAGTATTGCTTTAATCAACTCTATTCAGTTTCATCATTTAAAATCAAGCTAAACACCTCACTCTTCATCTAGTTCATGATCAATCAAGTTCAGAGTTGGTATCTCCTAGACATCATATTCTTTGAACCAACGCCCTGCTCGCACATTAATTCAAAGAGGGGAAAATGTAATACCCTAAAAATGGTCATCTAAACCATGAGCCCCTAATCTTGACAACATCACCAAGGTCCTAACCAAAGGCAATTATATAAATCTTGAGCACACAATTAATTCTAAAATCATCAATGCCACATGGCAAAATTAATCACTCAATATTAATTAAATATTTATTTAATTAATTGATCATTCCATGTAAATAATTTTTAAACAATTATCTTATTTATTTTAATTAAATATCCTAGCATATTTAATTAAATAAATAAATTTGCCATTAAATCAACAAAAAGAGGAATTAATTTGAAAAATAAATAAAAATTGCCACAAATCTTCAAAAAAGGAATTAATTGACAAAAAAAGAATTAAAATTTGAGAAAAGAAATCAATTGGAGATAATCTTGAAAAACAAATTAAAAATTGATAAATAATCTCAGAGAAAGCAATTAAAATAATTAAATATTAAAATTGAATGAAATAGAGAATAAATCAGTTTTTTATTTTATTTTATCTTAATTTTTGTTCAATTTCCTTTAAAACTGAGAAAAGCATTCAATCACATCAATTCACCTGGATTGTGCTTCCTCTTGGAAAATCTTGACCGCTCATCATCATTTGATCTCAGCCTTTGGTTTCTTTCTAAATTTTCTATAAATTCAGGCTCTCATCTCTCATTCAAAATCATGGAGAATATATTGTTATTATGTTGTTTTTGCTCTAGGTTCATTGAGAATTTGCATTGAGATATTGCATATTAGTTCTGATTAATTAAAAAAAATAGGTTTTCAGGACCCGAAACCTTTAACATAAGGTTTAAGAAAGGACACCAAAAAGATCAAAGCTTAAGAGCCGCATACAAAAAGACTGGTAAAAAAACCAGTGAACAAAAAGGACAGCAAAACTAACAACAGTTAATAAACTGAGAAGGCGGTACACAGAAATTTTCTTCAACAAGTCCTCTACCTTTGTCACCAGCTCATCGTAAGAAGCCCTGACAGCTTTAAGGTCTTCCAGATCCTTATTGGTTTTTTTGTCCTTATTTTTGCCTCTGGTGTGGGTTCTCGGGCCTTGAGCTTCCCCTGTTCCGTCCATTTCCGGGTCAATGTCCAGGATTTCCTTTTCATCATCCAGCTTACTGATGACAGTGTTCGTGTTGTTGGCTGAAATCTTCAGGATGCTAAGGCTCTGTTCAACAATGTTCTTTAGGAACTCCTCAATTTTACCAATTTTGCCAACAGTTTCTGTGAGGGTGTGGTCATTAGTGTCAGCAAGATTCTTTCTTTCTAGCAAATCCTTCTCAATTTTTTCGAACCTAGGGTTGAAAGCATCTCTTATGTCTTCAACTTTGACGATGGTACTTTTTAGGTCCTCTATGAAGTTGGCCATGGTCTTCCCTTTCCCTATATTGATGGTTTCTACGATCAAGATTTTGTTACAGAGTTTTTTATTTTCATCCATAGCTTTCTTGTAACCATTGATGAGCCACTCCATAGTTTCCATGAAACCTTGCAAACCCTCAGGGGGAGGGTTAGAGGGGGGGTCAGCTTTTCCAAGGGTTGTCTTTTCCTCTTTAGGAGTGTGCTAGATGGTTGTGTCAACATCCCTAAGAACCTCTTCCATGGTCTCCTTTTCCAGATTCTGATCATCTTCCAGGGCCTTAACCTGCTTGTGGGCTTCTGGTTCCTTAACAGTCTCCTCTTTCTTCTTGTGCATTTTCCTTGCCTGTGTGTGAGCTTCAGTTTTCTTCTTCAGCTGCCCTTGAGGGTGCTCCTCCTCAGAGTCATCCAAAGTCTCTTCTTTCGAAGAAATGCTAATCAGGGATCTACCTTTAGGCTTTTTTCCCTTAGAGGATGAGGGTCTGGTTTTGATGTGTTTCCTCTTCTTCCCACTTTCATAGTCCAAGACATCCATGTTGTCCTCAGTATCAGTCAAAGGGTCACTTTCAGACTCCTCTTCCTCTGAGAAGGAAGGGTCAGACCCCTCATCCTCAAAATCCACAAAGGGTTGCATCCGAGCAATTTGGTTGGCCTTAAGATGGTCATAGATTAGTACCATAAGGCCTTGGTGCATGGCCGTATCACCCCGTGGGTTCTCTTTATAGGCCTTGAGGGATGCATTCATCGAATAGAGAAGAAAATAAGGGAAGTTAACCTTATCATTGTGCCTAAAGTGATTTAGTAGAACAAAGTGATAACCATAAACTTTAGTGAACCTACCATCTAGAGTTATGTACCGCATTAAAACAAAGAGGACTTCCGGCCAGGGTTTGGCAAAAGCCCTGGGAGGGTAGTAGGTTTTGCTCAACTTTACCAGTCATTTCTTCTCTTTCTTGGTGACTGGGTATCTTTCAATAGATTCCCTACTGACTTTCCTATCTCTGTAGAAGTTGCACCCTTCTCTTGTGAGGCCTGTAGCTTGAGCAATTAAATCTTCATTGATTTCTACAGTTTGGTCTCCCATTTTCAGCATGCCTTTTTTCCAGTTTTTGCAGAAAAAATTGGTGATCATACCATCGCGACCGTGGAGTCTCTCCATGAATTTTGAGAAGCCACCCTTCTATAGAATGTCCCAAAACTCCTCCTTCTGTTTCCATTCTTTACAACTACTTGGTTCATATCGCCTCCTGTTACCACCCATGTTGTTGCTACTCAGCACCAATTTTGAACCTTGCAGAGCAGATTAGCCAGTGAGTTTTTCAAAACTATCAAAGTCACCTAGAAAGCATGGGAACTTATGGCATTGGTAATATAATAAATGAGTCTCTCATTATTATAATGACTCAAAGTACTCAAGTCAGTTCTTTTCATAATTATCCTGTCCATCAAGTATCTTAGGAGTACTTTTGTAACGATCATAGCAAATGATTTGCCTAACATCTTTGGGGAGTCCTTGTTCTCCCATTCACGTGGTAATTGCTTCCTTGTTAACCACCACAGTGGCAGCCCAGTCAGCAGAGCCGTTGGCCTTCCGGTATATGTGGGATATGTAGCTTTTTTTAAAGGTGCTAATTATGTCTCTAGCAGAGATGATGATATTGTTGATCGACCATGAAGGTTTTGAGACCCCCTTAAGATAGTTTATAATATTGTTTGAGTCCCCTTCAATCCATAGGTGGGAAAAATTCCATTTCTTTGCTAGGAGGATACCTTGGAGAGCAGCCATCACTTTGGCTTTAAGATTAGTTTGAATTCCAATAGGGACAGCAACCATTTCCTTACACATTCCTTTGTCATCTCTTAGAACATCTCCACAACCTGAAGGACCCGGGTTACCTTTGGCAGCACCATCAAAATTGACTTTGAACCAACCATGAGGGGGGGTTTGCCATTTAACTTCAAGCCTTCTGCTATGAGTGAGGTTTGGACTATCAGTACCCTTCATATTCCACGCCCTTAAAATATTTGATTCCAGTGTATTATTCAAAAAACAAGGACCCTCAATAATCTCTATATTTCCTGAATCGCCCATTGGATTTTCTAGAACACAATATCCTGATTGAGGGAAATATCCCTGAAGATTCGATTATTTCTTTCTTTCCATAGTCCCCATAGGATGTGAGGAAGCGAGAGCTGCCAAAAAGATCTCAAAAAACAATTAGTCCATTTTATGTTCCAAGAGGAAAACAGATCTGTGATGGTGTTGGGAAACACCCAGGCAATGCTAAAACTATTGAGAAATCTTTCCCATATTAAGGCTGAGAAGGGGCAGTGAATGGCAAGGTGGTCCACAAACTCTTCTTCCTGAAGGCATAGAGCACATCTATTAGGGATAGCAAAGCCTCTGCATTTCAGGTTGTCAAGGGTCAAGATTTTATTATGGAGAACTGTCCAGAAGAAGAAATTGATCTTGGGGGTTAGGCCTCTAATCCATACTTTAGACCAGAAGGGATTACCTAAAGGATCAGGGGACAGAACATGATACATAGAGGAAATAGTAAGGATACCTTTTGGATCATGTTTCCAGATCAGGGAGTTAACCTCTTTGTTCAACCAAACCGCAGACAAATGGATCTTGAGCTTAGAGAGGCTTGCGTGGATGCTTGCAATATTCTGCCATTCATTACCAGTCCAGTACTTAGCAACTAAGGAGCCAAAAGATCTTACACAAGAGGGAGCATAAGGGGCCCATTCATTGATTTCTATCAAAGGCTTATCAAAAAGCTAGGGATCCTCCCAGAATTTGACTTTCCTACCATTTCCAACATTCCAGATCACACCTTTAGCTATACTTTCTTTACATTTAGAGGCATAATTCCATATGTGGGAGCCTTTAATACTAATATCTAATTTGATAAAAGAAGAAAGGGAAGAGGACTGAAGAGAGTACTTACTTCACCAAATTTTACACCATTTAGTATCAAGATGAAACATTCTCCAAGATTGCTTGGATAGAAGAGCTTCATTCAGGGTTTGAATCCTCCTTAGGCCCAGACCGCCATGGCTCTTCAGTTTGCAAACCTGGTCCCAAGCCACCAAGGACATTCTTTTCTTGTCCTCAACCCCAGACCAAAGGAATATTCTCTGGATTTTCTCAATAGCATCAGCATACTTAACTGGAATCCTGAAAAGGCTAAGAGCATATATTGGGATACTTAGAAGAGAAGCTTTTAGAAGTTGGAGCTTTCCAGCCTAACTTAGGAGGGCTCCTTTCCATCCAGCTAACTTTTTCTAGAATTTGTCCACAAGAGAACTCCAGAAGGAGTTAGGAGGAGCAGTGCCCATGGGGAGACCAAGATAATTTGCAGGAAGATCAGCAATCCTACGCTCTAGGGTTCTACTGATTCTCTGTTGTCTTCTTTCTGGGGTATTGATGAAAAAAAATTCACTTTTATTCCAATTGATAAGCTGACCCGAAGCAGAGGCAAACTTGCAAAGAGTACTCTTCAAAGTTTTAGCTTCAGAAATACTAGATTCCCCCATGATAATAGTATCATCGACAAATTGTTGATGAGAACAAACAATATCCACTGAGAAGGGATGGAGACCCTTAAAGGAGCCTTGCAAAACCAAATTTTCCATACTCCTTCCAAAGCATTCTGCCATAATAATGAAGAGGATGGGGGAAATAGGATCCCCTTGCCTAAGACCTCTAGAGGCTTGGAAAAAAGGAGAAGGTGAACCATTGATAATAACAACATAAGAAGCAGAGGTGATAAGTTGGGTGATGAGATCCAAAACTCTGGGAGAGAAACCAAAAGACATTATAACCTTCAAGAGGAAAGACCAGTCAACCCTATCATAAGCTTTGGAGAGATCCAACTTAATGATGAGACCCTGCTTCTTAGCTTTAACAAGAGAGTGGATGTTCTCATGGACAGTAATAATAGAATCAATAATTTGACGACTAGGAACAAAACCATTTTGCTGGTGATTAATGAGAGTGGGAAGGACGGAAAGCAATCTGGAAGTAAGAACCTTAGAGATAATCTTATAAAAGGAATTGCAAAGACTGATAGGTCTAAATTTGTCCATTGAGTCAGTGCCTTGAGATTTGGGAATGAGAGCCAGAAATGTGCCATTGATTTCTTTCAAAATTTTCCTAGCCCCGAAAAATTCCTTAACTCCATTGGTAACATCTTTCCCGACAATGTCCGAGAAATCTTGAAAAAAGAACATTGGAAAACCATCCGGACCCGGCACTTTGTTACCATCAAAGGAGAAGACAACATTTTTGATTTCCTGATTAGAGGGAATGGAAGAAAGGGAGGCATTCTTATGATCATCAATGAGACAGGGGATGTTCAGAAGAAGAGAAGATTGAGCTTCAGCATCCAATCTGTTATCCCTTGTTAGCAGTTCTGAAAAAAACCTTTTAGCTTCCTTTCTAATTTCCTCCTCCTTACTAATCTCCCCTTTATCCACCACAAGTTTGGTTACCCTGTTACCTACTTTATGCTTGATAGTCGACATGTGGAAGAATCTTGTGTTCCTATCTCCTTCCTTAAGCCAGATGCATCTTGATCTCTACTTCCAAAAGGATTCCTCTTTGGCAATGATATCATGATATTTTTTAAGAGTATCATTTTCATCAGCTATGGATACAGTTCTAAAACCATCTTTCTGGATTTGAGTTTGTATTTCTTTGAGGTCTTCCTGGACTTTACTTTTGGCCTCAAAAATGTTCCCAAAGCTGGATTTTTTCCAGATTCTTATGTTGTCCTTACACTCTTAAGCTTCTTAACAACTCTATACATGGCAGTTCCCTCAACTTGAATGCTCCACCACTTTTGGATATTACTTTTGATGCCTGGGTGGAGGGTCCACATTTTTTCAAATCTGAAGGGGAAGTTTCTCCTTCTGTGGATGGAGTCAGTAGTAAAGGTATGGGAAAATGATCTGAACCAACCCGAATGTGGGTCGATAGAGAACAGTAATAATGACTAAACCAGTCATCGGAAATGAGGATCCTATCAAGATGAACTTGGATAAGATTAGTACCAGTTCTCCTATTAGTCCAAGTATAATTACATCCTTGAATTTCCAAGTCATTAATGGCCTGAGAGTTAATGAAATCCATAAGGACCAACCTGCTTTCTAGCTGAGGGGGGCTTCCTCCATATTTTTCCTCCTCTCTCAAAGGAGTATTGAAGTCTCCCATAACCAGCCAACTAAGATTCCTGAAGCTGTCCCTAGCTTGAATAAGTTTTTTCCAGAAGGAATTTCTAGCCTTCAAGGTGTTGGGAGCATAAATGTTGGTGAGGACCCATGAAGTACCATCTTTTAGGTGCTCAAATTTAATACAAGAGAAATTGTTGTCTTGAATGATAACATGCCCTTTAACAGAATTAAGATTCCAAATGGTAGCTATACCTCCTGAAGCACCTTTAGAACTGCCACCACTGACATTTCTATTTTTGAAAAACTTCAATGATTCGACTTTTTCTTTACTCATTTTGGTTTCTTGATTTAGAAAAATATCAGGTTTACTATCCCTTATCATGTTCCTGATAATGTCATGCTTATGGGGGTTATTAAGTCCCCTAATATTCTAGGATATAATCTTCATAGTTACTTACCAATACCTAACTCCTTAAGAGTCTTTTGGGTTCCATCTGCAATGTTCTTGCTGGCCTCCTTGATTCTAACTATGTGATTAGAGGGATGACCTAGGGAGGAAGAGGTATACCCAATGTCCACTTGAGCTATTCTGCTATATTTCCTTAGAAGAGAAGTTGAGGGAGTAGTTCCTTTCTTATTCCTTTGCTTTGGTATTTTCCACTCAGCGTCTATCTTAGGAGCTGCTACTGGGTTGCTTAGGATTTTGGAAATTTCTTCTTCGTTTCCCCAATTAGGGGTTCTGGACGCATTTGAATCATTTAAGTCACTGTTAGCTGATTTTGAACTCCAGTCTGAGTCCGAGAGGTTCAGACCCAAAATTGAACAATTTTGGGCTTCTTGAATTTCAAGACTAGGCATGAGCATAAAGGAATCAGTCTTTTCTTCTTGGGAGGCAGGGATTTCTCCTTCCTCTAGTTGATCATTTTCCTCTTGCAATTCATTTCCTTCACAAGTATCAGCCACCATTTCAACTATATCATTTGGGTAAACAGTCTGATCTTTCTGCTCCCTTGTTTGAGAAGAAATCAGAAAGTTGGCAATGGCTGAATCATTTCTTAGAGCTTCCTGGGTTGTAGGACTGGAGATAGAGACTAAGGGCACTTCCTTCTTCTCCCCCAAGGGATTAAAACAATTTGAGTTTTCTTCTTTACTTTCTGAGTTTTTAACTTGCCATACCATTTTTTCTGGTACCCTTTGGTTCTCAGAATGGGGCTTAGGCTGCTTGGATTCTACCTTGGGTTTGATGGGACAGGACTTTGCCCAGTGCCCTACTTTTTTACAATGGAAGCAAGCAAAGGGAATAGATTCATATTCAATATGTTGCTTCCATGTTCCCAACTTTGAAACTAAATCTATCTATTCCAGCATATCTGCATCATGGGCTATCCCTACGCAAAATCTAGCATGAGTGAGTCTCCTTTTTGAAGTTGTTACTGGGTCTATATAAATCATTTCACCAAAAGAGTTTGCAATACCAGAGAAGATACTTTCTGCCCAATATTCCAGAGGCAAGCCTGGTAGCTTTACCCAAACTAGAACTTGTGTCAAGAGAGAGTCATTCATATTCAGATTTGGTTGCCATTTACGGAGAACCAAGGTTGTCTTTCCTACCAACTAGGGACTTCCACAAAGAATCATGCGTTTATCTTCTTTGCAAGAGAAATAAAAGGACAGAAGGCCTTTGGGTAAGGCCGAAATTTCAACATTACCCTTAAGGGCCCATTTTCATTTGACATAGGCCCTAACAACTTCAATGTTAGGATGTTGTCCCATAAATTTTCCTACCAAGGAGTTTGACATACTATTTATATTATGATCCAAAACCAAATCCAGGATAGAGATAGAGAACTTACCTCCTGAAGGGTCAGATATATTCTTGACAGGAGGAAAAGAGGATTTACCAGTTGGTCTAGTTCCAAAGAGGGAAGACCATTTTTTTTATTCTTTTCCACTCTCCCCGAAACCGTCATGTGGGATGGGCTCCCCGCTGGTCCCTTCCCCCAAAGGGCCCAGAGGAACCCATTGTCTTCTCTGGCAGACTACCACTAGTCTACTGAATAGAAGCAACTTCTAGATAGTCTGGAGGCTTATCCCTCTCTCCTATGGGACTAGCTACAATTTGGCCACTCCCATCATTGGAACCAGAGCTCCCGCCTTGCAGAGAATTTGAATTTTGAATTCTCCCATTGCTGCTTCTTAGCTAAGGGTTTTGGTTTTGTTGTTGTGATATTGCATATTAGTTATTGCATACATATTTAGATCATTTATTTCTTAAATCATGTTAGATTAATCTTGCATATCTAGCTTAAATCCATGCTCATATAGATTAAAAATCCTTCGTTTAGGTGTTGTCTAGTCATTGGATAGCTTAGCAATCTGAGAGCAATCTAAAATCGCATCTACTAGAAGGCAATGGGTCGCTTTGTAATGGTTTATTATTCATTGATTATTGATTTACTAACCATTCATCTAATGACTTAATTGAAGTGTTGTGTATTCCAGATACAGATACAGGTCCACTTTTCACACACACAAATAGTTCTAATTTTACTTTGAGAGATTGATTTTGAGATTGGTGAAGTTATTATCAGTTTTTCTATCTATGTATTCACCTCCCCCCCCCCCAGTAGTAGACTAGATCCTTATTCTTTCATCAATACTGGGAACATGTTGGTACTCAATATGTTTCACCTAGTGGGACTATGACTGATGATCAGAAGAAAGAGCAACAAGAAAACAATCAAGCACTAGAGGCTATTATCAGTTCTTTATCTGATGTAGAATATGTTGTTGTTCATAGTTTGGAGACTGCATATGAGGTATGGAAGAAACTTGAAGAGATTTATAGTGGTGATGAACATGTGAAGATTGCCAAGGAAGAGAGTCTAAGAGGAAAGTTTGATGACATGCGGATGGCTGAAGGTGAGAATATCCAACAGTATGGTCAAAGGAGAAAAGAGATAGTTTGTGAGATCAAGAGTGTTGGTGGTAAAATGGATGATGCCATAGTGGTTAGTAAGGTGTTGATAACCCTGCTACCGGTCTATGCTATCTAAGTTGTCACCATTCAGGAGCTCAAGTCTATTGACAAAACTAAGGTAACCTTTTACTCCATCATTGGTAAGCTTACTGCTTTTGAATTAAATAGTTATGATGGTAGTGTTCAGAAATCTTAGTCTGCATTTAGAGATTATGTTTCCAACCCATCTATGAGGAAAAGTAGAGATCTCAGTCACTGTTATGAATCTAGATCCAGTAGAGAAGCTGATGATGAAGATAGTTTGGTTTTACTTGAAGCATTGTTGGCCAAGCAATTTCCCAAAGGTACCGGTAAATATAGAGGTACAATACCTTTAAAATGTTTTGCATGCAACAAGATTGGACACATAGATGCTAACTGTCTTAATGGTGATAATGAGCACGAGTGAGACAAATTCAAGAAGTACAGGGGAAAAGGCAAAAGAGATTGTCTTATTGCAGTTGATGGTCGTATCAGTGATGAGGAATCTGATGGTGATGTTAATGAAGACATTGTGTTTGTAGCCATTAAAGAGGAAACATCTGATCATAAGGTATTAGTTTCACGCATGGATAATTCTGATGATTGGATCATTGATAGTGGTTGTTCACATCACATGACCGGTGACTAGAGCAAATTTCTTTCTTTGAAGGAATTTGATGGCAGAGTTGTAAGATTTGGTAATGACTCACCCTGCATGGTTAAAGGTAAGGTAATTATTTCTCTTAATGGAAAGAGCAATGCAGATCATGTCTACTAGGTTGAAGGTCTAAAGCACAATCTTTTGAGTGTTTCTCAACTCAATGACAGAGGATATCCATTGGAGTTTAAGAATGGTATGTGCAAAATCTATGGGAGCAAAGGTGAACTGATTGCAATCGGCAAGAAGACTAAAGGTAACTTGTTTTAGCTAAATCCTAAAGTCAACAACTATTTAATTGCTAAACTAGATGATAGTTGGCTTTAGCATAGGAGATTTTGTCATATAGATTTTGATAACATTGTTAAAGTGAGTAAGTCCAAGATAATGAAAGGTTTTCCTCAGTTGGACAAACCGGTTAATGCTCTATGTAAGAAATGTCAATGTAGAAAGATGGCATCCTGAACTTTCAAGAGCAAGTCTTTTTCAGCAGAGCATCTGTTAGATTTGGTTCATACAAACCTATGTGGACCAATAAGGACTAAAAGTATTCAAGGTGATAGATATTTCATAATCTTCACTGATGATTTCTCAAGGATGATGTGGGTCACATTCTTGAAAGATAAAACAAAGGCATTTAGTAATTTCAAGGCATTCAGGGCCCTGGCTGAAAAGGAGAGTGGTAAGAAGATAAAGTGTCTGAGGATTGATCAAGGTAGAGAATTCACTTATCAGGAATTCACTAAATATTGTGAAGAGAATGGTATCAAATGGAAGCTTTCTGCACTGAGGACACCACAACAGAATGGTATTGCAGAGAGAAATAATCGGTCAGTTGTTGAAGCTCCTAGGATGATGTTGATACAAGGAATTGTAGCGAAAACTTTCTGGAGAGAAGTTGTCAGCACAGTTGTCTACACAATGAACAAGATTTTGGTAAAAAGAGGTAAGGATAAGACTCCTTATGAATAGTGGTATGGTAGATCACCTAATGTTAGTTATTGCAAGATATTTGGGAGCAAATGTTTTATTAAGAGAGGTGACTATGTTAGCAAGTTTGAGGCTAAAAGTGATGAAGTTATATTTCTTGGTTATTCCACCAAGAGTAAGGCCTACAAATGTTATAACAACTGGACACATAGAATCATTGAGAGTGTTAATGTTTAAGTGGATGAGTATCCTGAAGTCTCAGGGGAAACCAATGTGGAGAAAAAGGATGAAGACCCTTGCATTTTGTTTTTGGAACTAGAACCTGTAAAACCTAAAACTGGTAAAGAGAATGTTGTTGTACCAGTTCAACCAGAATAGGTAGATTCAGAAGAAGATGATGATAATGTAGAAGAAGAACCTGAAGATAATGATCATGTTATTCCAAGGCATGTGAGACTCAATCACAATCCTAAATAGATTATTGGAGATAAGTGTTAAGGATGTAGCCTCATTCAGATTGAAGCAAGCAATATATATATATATATATATATATATATAATGAAAGTAACATTAACATATTGTCATTGTATCTGATGACTTTCAAATAACATTAACATATTATCATTGTATCCAATGACTTTCAAATTGTATTCGGTATTACTACTATTGAATTGTTATTAAGCATGATAGTATCGAGCACCACAAGTAAATTCGATGCATAATTAATAATGGTTGACAACGTATAGTGAAGTGTTATGGCTACATAGGGTCATGACCCTACGTGGCATGATGCCACGTAGGGGTCATGACCCTATGTAGCCATAACACTTCACTGATAAACATATGATATTGATGCTTGCAGAAAACGATAATCAATAACAATGGCAATTACATTTACAGCAAGCAGTCGATAATAAATCAGTTATTCTTTAAGAGAATCAAATATATATATCAAATATACATTGAAAGAAAAGACTATTATTTTCTCTAAGTCTAATCTATATTCCTTAACATGGTATCAGATCCAAGTTGGTAGAGAAATAAATAAAAGATAGTGACATTTTTAATTAAAATTCAGACTTGCATTTAGAATCAAAGGATGAACAATCATGATGAACAGTTTTAGAGTGGAGGATAGACTCAAAGATGCATCCAACGTTGTCTCATGGAAAAATTGAATTATAGAAATTCTTCAAGAACTTGAACTGGATGCATACATAGAAGAAGACACAGAGATACCCAAAGACGAACCAAAGAAAACAACCTGGAAAAGGCACAACAACAAGGCTAATATAATAATAATTGATGTTGTTAAAGATCACATTCTTAACATATGTGGATAATTGATAGCAGAGCATCACAACACATAACCAGATTTACATATCAATTCGAAACCTTTGAAGGGCACTCAACTAAAGAAGTTACAATTGGAGACAATTCTACCTATCTAGTGAAAGGAATTGGGAGTTGCTCAATTTAATTAAGAACATGAGTTACATTACAATTGAAAGATATTCTTTTTGTACCGGGTATCAAAAGGAATTTGGTCTCTATTTCAGGACTAGCTGATCAAGGATATTGCATCACCTTCTATGAAGATAAAGTTCTACTCTGGCCTAAAACTTCCAACATAAAGAATGCTATTCCTATAGGATCTAGAGATGGTAGTTTATATAAACTATGTAATGCTAAAAAACAAGCACTAAAGCTTGAAGTATCAAATTCTAATAAAATTTGGCATAGAAGATTAGGACATCTTCGATTTAGTGCCCTACCTTCTATAGGAAAGATCACCACAGGATTACCCAATCTAAAATTTGGTCATGTTGGAACTTGTAAAGGATGTGCTCTAGGGAAGAATTCAAAAGGTTCATTTCCTTCAAGTGAACAAAATCAAAAGTTGTACTAGAACTTGTCCACATTTATTTGTGTGGTCCAATGTCATTACCATCACTAGGGGGATTTTTGTATTACGTGATATTTGTTGATGACTCTTCTCAGAAAACTTGGATCTATTTCATAAAACTCAAAGAGTCAAATGAAGTGTTATTAAAATTCAAAGAATTTAAAGCCTTGGTGGAAAATCAAACTAGGAAGAAAATAAAGACTCTAAGATCAGATAATGGGGGTGAATATATCTCTGAAAAATTTTAAAGAATTCTACATTTTTGTTGGGATTAAGAGGGAATATACAATACCTTATAACCCTCAACAAAATGGAGTCGTAGAAAGGAAAAATATAACCATCATTGAAGCCACTAAAGCCATGATGCATGATCAAAATCTACATATCTCATTCTAGGTTGAAGCCTCAAATACAGCTATGTACATTCAAAATAGATGCCCTCATTCAATCTTAGAGAATATAACACCTGAAGAAACCTTTACAGGGAATAAACCAGATTTAAGCCATCTAAGAATCTTTGGTTGTCACGTGTATATTCACGTTCCTAAAGAAAAAAGGGCCAAACTATAACCCTCCAGGAAGAAAGGCATATTTGTTGGATACAGTGAAAAAACTAAAGGATACAGAGTCTATATTCCAGGATGAAGATCTATTGAAATCAGTAGAGATGTCAAATTTGAAGAAGATGTTGCTTATAAACTCTCTCTAAGTGCAGAAGATGATCAAACCACAGAATCAGATGAAAATCCTACAATTGAGAATCAGAGGGAGAATAGCATAGAAGATCATGAACCTCAATCATCTAATTATGAAAATGTTGAAAATACTAACAATAAGAAAAGACCACTATGGGCAAGAAATATGATTGAAGAAAATAATGTGGAACCTGATGAAATCTTCAAAGAGAATAAGAAAACAAGAATTCAATCATGTTATGTTTCACTCATGACCGAGCTTACAAAATCTGAACCATCAAATGTTGAAGAGGCTTTAACATGTCAAGCTTGGAAAGATGCAATGATTGAGGAATACCAATCTATCTTAAAAAATGATTTCTGGGACATTGTACCTAGACCAAAAGACAAATGAGCTATCTCTTCAAAGTGGTTATTCAAAATCAAATATGCATCAGATGGTAGTATTGAAAAACACAAAGCCAGATTTGTTGCCAGGGGGTTTTCTCAAAAGGCTGGAATTGACTATGAAGAGACGTTTGCTCCAGTTGCCTAATATACTTCTGTAAGAACCATTATTTCCATTGTAGCATCTAAAGGGTGGAAGATACATCAAATGGACGTAAAGACCATATTTTTGAATGGTGTTATTGAGAAAGAAGTATATATAGAACAACCTGAAGGCTTTGCTACACATGATAGAAACCTCTATGTGTGTAAACTAAAAAAATCTCTCTACGGCCTTAAGCAAGCTCCTAGGGCATGGAGAAGATCATCTTATTACAAAATGCAAACAAGATCTTGTGGTTGAATTTGATATGAAGGATCTAGGTCTTTTGCACTATTTTCTAGGTCTAGAAGTATGGCAAAAAGAGAATTATATTTCCTAAATCAAGGAAAATACACCACTAATATCTTGACCAAATTTGGTATGATGGATTTTAAACCTCTATCCACTCCAATGGAAACAAATCTTCATAAGCTCAAAATTGAAGTAGTAGATTCAGAACCTATAGATCCTACATACTATAGACAGATTATTGGATCTCTTATGTACCTAGTAAACACTTGCCCTGATATTTGTTACGCTACTAATGTGTTAATTCATTTCATGTGTGAACCCAAGAAGATTCACCTAATGGCTGCTAAGCATATTCTAAGATACTTGCATGGTACTATTGGACTTGGCCTGAAGTATGAAAATGTTGAGATAAAACTCCAAGGGTATTCTGATTCCGACTGGGCAGGTAGTTCCATTGGTTGTAAAAGTACAACGGGGTGTTATTTTAGTGTTGGATCGGCTATGATATCCTAGTTTATCATAAAATAGTAAGTAGTCACTCAGAGTTCCACTCAAGCTGAATATATGGTTGCCTCCATGGGAGCTCGTGAAGCACTGTGGTTAAGGAAATTGCTAGCTAGACTATTTGGGAAGCCCTTGAACCCCACTGTGATTCACTATGATAATCAAAGATGCATCAAACTTTTTGTAAATCTCATTTTTCATAATTGATCCAAGCATATAGAAATCCCTTACCATTACATAAGAGATATGGTAGACAGAGATGTTATCAAATTGACCTACATCAGCACTGAAGAGAAAAGTGTCGACATATTCACCAAACCTCTTGCAAAGTTGAAAGTGGAGTACTTTAGATGTAAACTTGGTATGACTAAATTATAATTGAAATGTCTGATATTGAATCTTAGTCATATGTAATTTGATATATTCATGAATATTATTGATGCAATATTGCAATTGTGTGTTATGTCGTGAAAGGTGATGATCTTTCATGTGATGTATGTGTAAGATCACTATTGTAAGGTGATGACCTCAACAATAGCCTAATCCATTATCAAGATTGACTACATTAAGTTGTTATCCTGGAATGTGTCGAAAATCTTGATACTAAATTTGATATGTTGAGTTATTGATTCATTATCATTAAGTGTTGTTCCGAATTATGTCAAAAATTATGATAATAATCATATCATGGTTGACTACATTAATTTGTTGTCCCAGAATGTGTCGGTTGTCATGATACCACAATTATTGCACCTGTGATAATGAAAATTTTACAGTTGTCACTAAGATCAAGGTTGTTATCTGATAGCCTTCATGTAATTGTTGTCCCAGAGTGCTGGATATCAGATAATTCATATATCCCTGAGATATGAAGTATTTCACTGGCAAGCATTACTAAGTGAATGTATATGCTCATGCTAAATGAATATATATCTAGAATGTTGTTCCTTAAAACATAACTATGAAATTCAATCCTCTTTTACTAAGAGGGAGTGTTAAGAATGTAGCCTCATTCGGAATGAAGCAAGCAATATATTATGATACATATGTGTGTGTGTGTGTGTGTTTGAATAGTAGTACACACACACACACACACACATATATATATAATGAAAGTAACATTAAAATATTGGCATTGTATCTGATGACTTTCAAATAACATTAACATATTATCATTGTATCCGATCTTTCAAATCATATTCGGTATTACTACTATCGAACTGTTATTAAGCATGATAGTATAGAGCACCACAAATAAATTCGGTGCATAACTACTAATGGTTGACAATGTATAGTGAAGCGCTATGGCTACATAGGGTCATGACCCTACGTGGCATGATGCCACATAGGGGTCATGCCTCTACGTAGACATAACCCTTCACTGATATACATATGATATCGATGCTTGCAGAAAATGATAATCAATAATAGTGGCAATTATGTTTACAGCAAGCAATCGATAATAAATCAGTTATTCTTTGACAGAATCAAATATATATATCAGATATACATTGAAAGATAAGACTATAGTTTTCTCTATCTCTGATCTATATTCCTTAACAATAAGGATGTTGGAGTGCTAAGGAGAAGAAGAATCAAAGAAAATTCTTGCATGATCTCCACTATTGAGCCTATAACTGCTAAGGAAGCATTTAGAGATGATCATTGGATTAAGCTATGGAGGAGGAGCTTGAAAAAATTGAGAAGAATAATACATGAACCCTAGTACCCCGATCGGTAAATAAAAATGTGATAGGTACTAAGTGGGTATTCAGGTGCAAGCTGAATGAAGATGGTGTTGTAGTTTGCAATAAAGCCAGATTGGTTTGCAAAGGTTATACACAAGAAGAAGGAGAAGACTATGGTGAGACTTTTGCACCATTGGCCAGACTGGAAGGTGTCAGAACTTTACTTGCATTTGCAGCACATAAGGGATTCAAGGTATATCAGATGGATGTGAAGTCAGCATTTTTGAATGGAATACTGGAAGAGGAAGTATACATTGAGAAGCCAGATGGTTATGCTCTGACTGATGAGAAAGACATGGTATTTAAGTTGCACAAACCACTATATGGATTAAAGAAAGCACCAAGAGTATGGTATGAAAGGATTCATTCACACCTGATGAAGATAGGTTTTTCAGAGATCTAGTGAAGATAGCAACATATATCTCAAATCTGAAGGAGCTAAGATACTGGTTAGTGAAGTGTTTGTAGATGATATCATATTTGGAGGTAATGATGACATGAGCAATGACTTTGAAAATGAAATGAAAAGTGAGTTTGAAATATCTCTAGTGGGAGAGATAAAAAATTTCATAGGTTTGCAAATTCAGCAAATGAAGAGTGGTATTTTCATCACACAATCTAAGTATGTGAAGGAGGTATTAAAGACATTTGGTATAAGTGACTGTAAACTAGTTGGGACACCAAGAGTTACAGGTTGTAAGTTGTCTAAGGAAGATGAGGCCACATCTGTTGATGAGAAGGAGTACAAGTCAATGATTGGAAAATTGCACTATATTGTTCACAGCAGACTGGATATAGCTCATGCAGTTGGTCTAGTTTCTAGATTCCAAAATAATCCGAAGGAAATACATTTGATAGAAACCAAGAGGATATTCAAATATTTGAAAGGTACTGTTGACTATGGATTATGATATCCATATGAAGGAAACTTTGACTTGAAGGTGTACACAGATGCAAACTGGGCAGGTAATGTTGATGATAGGAAAACAATAACCGGTGGAGCATTCTTTCTTGGAGTAAGACTTGTTTCATAGAGTGGAAAAAAGCAGAGTTGCATTTCACAGTCTACTGCTGAAAGTTGAGTATGTTGCTGCTTATATGAATTGTACCCAAGATATCTAGATGAGGCACATTTTGGAAGGTTTTAAGATAAAGTTTATAGAACTTGTAAAGATCTTATGTGACAATACCAGTGCCATAAATATTTCAAAGAACCCTGTTTTGCACGCATGAACCAAGCATATTGATTTGAAGTATCATTTCTTGAGGGAAAAAGTGCAGAGTAAAGATGTAATCTTAAAGCATGTTTCTACCAAGGAGAATCTTGTAGATATCTTTACTAAACCTCTGCCTAAGAATAATTTTGAGTATCTTAGAAGTTAGCTAGGGGTTGTACCCCTTCATGAGGTGACTTGATCATGATGTAGTGTACATCAATCCTAGAGCTACTTGCAGAATTTTACAGCAGGATTGGTGTAGGAGTGGAGTTATTCCACAGGGGGAGCATCAAGTTGCAATTGTTGATGCTAAATAGTGAAGTTTTACATTGCATGTTTTACTTTCAATTTGGCATTGTTGTCAAAGGGGGAGAAGAACTATGTGATTATGGGGAGATGAACTAGAGATA
This sequence comes from Cryptomeria japonica, assembly GCF_030272615.1. Lineage (NCBI taxonomy): Eukaryota > Viridiplantae > Streptophyta > Pinopsida > Cupressales > Cupressaceae > Cryptomeria > Cryptomeria japonica. Next base: position 367,108,315 of record NC_081406.1, read on the forward strand.
AGCTGAAGACTTGGAGAGTACATGGTAAAATCTAAACTAGGATTCCTATTCACAATCACAGCAATAAATGGTATTGATATTTATATTACCATCAATGCCAAAGGGGGAGATTGTTCGCATTTGCATGAAGATTGCATTAATGATATGTTATGTTGTCATTGATGTCAATTAACCGGTAGGAAGAGCTAGTGAAGGGAATTGTAACCGATAGGTAAGTTTGAGGAGTGAACCGGTATTGCTAAGTATTGGAGAGTTGAACCAATAAACCCTACCTGTTGATTTGATAAACCCTAACCGATTAAGTTTTTTGAATTGGTTATATTGGTTTATGATCTGATGATGAGTGGTAATGATTATGACACATATGCATATTGTATGAAGAGAGTTTCAAAGTGTTTTTGGCACGTTGAGGTAACATTTTTTGTCTAGGGAATGAGCAAGTATATTGCATGTAATACAAAGTACGTGATGAGTTCCTGAGTTTGATGAAGCAGTGATCAAGGAGTGGTCGAGGCTTTCTTGAATGATGTGTAGAGATTGTTATGTAATCCAATGGTCATACTTGAACCGATTTGTTTGTAATCTCTATGAGAGAATTAGGTTTTTGTTGTATTACCGACCCAATTGATTTGTTTATAAGGTCGGTGAGTTTTTTAGTTTCAGAGTTGGCAAAGTTTTAGTTGAGTGTGTGGTTGTTGAACCAGATGATATATCTGCAGTTTGAGTAAAGTCAAATAGGAGCATGAAAAGGATATGAACAAGTAGGTGTAGTGCTATTCAAACAAATCAACAAACCCTTGTTGTTTTCTAATAATTGCAGCAGTTAAATCCCCTAACCGGATAAGCTCTAAAAATCTTGGTGTTACTCAAATCCTCTAGCTAGGTGATCCATCAGCTTGGATTCCAAATCCTTTACAAAGGTTACTCCTCACAGGGTATTGCTTTTAACAAGGCATTATAGTCAATCCCTTAACCGAGTGGTCCCTAACAAGATCTGTTCTTAACAGGACTTTTTGTTAAAGTTTTAATAGGCTTCGCTCCTAACAGGGCTAACTTCAGAAGAGTTCAGAATTCTTGTGAGTTCCATCTCACTGTGGTTTTTCCCATTTGGGTTTACACCTCAAAAATATTGTGTCAAGTGGTGAATGTTTTTGTGGTTATGATTTTATGGTTGATTTGCTTAACTACTTATTTCACTCTGATAAGTCATGATAACCGGCAGCAATATGAAATGAAGTTTTACTTATGTCAGTAAAAGTATTTGGATGTTTGTGGAGTTTCAATTCGTTTACTGTTATCTGTTGTAACAGTCAACCGGTTTATCTTCACAAGTTTAATCTTGACAGTGATAATGCATTGATAGTTCTAAGTTTAATTTGAGAGATTGATTTTGAGATTGGTGAAGTTATTATCAGTTTTTCTATCTATTGATTCACCCCCCCACCTCAATAGTTGACCGGATCCTTATTCTTTCATCATACCATCATTCTTATCTCATGGGACCTTATCCCGTAGGATAAGGTTTTCTCTTTGTTTCACCTTGCGGGATAAGCCAAAAGTCTACCCACATTTCACTTCTATTATATTGCGACCTCTTTGACGCATTTGTTCCACTTTGCAGGATAAGGAGGAGATACTCCTTCGCCTTTGAAAATTCTTATCTCGCGGCCTCTACTTGTTGCGTTCAAAAATCCTACGATCGGTAAGAGGAAGGGGAAAATTGTCCCATTGACAACCGGGAGCCCCTCCATCTGGTTGAACCTAAGTAAGTTGGATGACTGACTCGATCAACTCAAAAAAGAACTGGGGCCTGCTTGCGACCAGGAGCCCCTCCATTTGGTGGTCAATAACATGACCCGGTCTTAGTGGTCAATAACATGACCCAGTCAATAACACGACCTGTTATTTACATATCATATAACCCTCATGTTATATGACTTTTAAAAACTATGAATAAGAAGCTAACTCTGTTGACACCCATAACACGACATGTTATTGGTATTGACTAACATGAAATGTTAGTTACACTAAAATCCTGAATCTGAGCTATGCAAAGATTGGCACAAAAATTGCCAACAATATCAGATGTGCTAGTGGAAAGATTGAGGAAGATGAGATTATTGCTAAGGTGTTGAGATCTTTTCCTCCTTCTTATAAACATAAGGTTGCTTCTATTAATGATATTTGGAGTGTAAGTATAGTAAAATGAGATGTTGGTGGGAAAACTTGCTACATTTGAGCTAAGTGAATTTGGAGAATCACATGGAAAGTCTGAGACTATATTTAGAGCATCAGCATCTGTATCCAATAAGCAAAAATATGATCTCAATGAGTGCAAGATATCCAAGTATGAAAGAGAAAGAAGAGAAATTGCAGAGTAAGAAAGAGAGCTTGATGAGCTTGAAGCATTGATTGCCTGGAGATTGCCTAAAGGTTCCGGTAAGTATGAGGGAAAGTTTCCCTTGAAATGTTTTTCTTGTAATAAGATAGGACATTTTGCTTCTAGATTCTCAGAGAGAATTGCTAAGTATGACATACATGATAAGTTTGATAAGCATGATAGGAATGATGGATATGAGAAGTATGATAAGCCTTATAAGTCTAACCAAAATTTTAGAAACCTAAAGAACTCTTATTATTCTGTAGATGAAGGTGTTACAGATGATGAATCAGAAGGAGATGAAGTTATATTTATTTCCATTAAAGAAGATAGACATGTGCCTATTGATTCCACTAGCTAATATGTTGAGGAGAAAGATTTGGCTGCTAAGGTAGAAGAAAAGGGTGAATGGGTGATTGACAGTGGTTGTTCACATCATATGACCGGTGATAAAAGCAAATTTGTAAGCATGGAAAGGTATGATGGTGGAATACTTAGATTTGGAGATGACAAAGCCTTTGTAATCCATGGGAAAGGCTCTATTTCTTTTTATGGTAAGCATAACACTGATGATGTCTTGTATGTTGAAGGTTTGAAATATAATCTTTTGAGTGTTGGATAGATGGTTGACAAGGGTTATGATCTACAATTCAAGGATGGTAAATGCAAGATCTTAAATGCCTCTGGTATAGAGATTGCATCAGGAACTAAGACTGAAGGTAACATTTTTCATTTGAATGTTGGTGAGAAAATTTGTTTGATTTCTAAGATAGATGAGAGTTGGCTGTGGCATAGAAGAATGTGTCATGTAAACTTTGATTCATTGATTAAGATCAGTTCTGAACAAATTGTTAGAGATCTCCCTAAGATTGTTAAACATGTTAATCTGGTAGGTAAGGAATGTCAGTTGGGTAAACAAACAAGGATTTATTTCAAGAATAAATGGTATACATCTGATGGATTGTTGGATCTTGTGCAAACTAACCTGTGTGGACCTAAAAAATGTTAGAAGTGTACAGGGTGATAGATACATTATGCTGCTAATTGATGATTATTCCAGGATGATATGGGTTGTCTTTTTGAAGGAAAAATAAGAAGCATTTGGAAATTCAAGATATTTAAAGATTAAATTGAAACTGAGTCTAGATTAAAGCTGAAGTGTCTAAGATTTGATAGAGGTGGAGAATTTCATTCCAGTGAGCTCAATTCATTCTATGAGATGCATGGAATCATAAGATAGCTATCTGCTCCTAGAGCTCCACAACAGAATGGAATTGTTGAAACAAAGAACCGTATTGTTTTCTATGTTGCAAGAACTATGTTGATTGAATGAAATGTTCTGAAGGTCTACTGGAGAGAAGCTATTAGCACTGCATTCTATACATTAAACAGAGTTCATATCAAAGGTGATACCGCTAAGACCCCTTATGAGCTTTGGTTTGGTCATGTTCCTATTGTGAAGTATTTTAATTTTTTTGGTAGAAAATGTTATATCAAGAGAGATGAGGATATTGTAAAGTTTGATGCTATAAGTGATAAAGGTATCTTTTTTGGATATTCTACAAAGAGAAAAGCCTACTGGTGTTATAACAAGAGACTGAGAAAGATAGTTGAGAGTGCAAATGTGAAGGTGGATGAGAACCTTGGGAAGGAGATAATAGCTTATGATGATGGTCAACATGTTGTTTTAGCTCCTATTCAGCCTAAAGAGCCTAAGAAGAATGATCCAGTAGAGACTGTTAATCCGAATATTGTTGTTGTTGGTGATAATGTGCAGGAACCTGAGGATCAGATCAAACAGAAGACTCTGAGGTATGTTAAATTGAATTATTCTAAGAATTAGATTATTGGTGATAAGAATAAAGGTCTAATGACTAGAAGAAGGTTAGCTATAGAAGAAGTATGTTTGATTTCTAAGGTTGAACCTAAAGATGTTGTTGAAGCCTGTAAAGATGAAAATTGGATAAGAGCCATGGAAGAAGAGTTAGATTAGATTGAAAACAATAACACTTGGGCACTTGTGCCTAGACCTAAGGATAAGAATGTTTAATGAAATTGGTGAAGTAGTCATAAATAAAGCTAGACTGGTCTGCAAAGGGTATTCACAGCAAGAAGGAATTGATTATGAAGAAACTTTTGCTCCGATTTCCAGAATTGAAGCTATTAGATTCTTTCTTGCTTATCTTGCTTATAAAAATTTCAAGGTATATTAGATGGATGTCAAATCTGCATTTTTGAATGGTCATCTAGAGGAAGAAGTTTACATTGAGCAACCTGATGGATTTTCACTATTGGATGATGGAGACATGGTATGTAAGATGAAGAAAGCACTTTATGGATTGAAACAAGCTCCGAGAGCTTGGTATGCTAGATTAGACAAATACTTGTTGAAATTGGGATTTACTAAAGGTGATACTAACAGTAATTTATACTTTAAGATTGAAAATAAACATTTTGATTGTTAAAGTCTTTGTTGATGATATTATTTTTGGTGGTGATGATGATATGAGTATGAAGTTTGCCGGTGATATGCAGAAAGAATTTGAGATGTCTATGATTGGTGAGATGAAGTTTTTCTTAGGTTTGCAGATTGCACAGACAGGAAAAGGTATCTTTATATCTCAAACTAAGTATGTGAAGGAATTGTTGAAGAATTTTGGATTAGATGATTCCAAACCGGTTGGAACTCCTATGGTGACTGGTTGTAAATTGTCTAAAAATGATGAATCTCTGAAAGCTAATCAGAGTTTGTACAGATCTATGATTGGTGGACTGTTGTATCTTACCCAGACTAGGCCTGACATTATGCATATTATGTGTATGGCTGCTAGATATCAAGCTGATCCAAAGGAGAGTCATGTCACTGCAATTAAGAACATATGCAGATATTTAAAGGGAACTCTGGATTATGGTTTATGGTATCCGAAGAATGATGATTTCATGTTGTGTGCCTACACTGATGCAAATTGGGTTGGTGATGTTGATGACCAGAAGAGTACTACCGATGGAGCATTCTTTTTAGGTAAGAATTTGGTTTCTTGGGCAAGTAAGAAACAACATTTAGTATCTTTATCTACTATTGAAGTTGAGTACATTGTTGCTGCTAGTAATTGCACTCAGGTAGTTTTGATGAAGCAAATTTTGAAAGATAACAGTTATTCATGATGAGCCTACTGTTATATATTGTGATAATTCAAGTTCTATAAACATGTCAAATAATCTGATGCAACATTCAAAAACTAAGCATATATCAATCAAATATGATTACTTGAGAGAGCGAGTCAATAAAGAGAAGGTGAAGCTGGAGTATGTATCTAAAAAGGAACAAATTGCTAACATTTTTACTAAGCCTTTGCCTGCAGATACATTTGTCTATTTGAGAGAAAAGTTAGGGGTATCCACCCCTCCTTATGAGAACTAGATGCATTGAGTAGCATTGATCTGGTGGATTTCAAAGTCTTATTCTTTTATCTGGATTGAAGAGTTGATGTTGCTCCTCTGTTGGAGTAGTTTGTTGATTTGGTTATGTGTCCCAGGGAGAGATAGATTCATGTTTCTATTTTTGGAGGGAGTTTGGTTTTCTATTTTGTAGATATTTGGCATTTCTTTCAAAGGGGGAGAGAGATCATGTGAAAAAATGCATTATCTATCTTGATCTTAGGGGGAGTTTATTGGTGATATCTTCTTTCTTTGCATTGACTGTTTTTCACCTTCATATGTTTCCATCAATGCCAAAGGGGGATATTGTTGGAGTTGTTGGATATGGTTGTTCGTTGTTGCTGCTAGGATATGTTGTTGTCATTGATGTCAACATATTCTTGTGATTTATTCTGGTGAGTTTGGGAAGATCTTCTGATCCGATTTTGTAGTTTGGTTTTGTTGATCATTGTTTTGCAAAATCTGGTATTTCCTCTGGTATATTCCGGTATGATCGGATCTTGTGCTGAGGTTTTGAGATATTGTTTGGGATGATCTTGTGTATCTTCATTTTAGATGGTTCATGATTTGGTGCCCGCAAGTTATCTTTCTTCATGGCAGTTGTTGATTGGTTGCGTTCTTGAACTTTCTGATGTTGATCGATGAAGATTTGATAAGTGGTGTTGGTGTTGTTGTTGGTGATGATTCTAACGTGCTTGTTGGTGTTTCCTAGTCATGTCCTATTTGTTTTGGTGATCTACATTGATTATTGTGCAAAATTTTGGTGGTTTTCTTCAATCGGTTTTGATTTTGTGTTATGTGGTATTTCTGGTGGTGTAGTGTATTGCGGTTGATCTTGGCATGATTTTCAGTGGATGTGATCATTTGGAAATTTGAATTAGGTCCATGTTATGTAATGTAAATCATAATATTGGTCTGGTGGTTGATCTTTGTATCATGTAATGTAATTTTTTGAGTTGAGGGTTAGGGTTTAGCCGACCTTGTTATCAAGGTTGAATTGTATATATAGGTGAATTATTCACTTAGTTTTGGTGTCGATGTTGTGTCTGCATTATCAAAGAGAGGATTATGTGTGAATGTTATATTGTCATTTATCCTCCATAGCAAGAGTAAGTCATCCTATAAGTTTTTATTCGAGTCTTTCTCTTTCTAGAAATCCCTTGGTTCAACCCATAATTCGTTTGTAAATTGTCTCTTAATTTGTCGCGCCAAGTTTTAATGGTCTGTTTGAACCCCATGAACTCATTGAACCATTTTGAAGGGAGTTCATAATGTTCATTTAGGTTATGCGGGTTCTAGTGTGTCAGAAAGGTTTTCATGCTAACGTTCACTCAAAGTGTTTTGCAGCGGTTCTTTTTCATGGTCGCCGATGATGTGTTCTATCCTCTTTCTCTAGGCCGTGAACCTTTTGAACCTAGTTCAAACTGTTCAGTGGTGTTCAAAATGTTCAAAGCAGTTCAAAAGACCGGTGGTACTTAACAGAGCTAATCTTTTAAAGGAGAATTTTTTTGGCGCAGTGTACACTTTGAACTACTTGAACTCTAATGAACTCTGTTCAGATTGTTCATGCATGTTCAAATCGGGTGGGTCCCATATGCTAAAAGACATGATAGAACATTTATTGTGAAGTACGATGAAGATTGAACCATATCTCGGGTGACGTCAACTAGTTGAGTTTTCAAGGCAAGTAATCATTTTTGGGAATTGGCAGTTACTCCAAAAACTCTGCCATGCATTCAATGCACGCGTGTGATGTCCAATCCCAATGCTTAGCACATTTTAGTTGACAATCGAAATTAATGCACTAAATGAGTTTGAATCACTTCTTTCACTATAAGGTATGAAGTGATTAATTTCTGAGAACTTGTTCTTCATTGCTGCAAAATTTTGGATAGAAGTTTTATTTGCTGGTAGTCGTCTGTTTCGTCTCAACTGTGAAGGTGAGTTTGTTTCCTGTCCTCTCCAATGATTTTTACCTTCTTTCCCTCTCTCGTAATAAGATTTGATGGGAAAATAAGGGTTGTTGTTTATGAAATATGAAGTCCACATTGCACCTTTTCGGAAATATTTTTATTCTTGCATGTACAGAGCCCATAGTCAGCGATACAGACATGAAAGGAGAAAACCTGGAAGTTTTAAAGGAAAGGGTGTTCAAAGGAATTGATGGTTCATTTGGTTTAGAAATTCTAAGTAGTGGTCTCATAGAAGCGGCAGCCTTTCCTCCTGCTATCCCTTGCCTGGAACTAGTTAGAGAGTGTATTGTGAGATATGATCCTATCTCTGAAACCATCAAAAGAGATAATGGTGAAACTCTCCTCGCAATTAACTAGAAAGTTATTTCCTCCATTTTCAAATTACCTGATTATCAGTTCTCAAATTTTTCTCCCACTCAATCAATTACTGAGTTCAATGCAAATAAAACTGGACACTGGAATAATGTAGCAAAATATTGGTTGAAGGTTCTCCAGAGGGGTGGCTCCAAATTACCCAAGTATCCCAACAAGAACCATATGCTTCCCCACATTCACGATGTCATGTTACTTCTATACTGGGCTAGAGGTTTGGTTGAGGCCTACAGTTTCAATGATTGGATTTACTACTATGTACAACTAGTACTGGAAGGGAAGTAGTATCTTGATTGGGCAGAGCTAATTGCCGATTCCATGAGGGAGCAGCTCAGCATGGCCAAACAATTCAAGAAGAATTTCTTCATGTCCTCATATCTGATATACTGCTTGGCATGTGTTAAAGAAATAGTGGGTATACCTCGGCAGCTCACTGAGGGAGAAGTTTTTGTGTATGACTTTTACCCTATGTTACAGAGGGATAATGCTTTGCAAGACTTTAGAAGAGTACATAATGCCTTCCTAGGAGATTTATGTTATGAGTTAATGAACATAAAAACCAAGAGGATGTCTGAGGATGCACAGCCATTAGTGACAAAATACGGTAGTTTATTTGTTCAGTTTCCCCACTTTTGCTACATAAGAGTAGGCAGCTTCGAGGAAGAGCCTTTCAGGCTTCCTCATTTTTGTTCAGATTGTTTTGTTATGGCTGAGATATGTAGGCAGTTGGCTACCATGATTAAGAAGTCTCAACCCAGGGATAAATGGGAAGATCATTTTCCTATTCAATTGGGTATTTTATCTTGTAGTTCAATGCCAGATGCTTTAAGCATTGGAGCCAACTTGAAAAACTTCATTTTTTCACTTTATCATGAAAGAAAGGGCTTTGACAATAAGGGTTTCTCACGGAGTCTTGGTTTGATGTCGCACCTTCCAATCTCACACCTGGAGGACTTCTGGGAAGATTGCAATGATGAACTTGAGGTTTTCAAAAGGGCAAACATGAGAATGGTTTTGGAACAGGTAGTTTCACTGTAGGTGAAACTTGACATAAGTGGGCTTGAAGAAGATTATCTGGAGCTTTTTGAACCTAGATACTTAGACCAAGCTGAACCCGACACGTCCTACATTAATTGGGACGGAGAAGAAGAGGATGACATACAGCTTAAAATAAAGAGGGTTTTGGAAAGAACTACGAAATGGATTAACAAGAGAAGAACAATGAAACTAGGCAACAAGATTGGTCCTACAAGAGGTAGTGAGGTTGCTCTGCGTTCCCCAAAATGTTTTTCTAACCCCACTTCTATGCCTGTTCATGCAGGTAATGATAAGAAGCCATCTTACACCAAGCACAAGCCCAACTCAGCTTTGGATTTTGTTGCTCCTTGATATACTAGGTCACAGAGTGCTATGCAGAAGAGAATGGACTAGACCAAAGATACAAAGGCAAAGGACAAAATTCTTGATGCTCAGATTTTCAAAGTAGAGGACCTTGACAGTGACATTGTCAACACCATGGGTTCTCATGTGGTCACTATAGCCATGACCCCGCCACCTAAGGTGATCAGAGGAACAACCAGTTTGAGTGCAACCCCTAAATGGCTAACCACTTCAATGAGAAAGAAGAGGAGTTTCATTCCAGTAACCATCCCAATTCAAGACATGGTGGTTAAGTACACAGAGAAGGGTCTCAAACCAAAGAAGTTCAAGACAACTGCCAGATTGGATACTGATGAAGAGACTGAGAAGTGGGTTGCCGAGATTGCTTCTTATAAGCCTAAAGATGAGATTAAGGAGGTAAATGCAGAGGACTTTGAGATCACCAAGGTGGAGCTCAGAAATATGAGCATAGATTCAGATAATCACCTTTTCCAGGTATCAGCTATGAAGATGCTCACTAGGTCAGAAAAAGATCGGCAGGAGAAAAGAGAGTTAAAGTGGCATATCAAAGTTCTCGCTCAATTCATTGATAGTATCGGTTTCTTTGGAGCACATCCCATATCACATACTTCGAAGAGTTTTGACCCCACTACACTAGAGAACAAGAAGCTGATGGGTCAAGTTCAATGGGCCAAAAGCATTGTGAGTGCTATGGAAAAGTGGATCGAGGGAGTGATTAAAGATGGTGAAAAATATATCACAAGCTCCATGAAGTTATGTGATGAAATGCAAAGCCTCATTGCAGAAATTAATAATCAAATCGTGCCATGGGAGAAAGAAGAGAATAAGTGGGAGAATGTCTTGCCTATGCTCACCAAGATAGAGGAGTACGGAGCTGCCAAATTCTTAGCAAAGAACTCAATCAAGCTAGTAACCGATGAGTGCCAACTCTTTGTACTAAGGAAGACTATAATGTGGCGGGTACTCACATTCAAGTCTGTGATTTCTGATGCCAAAACCTATGTTTATGAACTTCAGGACCTCCAATGCAGCTTGGTTAATGACAACAAAGTAGTTAATCCGGACAATGATTGGCAACTGGGAATTTGTGGACTAAACATGCAAGATGCGATAAAGGCTTTTAGGCTATACATGGAGAAATTTAAGGCCAAAGGCAACTTCACTCTCGAAGATATAACACAAGTCGCTCAGATCGTGTCCATGACATTTATCAGTAATGATCAGTTACCGAAGCATGCCGAGAAAATGGTGAAGCACAGATGGGACAAAGAAGCCGCCAAAGCAAAAATCAATGCCATGAAAAATCCGAGCCAATCTATAATCTAGGAGCTTGCAACCGCCCATGACACCCAGGAAAGCGGAGGAGAGGATGATGATGGGAAAGAAGCATGAAATATTGATAATGCTCTGTTTTTATTTTATGTGTTTTTCATGATCTTGCAAATGACTTCGAGACATTTGTCCCTAAAATACTCTGTTCATTTTTATAACTGTTTCGGAGGAGGTCAAGTTTTAAGGGAGACCTCCTCTGTTCTTTAAGGCTATAAATTAGATGAAGATAGATAGAGAAGGGGTTAGAATAGGTAACTTAGATTTTGGTTTTTAGAATTTCTATGTTTGTTGGAAAAGAAGTCATCAGTTTATTTTTGAAATCTGAAATTGGAAAGGACTTATACGGGTATTGTTGTGCCTTTGACGCATGAAATACATATATATATAAAGATCATATGCATTTTTGAGAGGAAAGCTCTTTGAGTTTTGAATCTGTGGAGTGGTATTTCTTTGCAAATATTAATCCAATTAAATGATTATGATTACCTTTCTGATGATAGATGTCGTTATTAATCTGAGGCTCCTTTCTATGTGTTTTTAAAAGATATGTGTTTGGAAAGAGGTTTTATTTCTCTTACCTATTTTTAAGAAATGTTGAATCAGTGTTTCTGAACTTTGTTTCAATCACATCTGTTTTTCATATTGAAGCATTTTGAAGAATAGTTTTCTCTGAAATATTTGTAAGCCATTAGCCTCTCATCTAAGAATGAAGTAGGCACCCTTATGTGCTTTCAGGTTAAAATCATACCAGTTTAATTTAATTAGATTATTCCCTGAATAACTAATGGAGGGAGCTGTACCTATCAAAAATTCAGAGGGAAGTGGTGTATGTCACACTTACCCAACTGTTTAATTGAACTTTTGTCTTTCAAAGAAGGTGACAAGGTTTGAAACAATTTAATTTAAAGAAAGGCAAAAACCTGTTCACTAATAGCGAACAAGTGATTTATTCTTCGATGTTGATTTTGTGGTGAGATTGGTATTGTAGAGAAGACATTTGTGCTTAACCGGAACTATATTCAGTCCTTTGGAGATGCTATTTCTTCAGTTCATTTCCTTTGAATTGTAATCTGAATCATATTGTAAGTCACTAAGACTTACCTAAGGGTTGTAGCCTTCTGGGCAAATACCTTTTGAGCACTGAGCTCTAGGCAGTGTGCTTGAATGCATATGCATTCCCCATTGTAATATTTTCACATACTACTGCAGAGTATCATCTTACTGTGGGTAGGTTCCCACCATGGTTTTTCCCTTAACCGGGTTTTCCACATCAAAAATATTGGTGTTGTGTGTTGTGTTGTTGTAATACCCTAAAAATGGTCATCTAAACCATGGGCCCCTAATCTCGACAACATCACCAAGGTCCTAACCAAAGACAATTAAATCAATCTTGAGCACATTATTAATTCTTTAATCATCAAATATCACATGGCAAGTCAATTACTCAATATTAATTAAATATTTATTTAATTAATTAAATCATTCCATGAAAATTATTTTGATCAATTATCCTATTTTAATTTATTAAATATCCTTGCATATTTAATTAATTAATAAATTTTCCATTAATCATGCAAAAAAGAATTAATTTATTGCAAAAGAAGAATTAATCACAAAGCAAGAGTTGAATTGAAAATAAAATAAAATAATTAAATTGAGAGAGAAATCAAACTTGAGATATTATTTCTTTTTCTAAATTTAGAACTTGAAATCAGAAAAGCAATTAATTGAATTATTGAATTATTCTCTAAAATTGGAACTCAAAGCTTTTCAAAAAAAGAAGTTTAGTTGCATTGAAAAGACTCTTTTCTTGAATAAATCAAAGAATTATCTATTTTTATCACAAGTGCATGGAATTAATTAAATCTTATTTCCAATGCAACTTGAACTTCTTATTTGAATGCATTTCAATTAAACTATAATTGGAATCTATCTCAAGGTTAACTGAACCTAATTTCTCAATTATTTTCAATTAATCCTAAATTGAGCTTTTTCATCATCTCTATTGTAATTCTCTATAAATTCAGCCTTCAGCTCTCATCCAATTCACCCAAGAGATATTTCAAAAATTACCCCAGAGATATTTCAAAATCACCCTGGAGATTTTTGAGAACACGCTTGGAGATTATTATTATTATGTTGATTTTTGCTCTGGAGTCATTGAATATATTGTGCTTTTTTAGATTATTTGCATCCATATTTAGTTTTATCCATATTGCTTGAATTATTCATCCATCTTGCATCCATTTTAGCTTAATATCATACTCATATAGATTACATCCTTCATCTTGGTGTAGTCTAGTCATTGGTATTGCTTATAAAAATATGAGAGCAATCTTATACTCGCATCTTTTAGAAGGCAATTGGTCGATTTGTTATGGTTTTATTATTCATGCTTATATATGTCTAACCATACATGTAATGACTTAATTGAAGTGTTGTGTCTTGCAGATACAGATCCTTATTCCACTTTTCACACACACATTTATGGTGCCCACTGTGGGGCAGAAGACTACATTTTTCAGCCTCCAAGACTGACTTTTTTTATTTTTTTTATTTTTCAGATTTTTGACTTTTCAAATTTTCGGCCGTACAGCCTCTGCCTCATATCGTACGACATTTCTCACAGGTCAAAATAACAAACTATAGGTGTCATGCGAACTGGAATCCTATATCGTACGAACTAGAATCTTGTATCATACGAACTAGAATCCTGTATTGTACGAACTTAAATAGTATCGTACAATTCTGTAATTTTCCTGGTTAAAAAGACAAAAAAACAAATTTCATTATTCTGATTTTCTGTTCAAATTGATTATACTGATGACTAACCCTGGTTGTATATCTGTCTATCTTAGAATTTTTCACAGCCTAATCAGTTTTTGCAGAACGCTTGTCGAAGAATATGCTTGTCGCACAAAGACAATATGACTACTAATTCATTGTCTTTGCAGGTTGCCTAAGAAGAATCAACCAAACATCGTGTATTCTTTCAATTCATTTTTAGGCACCTAAATTTCTATCTAGTTAAAGAACAAATTTGTATTTCTTGTTTTGAGTAAATTCTGAGAGGTAGGAGAGTATCCTCTTTTCTTTTTTTTTAGACAATCAGAAATCCAGACCCTTGAGGCATTTTCTTTGTTTGAGATTTGTACATCTTTAGTAGGTTTGCTCTCCCGAGGAGCTTAAAAATTCGTAAGCCGTTACGGCTGGTGTGAGGGGAATGACCTAAGTGGGAATGGCTAAACACCAAGTACTCCAACCAACTATAAAATAAACATGATTTGATGAAAAACAAGCCAACGGCAGTGCTCGGGAATACCTCTCCTTCATACTTTTGGGTATATTAAACCTTGGTTTTCAAGGCTGGGAGACCTCTTAATTGAATTTATACATCGACGTGCCGAATGGACCCCTTACTAGATCCAATTAAAATTAGAAGCTACCTGATTCACCTCCGAAAGGGGGATAATCTTTGTGCAAGAGAGATAGTAACTCTCCCAAGATACTTGTCATTTCATGCCCCCATTAGCATTTGGAGTTGGATAATACGGCATTGAGAATCCATTGGGTGAGACTCAGTAGCCGTATTTTGATTAGCTATTGGGTGTGTACCTGAGTCTACAAGCAAAGTTTTTCTTCTCTCACCAAATTCCTTAGAGCTTGCATGTTGTAATTGGAGTTACTATTCATACTACGTGTTTTCTGTGTTTTCATCCCTGAAACAAAAATTGAAATACCAAAATTGGAGAAAACAAGAAATAAACTCAATGATCAAAAACTTTGTTTGTGTCAGACCTAGTCCATCCTAAGCTATCCTGGTCAAAACTCAGTCCATCTCAGAATTGGTCGTACTCAATTGTCATACTCAGCTATCAAAAAACTCAGAATTTTAGTCTTTGTCCTGTGAACAGTCGTACGAATCTGATCATTTATCATCCTACATCATATCTTGTGTCGAACGAGTTTTATTCTCTATCGTACAAAACCCAGAAGTCTGTCATTTGAAGTTGAATCCTGTGTCAAATGATACAAAACTGTGCTAAATATTTTGTCATTCTGGACATACCAATTTGTCGTACAGTACTAGGCAGCAACTCATATGAAACAGAACTGTTGTCATCCTGGAACTGTTAAATTGTCATCTGGCTCAGTAAATCCTGTCATACGAATCTCTGATTTTGTTAGTATAGAACAGTCAAAATTTCCTAAAACAGTCTACAGCAAACATAATATTGGTTATCATCATCCTAAGCAGAAACAGATCAAGACAGTGTACCTCTACCATTTGCATTACACGATTTGGTTGATCATCTTTCAGCTAGTTCAGTCAAATACTTATCAAACCTAAGTCACTTAGATAACATTCCTAAAACCAGACCGAATCTTAGTCACTACTCTAGAATCAACTTAGATAAAAGTCTTATACAGGATAGATCTTTCCTGAAACCAAACTAAATCTCAATTGTTTCTCAAACAATACATTAACCGAACAACTAGCTCTGAAATTGATCTTGACCTCTGCATCACAAACAAATTTAGGTCACACTAATCCATAAAAAAATGCCTATTCAAACCAGGAGTTCTCGTAAGAAAGAAGCCAAAGGCAAAGGACAACCCTTCACATATCAAGATAGCCCATACTACATGAAGGATCCGCTCACTAACAAACCTTCATCATCAGGAGCACCAATTTTTGATGAGCCTGAATCTCCCACTATATATGAGACGGAACACAATGACAAGAACAAGGACAACGTTAGTATTCATGAAACTAATAATGATTCCTCATCAAGTGAAGCTGAAGAAGACACTGAACCTCCTGAAAAAGAAATTTGTGACTGTCAAAAGGACAAAGACTTTAGAAAAATGATGAAAGCTATCCTGACTAGAGAGAAGGAAGACTATTTCTTAGAACTAGCAAAAAAAGGTGTCAAACTTCCTACTGGATATGATGTTTAGACACTCGTTACTAAGAAGGAAGAATCACCTATACTCATGGTACACAAATAATTACTAGCCTTACAAACTAAAATCATAGAATTGAAGAACAAGGATAAGTCCCCAAAACAATATTCTCTGGAGACAATATGCCCCTTTCCATTTGACAAGAATCTACACATGCCTCCATTCCCTTCACGAGTTGAGATCCCAAAATTTGACAAATATGATGGTACCTCAGATTCCTCAAGATCATGTCAGGGAATTTTGTGCAACTTGTATGGAGTTCATGCATGATCAAACGTATCTCATGCGCCTTTTTCCAAGGAGTTTGGGAGGACAAGCCATGGAATGGTTCTCAAGTCTACCCAAAGGAATAAAAATGTTTGAAGAACTAGTCCAACTATTTTTACAACAATACTCATATAACATTTGACATCCTATGACTATGATCGAGTTTTGCAATACTAAACAGAAAATAGGGGAGCCTCTCCTTACTTTCCTCCAGTGTTGGAGAAAGATGTTCTCTACGTATTCACGACCTATCCCAGATTCCAAGAAAATGGACATATTTGTCAACAACTTGGTCCCAGAATTGAAATATAGCATACAAATGCAAGTACACCCATCATTTAACAAAATGGTAGATAATTCCATTCGAATGGAAATTTGCTCATAAAGAAGGGGGATATCTCACCTTGGAAAGAAACAGAACCAGGATCTAGCTCTAAATAGAAGAACAAGTATTGGAAATTTGGCAAAGATAACAACAAGAATGTTGTTAATGATGGAGTAGTAGACACTATTAAAATCAACTCACAACCCATGATATTCAACTTGGCTAGTGGTAAACAAGCAGTTAAAGTTGCTAAGGCTGCAGCAGAAAATCCTCCAAAGAAAACAAAAGAATGGATCAAAGAGAAACCTTGGCTTTCCAAACCTAAGTGTTATTTTACTCCTCTTGAAGAATCATATGAATCCACTTTCAAAACTTTGTTAGCAAACAACCTGATAACGCTACCAGATAACTCCAGAATATATCCAGAAATCAAACCAAAATGGTGGAGAGAAAATGAATACTGTGACTTCCATCAGAATAAAGGTCATAACATAAATAATTGCATGAAGCTTAAACATGAGATTCAAGATCTCATAGACATTGGTAAAATCATTCTTGGAAATCACCTGACCAATGTTGATCACAAAGCATTTAGAGACCCTTTACCTGTTTACAAACAAGGTGATTCATCAAAGACCAAAGAAGGTGCCAAAGTAAATTATACTTATACCAGCAATGACAACGTTATTAACATGATTGAGCCTACCCAATCTGAATATTGCAATGTGATTATAGTCCAAGACAAACTAAATGAATCATGATATGCAAGAGCTCTGACCCGTTCTTAAAAGAAATTCACTCTCCAATAGCTAGTTCTTCAAACCCAGCTCAAGAAACATCGAACCCACCAACCTCGTCAAACAAACAAAAAGAATCAACCTTGGATAAATTTAGAAGGCTAACTTCAACATCATCATCTAGATATAGCATTGTTGAACAATTGAAAAGGACAAATGCTCAAATCTCAATATTTGAATTGCTAAAAATCTCTGCTGCTCACAAAGAGATCCTAGACAAAGCATTTCTCACCACTAATGTTCCAAAAGACTTAGACATTGATCGGTTTCAGTCTATGGTGGGTCATTTAACTTCACCTCACTATCTGACCTTCTCTGAAGAAGATGACAACTCGCTAAATCATCCACATAACCAGCCATTGCATATTGAAGCCATGATCCATAAACACAGAGTCAAACGTGTTTTGGTAGATGGTGGCGCGGGGTTGAATATTTGTACTTACATTCTACTTACACAACTAGGATTCTCTGAAAATGTCATTGATCTCGCCAAGAAAATAACAGTTAAAGCCTATGATGAAGAAGAAAGGACCTCTAAAGGTCTGGTATCATTACCAATCAGAGTGGGACCTATAGAAAGAGATGTCCTTTTTTAGGTACTTGATCTTCCTTTGTCATACAATATCTTACTGGGCAGGCCGTGGATTCATGAGATGAAGGCAGTTCCATCAACATACCATCAATGCTTAAAATTTCCTTATAATGGTACAGAAGTCAGTATTCCTGCTAATACAAATGTCACCTGTAATGCATTAATAAAAGGTGCAGATACTTTTGTGCCTCATAATAGGGCAGCCTTTATAGATGAAAATCAAGAAACACTGATGAAAAACTTAGAAAAGAGATTGAAGATCACAAATACCGGCATGGATGGCTACAACATAGAACTGGTACTTTCATTAGTTTATCTCCCTCCATCACCAAAATAGTTGGGCAAACCATTAGAGGTTATAAGAACACAAAATTCAACTCCAAATACCATATATGATGGCCTCTTTGTACAGTCTTCAACTTCCTTGGCCGATGAAATAGAAGAAGATGCAGTTCTTAACTGGCTTTTTAAGGAAGATAGTCAAAATGAGGAAGTACGACACTGTGAGATTTCTCCAACCCAATATGTCCTCGTTACAAAATGATTTAGCGCATGGAATATTCAGGTATTGGTCCTTTGGGCAAACATCAAGAGGGTATCATTGAACTGATTCAGCTACAAACTGTATACACCTAAAATTGGCTATGAGCAATTAAATAAATATTTTATATTTATTTAATAATTATTCTTCTATTAAATAGTTAATTTGAAAAGATTAATTTATTTAATTCATTTTCATGTCTTTCTATTAATTAATATTTTATTAATTAATTCATCTATCATATTCTTCTAATTAATTAAATATCTAATATTTAATTATCCTATTCTTCTAATTAATTAAATATCTAATATTTAATTATTCCTTTAACCAAGTTAATTAAATATCTAATATTTAATAGTTATTCTCCTATCCTATAGTCTCAAATATTAAATAATTCCTAAATTATTTAATCTTTCTTATCCAACTCACCCTCCATCTCCACTTCATTTTCCCTTTGCCAACTCATCAAACATGTGGCTAAAGAAATTAATATTTCTTAAATATTAATTCATCATTTATCTCCAACTTCCAAAACTTAATGAAAATTGTGTATGTACACATATTTCATAACCATTTCTTATATTCTCTCCAACACCCCCTACATCTTAGGAAGGACTTGAATCCACTTGTCCTCTCATGCCTAAATTTCCTCCAACCATCCCTAGACTCCCTCAGTTAGCAACCCAGTCAAGGTGAGATGAGTGACACTTGTTTTCTCCTTCCCCCTTTCTCTCAACCTTCACCTTTGCTCATAGCCATCCAAATCTATAGATCTGACCATGACTGTTGATCTAAGCCACATCATCTCATCCTCTCAAAGTCTATAAAATCAAGAGCTTCAGTTGAGAGAGTTAGTCTTCAAAATAGTTTTCAATCAATCATATACGTCCGTGAGTTTTTGAAGCAATTAGTAAATAGCAAATATCATTTTAGCAATATAATCATATAGCATTATCATTTTAGCATAATCATGTAACTTTTCATATCATACTATCAGTTAACTACAAGTTATCAGTCCATTCTTCATATGTCATCTTGGAAGCCAACAGTGCATTGTCTGAGAGCACACCATCTACAACCAGGAACAGTGGAGTTAGGACACAATGAGACATAAACCATGAAGGTAAAATAATGTTTTATTTTAGTATGTATTTCATGTACTTTCATTGGTGGATTTTGGATTTCCTGTATGCATTTATATTGTATTTTGTGAAACTAACTTATTACAGGTAACATTCTGAGGATGAAATTCAAGCTCACACATTTTGGCCCCCACCATGGGGCAGAATCTCACATATACCTTTAAAAATATCGCAAAAAGTTAAATCAATGCATTTGTAATGTAGATTCACGTATGTGTGAATTCTGACAGTGCTTTTTTTTATAGGTTAACGCATTTGCATCATAGGTTAGCGCATATGTCATGCAAGTTAGCGCTTTTGTCTGAAAAACTGTGCAATTGCATCATAGGTTAGCGCATATGTCATATAGGTTAGCACTTTTGTCTTAAATTTTTTGCATTCGTATCACAGGTTCGTGCATTTGCATCATAGGTTAGTGCATATGTCAAAGAAATCGTGCTTTTGTATCCACAAAGCAGTGCTTTTGTAGTCTAAGTTAGCGCTTTTGATTTGCAGGTTAGCGCTTTTGAATAGAGAGATAGCGAATATGTTAGGTCGGTGCTTCTGTTTATAAAACTGACAAACTTTTCTTGCAAGTCCGAATGTCCAAGAAATCAAATTTTTCAGATTACTAGCATGCATGTGCAAGATGGCATTTAAGGAAAATTTTATGCATTTTATCATCTAGCTAATTAAAAGTCTTCATTTGGGAAGTAATGTATCATATCTTGTTCACCTAGTTTAACTAAGAGGATGAATTGACAACATGCAACTTGCATTTTTGGTATTTCTCTAAAATAGTTGCACATAGACTTTTAAAAGGGCTAAAATGAACACCATGCTTGTTGGAGCAACATCTCCAAATAGGACTTAACCAATAATTGCTTTGAAAAGGATAAAAAGAACACTTGTATTACGTGTCTCAAAAGTGGTAGGTATATGCTCTCCCCTTAATTGGGTGACCAAAAAGCCAAACCCACTCTTTTACGCTTTCTTTACTTTGAAGCAATTAATATCCTTTTAAGAGGGCCTACCTTCCTAAGATACCTTGAGGGGGCTAGTGAGAGGGGAACGATCTAAAGTGGAAATGGGCTAATACCGAGTCCTTCCAATCCACTATAAATAAATCGTGTTTGTGACGAAAGTCTCAAACAACATGTGTTGATAAGTTCATACCGATACTATGTTTCCCCATAAACCCTATGGAGTGTAACCTCTATAGGTTGGGAACCTTCTGTATTTATAGAGCTGAAAGTGTCGCATGTATGGCCACATGATCGGAAGCCTTTACTAAAAACCACTTGTACTAGTTGCCAAAAATCCTTCTAGTTGTTGGCGCAGGAGGTCGGACCTCTGAAGCGGCTCACACACATACGGTTCCTAGTAGAGATATAAAGTTTGCCATGGGGAGTTTTCATGGAAACTGGTGCTTGGCTTCCCCGAAGAAGTGAGTGCCGAGGGTGGAGCCAGCGGGGTCAAGCACCTAAATATCTACTTTGAATAGTGTAGCCTCGGGGGAAACTCCATGTGAGATTCAACAACTATTGTCTTAGCCTGCCATAGGGATTGCACTTGCTTGTGCATTTTTTTTATTAAACATTGTGTCTTCTATGTCTGTAACATGTTCCAAATGGTCAAAAACTGAAGAAAATTATCATCTACAAGGGAGCAAAAATCCAACAAATTTCTAAAAAAAATTGATCAAAAGGGTAATACAAAAGCTTTCCAACACTTGAAACACCAGACCAAAATCAAAGCATCAAAACATCAATATTAAAATAATTCTTGAAGTAGGTTTTTCTCTAAACCATCACATACTTTTCAAACTAGCTCAAACAACTAGGTTACTAATCCAACAAGTTATACTCAAAAGGTTCTATAAACATCAACATTTAACAAGCTATCGATTCAACTATCTTAAGTGCAAAAATCAACGTCTTTGTCAAGTTTCTCATCGGGATAATCAAATCCTCTATCACGAAGCTTGATCAAATCTATACTAGGTTCCTAATCTTGGATATATCTTTCCTATTTTGAACCTAGGTTATATCAAAACCAAAATTGCACCAACTTTGGAACCAAACAAACTTGTGAATTTTCAAATGCTTATATGACTTTTAAGTATCACCTTAAGAAAAGAAAACCCAGTTATAAATCTACTCAGAAAAGGATAAGATTCTTGTATATCAATCGCAAGATCTTATTAAAACATAGGACATTCTTACACCGTTTTCATCACTACTTACGTGGCTACAGTACAGAATTTGATGGTGAAACTTTACAAAGATGTTCTTTTCAACAAAGAGACACTTTATCCCAATGAACAAACAATAGTGGTAAGATTAACAAATCATATCTTCCTAAACAAATAATCACCTATTGACTTTGTCCTTTGGGAATTTCAACAACATTGAAATAATCACATGCTAGTTTGGACTAGAGCCCAACACGAGCAACTTAGAAAACAACAACAAATGGAGGAAGAAGATACTCTTGTATTCCACACTTTTGGATTTATCGTTGTTGATGAAGAAGTAGTCAATAGCACCATTAGAGACCTTGAGAAAGATTTCAAATTTGATAGGCTAATGGAAAAATTGTTGGCAAAACAAAAAGAAAAATATCTCTTGATGTTGGCAAAATCTAGAGCTAAACTACCACAAGACTTTAACATGGAAAGCTTGAAACAAGATACAGAGACAAGTAACACCCAAAACATAGATGATCCAAATAACGAGGACATAAACAATGAAAGTAACGAAGAAACAAGGAAAGAAAGGGATGATAAAATAAAAGAGCGTACTGACAAAAAGACTCACAAAGAAACAAGAAGAAACTATGTAGATAATCCCTTATCAAACCTTACTCAACAAATACAAACTCTTCAACAGCAAATACAAGACATGCAAAGTGGGACAAGCTCTAGGAAATATTCATTAGAAGATATATGCTCATATCCTTTTGATAAAAATCTGAATATGATACCATTTCCGCAACATTGCAAGATTCCTAAATATGACAAATACGATGGAAGATCTGATCCTCAAGATCACATTAGGGAGTTTTGTACTATGAGCATGGAATTTTCTCATGATGAAACTTACCTTATGCATCTTTTTCCTAGTAGTTTAAATGGACAATCAATGGAGTGGTTTTCAAGATTACCATCCGTAATCAAATCCTTTAAAGAACTTGTGAATAGGTTTATTTCACAATATTCCTACAATATAAGGAATGAAATAATGATGCTAGATCTTTGCAATATTAAACAAAAGAATGGTGAATCCTTTATGATTTTCTTATAAAGATGGAAATGCATGTTTAATAGGTATCCCCGAGATGTACCTTATCAAGAAAAAATGGACATATTCATTGATAATTTTATCAGTGAAATGAGTTATCGACTAAGGATGCAATGTCCTCCCTCTTTTGCCAAAATGATCGAGAATGGTCTAAAAATAGAGAACGCAATGGTAAATAAAGGAGAACTAAAACTTTACAATAATTCATACAACAACAACAACAATAACAACAATGACAAACCCAAGTTCTGGTCAAAGAATAGGAATGTCAGCAATGAAGGGAATGATGATAATGGTAATACAACAACAACAACAACAACCAATTTTCAATCTATCAAGTCAAAACCGAAGCAATAACAATCCAGAAAACAACAAAGCTAAGTCCTTTTTCTCCAATCCTCGCAGAAAATTCACAAACATTGGATAATCTTTAGAATCAGCTCTAAAAACTTTACTTGCTAATAAATTCATTGTTTTGCTAGAAACAAGAAATTATGAACCACCAGTCAAGCCCAATTGGTGGAATGACAATCATTTTTGCAACTATCATCGGAATAAAGGACACCTAACAAATGATTGTCAAAGATTGAAACACCTTATCCAAGATCTAATCGATAATGGAACCATTATAGTGGATAGCCATAAAACGAACGAATCACACTTGGCTTTCAAAACTCCACTCCCAAATTATGACAAAGGCAAATCATCCCAATTAAAAAATGACAAAGGAAAAACCAAGGTGAATTACACTTATACGTACGATGATGTAGTGAATGTGATTATTGTTAACGAAAATTCATCTTCAGAACCAATCAATGTTATCACGAGAAGCAAAGAAAAGGTTACCTTTCCAGGTGTAGGAAAAGATCCAACACCTAATCCACAACAATACAATTTAGTAGAGAAATTACAACGAATACTTGCTCAAATATCAATTCTGGAACTTCTCAAGATTTCACCTATGCATAAGGACATTTTGGAGAAAGCTTTAGTGGAAACAACAATTTCAAAAGATTTGGATATAGATCAGTTCCAAAATATGGTAGGACACCTCATAGCTCCTCATTGCTTATCATTTTCTAAAAATGATGACGCATCCTTGCAACATCCTCACAATGCTCCCTTACATGTTGAAGTCTCCATAAATAAAACTCGTGTCAAATGTGTGCTCATAGATGGAGGAGCTGGATTAAACATTTGTGCATTAAGTTTGATAAAAGCTTTGGGATATTCAGAGAATGCAGTAGACCCGAAAAAGAAAATAACCATCAAGGCTTATGATGAAGCAGAACATTTTTCTAAAGGGACTGTTGTGCTACCAATAAAAATAGGACATGTGGAAAAGGATACATTGTGTCAAGTTTTAGATTTGAACCTCTCCTACAATATTCTTCTGGGAAGACCATGGATTCACAAGATGCAAGCAATTCCTTCTACATATCATCAATGTGTAAAATTTCCTCATGAAGGAAAAGAAATCACTATGATTGTAGATTCTAGTCAATATTGCAATAATTTGAAGCCAACACAAGATACAAGAGTTCCACATAACAAAGAATCAGTATATCCTACTAAGAAAATTCAAGCAAAGTTATGGGAAACTTTTGAAGAAAAGCTCAAGTTAAATGATGAAGGAATGGGAAAGTATTCTTTGCAAAATTTTCCACTTTCCCCTAAGTCATATGGGAAACCTACAGATATTCAATCAAAGGCATCAGGAAAATCAAAATATATGTTTAAAGGAACCTTTGTTAGTGTTGGAACTCTTGAAGAGGAAAATGAAGACAAGGACATTCTTGGTTGGTTATACAAAGATGAAGATAAAACTATAGCAATAGCAACAGAAGTCAATATTCTCATAAAACAATATGGAAAACGATATGAAATCATGCAAAAGATGGGATATGAAGGAAAAGGACCAATTGGTAAGCAACATGAAGGTATTTCAGAACCTATTTGTCCACACTCGCAATCCACAGAAGATAAATCCGAGCTAGGATATCTGAAGTCTAATCAAAAGCAACATAATCATCAACAGCAAAAATGGAGAAAGAAATCAGCTTCTAAAGAAGAAAATTGGCAAGAAAAGCTACATCAAGAGGCCAAAACAGTAACCAATAAACAAAAGAAGCAAGAAGAACATGAAAAGAAAGAGGAGGAGATCATCATCCAAAGTGAAGAAAAATCTTGTCAACAAGTTCTGAAAATACAAACAAAGGCAAAATCTTTACAAGATATTCTAGAAGCAGTAAAAATAGAGATGGCAGAAATCAAAGAATTCTTTGCACCATACGACATTCCAATATGGTATAGTGGAGTAATCTTGGATCAAGATTCAGAAACAGACTCCACTGAGTATGAATGGAGTCTAGATGTCTTATCCACTACATCAAGTAAAGAACATAATGAAGATCAAGTAGCTATCAAGAAAGAAGACTTGTCTATAGCAGAACAAAAGATGAAGTTAGAAAGAAGGCAAGAAAAACTCAGAATCCAGAGAAAAGAGGCGTATGCAAAAAGGAAAGGAAATGACAAAGATAGAGAAGAAATGCCACAGGAAGTGAAAACACGGATCAGATATGGAAGAACCATGGAAGAGCTAAGGGATAGTCAAGTTGGACTAACTATTAGTCCAGAAGAAGTTGAGTTTGAAAAGAGACAAAATCTATTAAAAGAATCTACTCCATCATGTGCACAAATATGTCAACTCCAAAATGCAAATAAGGTCAATCAAGAAGGAATTTGCAATATCAAAGATGTGTGCATGGATATAATCCATTCGTTTAAAGGACAAACGTCAGTTGAAGGACCACTTGAGTGTGAACTACCAAATGCTAATATTAATCTTGTTAAGACTAATTCAGAAACGCTTGAGAAAGACAATTCTCAAAAACATTTAATTTATGACAATATTTATTCTACGCCAAGCTATGATCATTATGTCATGAACATTGAAACACCTAATGATGACAGTGATTATGATTTACCCCTTTTGCATCCTAAACTAATTGATTGGGATAATTTAGACAACCCCGAACTAAATGTCTTTTCCAATGATCTTGACTTAGCCGTATACCTTAACATTGTTGAACCCATCCATCCTAAGATATCTTCCATTGCATAATCAAGTGATGTTTCTCGTAATTAGGAGAATGCCAAAATTTCCAGTCACAAAAGCGAAATAAAACAAGGAAAGAGACCTATTGTTGAAAACCATTTCATGGCAACATTAGATCAATCAAAAGAGAAAACAAAGGGCGTATCTGAGGTGAAAACCTCCTAGAGGTGCCAGAAGATGGAAAGTTTGACATTTTTCCTGCATATTTTCAAGAGAGATCTACTATCCTGATAGAACCAACGGAAGCAGTAAACATTGATACATCAAAAGATCCTAAAATACTTCATTTCGCTGCCTCATTATCAAAAAGAGAGAGGAAAGAGTACATGGAATTTTTTAAGCAAAGACAAATAAATTTTGCTTGGTCTTATGCAGATATGCCAGGACTTAACCCAGACCTTATCATGCATCATCTCAATGTGGATTTAAAAGCAAAACCTATCAAGCATAAGCTAAGAAAGATGCATCTGCATATTGCTCTCCTTGTCAAAACCGAGCTCAAGAAACTATTAGAAGTGGGTTTCATAAGACCAGTTGCTTATCCACAATGGGTCTCAAGTATCGTACCAGTATCAAAACCAGATAAGAGCATAAGAGTCTACACAGATTTCAGAGATCTAAATAAAGCATGTCCAAAAGATGATTTCCCATTACCAAACATTGATATCATAGTGGACTTATCAGCATGCCATGAGATGTTTTCATTAATGGATGGCTTCTCAGGATATAATCAAATAAGAATCGCACCTGAAACAGAAGACAGCTTTCACCTGTGCATAGAGAACGTACTGCTGGATTGTTATGCCATTTGGGCTTAAGAATGCAAGAGCGACTTATCAAAGGGCTATGATGACAATTTTTCATGACATGATGCATACATTCATGGAAGATTATGTCGATGACATACTTGCAAAATCTCAGACAAGAAAAGAACATATGAACATTTTAAGCAAGATTTTTGACAGGCTAGAAAGATATCAATTGAGATTAAATCCAAAGAAATGTGCATTTGGAGTAACCTCTAGAAAACTCCTTGGATACATTATATCAGCTCGTGGCATCGAAGTAGATCCTGGAAAAGTTAAAGCTATCATGGAGATGGAGTCACCCAAGAACATAAATCAATTGTGATCTTTACAAGGAAGGTTGCAATCAATAAGGAGATTTGTTTCTCAATTGGCTGATAGATGTCTTCCATTTACCCATCTTCTACATAAAAATGTTCCATTCAAATGGGATACAAAATGTGATGAAGCTTTCTTGCAAATAAAAGAATATCTTATGAGTCCTCCAGTACTGATATCACCAACCAAGGGGAAACCATTGTTACTTTATGTCTCAGCAACAAATGTATCAGTAGTTTCTCTCTTAG
This sequence comes from Cryptomeria japonica, assembly GCF_030272615.1. Lineage (NCBI taxonomy): Eukaryota > Viridiplantae > Streptophyta > Pinopsida > Cupressales > Cupressaceae > Cryptomeria > Cryptomeria japonica. The sequence continues at coordinate 367,135,614 of NC_081406.1, forward strand.
CTCAACATGATGATGAAGGAAAAGAAAGAGTAGTTTATTATATCAGTAGAATTCTTGTTGGCTATGAGTTAAATTATTCCTCAATTGAAAAGATATGTCTAGCAGTTGTATTTGCAACCCAGAAGCTACGACATTATATATTGATTCATTCTGTAAAACTAATAGCAAAGATAGATCCTCTCAAATATTTATTGAGAAAGTCAACATTGAAAGGGAGACTAGCCAAATGGGTTATGATACTGAGTGAATTTGACATAGAATATGTTGACCAGAAAGCTATCAAGGGACAAGGCATCGTTGATCAATTGGTTGATGCACCTCTACACAATAACATGCCTTTGCACATCGAATTTACTAATGCAGATATCTTGATAATAAGTACAAACTTTTGGGAATTGTACTTTGATGGTTCTTATACTCAATATGGATCAGGCGTAGGAATCTTTTTCATCACACCTCAAGGACACACAATTCCGAAATCGTATAGACTGTGATTTCCATGCACTAATAATACTGCAGAGTATGAAGCATTGGCTATAGGGCTTAAAATGGCCATTGAATGGAATGTAAAAGAACTACATGTCTATGGTGATTCACAACTTGTCATAAATCAAATAAATGATGAATATCAAACAAAGGATGATAAGCTTATGCCATACAAACAGCTGATAGAGGAATTTAAAAGACACTTTAAAGAAATCACATTCACCCAGATTCCCAGAAATGAGAATAAAGCAGCAGATGTGATGGCTACAATAGCATCTCTCTTGCAAAATAAAGAGAATCAACAACATTATGAAATTATCATGGAAGATATCTTAACCCCTACCATCCAATCCCAGCATACCTATCGAATTTGCCATATATCAGGAACCAGTGAATCCTTATACGGTCAAACCTACCAATATTTGAAAGATCATATCCTTGCTCTGGAATTATCTCGTAATCAACAAAGAAACTTTATCCGTCAGTCCTCTTGCTATACCAATATTGCTGATATCCTATATAGGCATCGTCTAGATGGTACATTTTTGAGATGTCTTGAAAAAGATGAATCTTAGAGAGTTCTTAATGACATTCATGCGGGTATTTACTGGTACACACTCAAGTGGTTTAAAATTGGCTAAGAAACTTATTCGTATGGGTTACTTTTGGCCTACTATGGAAAGAGATTCATTCACCTATGCTAGAAAATGTAAACTATGTGAGATCCATGGAAATCTATTCCATGCACCAGCACAAGAGTTATATCATATGACAGGATCATGGTCATTTTCACAATGGGGCCTTGATTTGGTAGGAAAGATCAATCCCTCATCTTCTAATGGACATAAGTTCATTCTGATAGCTACTGAATATTTTACTAAGTGGATTGAAGCAATGCCTTTAACAACACTGACAAGAAAACAAATATCATCATTCATCTTGAATTACATAATCTGTTGCTATGGTGTTCCTATGACCATTATCACTGATAATGGAAGACCATTCTAAAATCAAGATGTGAAAGAACTATGTGAACAGTTTCATATCCAACATAGGTTCTCTACTCCATATTATCCACAAGGTAATGGTCAAGATGAGGCATCAAACAAAACTATCTTGAAAATCTTAAAGAAAATAGTAAATGAAGTTGGAAAAGACTGGCACATTCAGCTAAATCCTACTCTTTGCACATACCGAACTAGCGTCTGCACTCCAACAAGGGCAACTCCATATTGTTTGGTCTATGGATCAGAAGCTATATTACCTAAAGAAGTAGAGATACCTTCTCTACGTGTATCCTTGCACGGTCTTATACCAGAAGAAGAACAACGAGTCTCTCGACTCCAAGAACTAGAACTGATTCAGGAACGTCGCCAAAATGCAATAGAACATTTGAAAGTAAACCAACAAAGAATGGAAAGAAGCTATAACCACAGAGTCAAGCCATGTATTTTCTAGATTAGAGATATAGTTCTAAGGGAGAATCCGAGAAATCAGCAAGACCGAGAAAAGAAGGGAAAATTTGAACCAAATTGGCTAGGACCTTTTGTCATAGTAGCAACATATGGATTCGGAGCATACAAGTTATCTACCCCTGAAGGTGATTGGTTTGATGAACCTATCAATTCTATCCATCTCAAGAAATTCTATGCTTGAGATATAAAATCCTGAAAAATCAATAAAAAGCATATAAAATCCAAAAAAATGCAATAAATTTAGATGGTGAAAATCTGGTAAACAGGCGCTATCTAAAAATGTGAGTTCCTCCATCTATGAGATCGCTTTGCGCACCTATCCACTCCATCTTATAGCATCTATCATTGCTATCTATCGCTAGCTTATCTATTATGTCTTTTGCATCCATTGCTCTGAACCATTTAGCAAGAAATATGCAACTTACCAACAGTTAACCAATCTTTGACATACTTGTCGTAGTCACTATCTTATATTTTATCAGCATCGATCAATCTGCATTTGTATCCCGCCATGGTTTGGATCTTGATCAATTCATATATCCATAATAATTTTTGTTTCCACTGGGGGCAAAATCCTAATTCCTTTTGCTAAGGTGATCTTTTGAATCTTTAAAATCCAAAAACATTCGAAAAACTTAGAAAATCCAAAAACATCTAGGGTTTTGAAATAGATAACAAGCAACAAAGCAATGAAAATCAAGGCATTTCATAACAATTGAATCATGCAAATCAGAAACTGAAGAATCAACTAACAAGTAACAAAGGATTATCAAAGATCATTCGTCAAGATGATTATATCAGTTAATGACCATAAGAACATGTGAATGACATACAAGATTCAGTGTTTATTTCTTGATTTTATTTCTAATCATGTACTCTATGCGACTCAAGGATGTCCATGACTAGAGAAGCCATGATGGAGCATGATTATTTTCTTTGATTGTTGTCTGTGGTTTATCTCTTACTATGGTATGAACTTGTCTTAGGATATGATCGGCAAAAGATCAAGGAGAACGTTCCAAGTCATGCATGAAAGGGGATAATCCTTGTCTGTTCTGCAAGCAATACTCAGGTCAACTTGATCCATTATATCAAGTTGCTTGTATTAACTTGCTATATCAAAATCCATGTAAGGAATACTCAGGTCATCTTGAATCATTATGTCAAGTTTCTTGTATTTGCTTACAACATTTTAAAAGCTCAATGATGAAATCAAGAACTGTTACAAGATCGCATATGAATAATGGCAGTACAATTTTTAGCTAGATCATTTCATTAGCTCATTATTCATTTGCATTATAAGCATTCATTGTCAAGTTGCATTATAAGCATATCATTTCATTAAACAAATCAATGATCATAAATAAAGATTGAGTATACTTGGACAAACAAAAATAATTTGCATTTATTCATTATAGGTGCATTTTTCATTCATTTCATTATAGGCACATTTTATCATTGCTTTAGTTTGCATTTAATAGCATGCATTTCATTTATCATGTAGTGTATCATCATTATTATTTGCATTATCATTTTTATAATGATCATTTAGTTGCATCTTTGCACTTAGATTCATAATCATCATAAACATTACATAAAAACACAAAAATATTTCATATAGATCATTTGCATTTACATAATCATAAATCAAAAGCAAATCAATCATTCATTTGCATTCCATATAGATCAGTACATTTGCATCATTTAAGATAGAAATCATTTTCATTTGCATCCAAGATCATCAAAAATCAAAACAAAAACATATAATCACTACATCCATATGAACATCACATAGAATAACAAACATATAGATCATCAAAGCATAAAGCATCATCAACATATAGAGTAACGTGCATATAAAGCATCATCATCATATAGAGTAACATGCATATAAAGCATCATCATCATATAGAGTAACATGCATATAAATCATCATCATCATATAGAGTTCATGTCTGCATATAGATCATCATAAAACAATAAAAGTCCAAGTATACAGTGATATCAGATAAACAATACAAATGCCTCATCAAATACAAATCAAGTCAAGGTTGTCATGTACCACTACCACTTGACTTTGTTCGTCTTTGTGGCTATGGGTGAGAAGATCCTCCATATGCCTGTCTCCCATGCTCACCACTCCTCTAAGGAGGTCCCATGACCCCACCACTACTAGTATCCATCAGCATAGTGGTATGATAACTAACTGCTCTCTGGCTCTCTGCAACTACCTCCTCATATCGTCGTTGCCAGTAGGAAGTCTCCTTCTCAGCCCGAAATAGTGCTCTAATAGTATCCACCAAGAGAGTACTTGATCCAACCTGCTGAATATGATCTAGAAGACCCTGAGTATCCTGCTATCTCCTAACAGCTCTATCCCGCTTAGTAATAAGAGTTTGTACCTATGCTCGAAGCTGATCAATATGTGCTCTTAGATTATCAATAGTATCCTGCCCTGGCACATCATGCTCTGGTATAACCACATCTGGCATATCATGCATTGGTGCAACCTGCTCTGGTACATCCTATTGTGGTGCATGAATCCCAATCCCCTCACCACCAACCTATCCAACTACTGGAATCTAAGTACAAGTAACTCTACGAATCCATTGGCTAATTAGGGGAACATGATCCTTAAGATCCTCATCATCTCCACCATGAGCTACAATAACCCTGGGATCTGGCTAGATATGTCTAAAATCAATGCCTCCCACAACCCCCATCCAGTCCAGTCACCCTGCCTCCTATCAATGGAAATCCTCTCAGTGATCTCATACCAGTCCTGCCATGCTCTCTCCCAATCCATCCAACATCTCTCCCACCCATAGGACGTGGTCTCTTAATCCCGCCAGCCGGTCCAAATGGTCCTCCACGGACTCTCAATCAACCTCCCCTCCATCTAGGTCTCCTACCACCACCTCCATCCCCACCATCATCTCCACCTCCCCCAGCCTCATGAGCAGCTCTAAGCTCTCATCTCCGTCTGCGTCTCCTAGAAACTGGATCATCTTAATCATCATCATCATCTCCTGAACTAGGAGGAGGATCTGTTGGATCAGTAATGTGAGGAAATGGATGAGCTAGTATATACTGAGCATACTCTTCAGTAACCCTAGGATCAAGAATGTGTAATCTCATATCATAAGCCACTCTCAGAGTAGCAACAAACTCTGCACGAGCAATCTCAAATGACAATGAAGGTCCCCAATCTCGTCTATCTCTATACCGTCAAGCATATATCATCACATGAGTAGACATAGGCTGGATGATACCAAACTATCTCAAAATCTGACCAATCAACTGTCGCTCAACAATAAAAGGTGTCTGACTAATGAGATATCTACTCTGCATAATACATGGTAATGTTTGTGCGTCATCCATCCATGGCTCACAATCAAGATATGGTCTCCAAGTGATGTTGTCTAATGAATCAAGCACCCAACGCCAATATTCCATCTTACCCAGCTTATGCTGAGTAAGGATACCTGCATAGAAATATACATATGGTTTCCTCTCTCCATGAACTCTATGATGGATAGGCCAAGTAACAGCAATGTGCTCCCAGCACCAGATCTATAATAAAGTGCATCCAGTCGATAAACTCGCACTCTCATCATACACTACCTGATGAAGATCATGATATAAATGTGCCAGCATGCAAACACCCCAAGCATATCGAGTATGATGTTGAACCATACTAAGGAGAATCTCACCCCATCCAACCGAAAAACCTCATGATCTCCTATCAAGACATATAAATCCTCCAATCAAACTAGCAAGAATAACAGGAAGAGCCTCATAATATATCACCATATCAACCCATCAGATCTCTCCTCTACCAATTCTCTCATCAGCAAACACAACTCTACAAGCCTCTGTCCCAACCTGATCCTGATAATCATACTGCACAAGCTCGCCAATCACTGGGATATGTGGAATCCTATAGACATCCTCTAGAGTCACACTAATCTCACCTGTCGGTAGGTGGAAAGTGTTATGCTCATTGTGCCATCTCTCGGCCAATGTTGTCAACAAACCTCTGTTATGCATAATCTCAGGCATATATAACAAATGGCGTAAACCACAGGCATCTATGTGTCTAATCTTAGCCTAGGTCAACTCCGGAACTAAATGACGTATTGCAGGTAATTTCTCCCGACGCTGGAGAACATCAAGTTTCTCCTATTTTGTCAAGAGAAATCAATCAAATCAAACTGAATCATCAAATCTATCAATCAAATCAAATTGAATCATCAAATCTATCTATCAAATCAAATTGAATCATCAAATCTATCTATCAAATCAAATTGAAGCAACTTACATTGTCAAAACATTTTAAAACCTATGAATCATGGTTTTTTATCAAACACTGAGTTTACTCAAAAACTCTGCTAAGCTCTTACATCAGAAACTAAATTGGTTTCTTAGAGCTACTCAATCTATCAATCAAGCTAATCAACTCAATCTATCAATCAAGCTAATCAACGCTATCTATCAATCAAGCTAATCAAAGTTATCTATCAATCAATCTAATCAACGCTATCTATCAATCAAGCTAATCAAAGCTATCTATCAATCACGCAATCACGCAATCACTAAATCAAGACCCTATTTCATCATCATTGCATATTAAACAAGTTAAATCTACTTATCAAAGTGATTTTTTATCTTTTGCACTTATCAAAAATATCAATTTAAGCAAAAGCGCTATCCTATTGAGCATTTGTGCCAAACTACAACAAATGCACTAAAACTAAATACAAATGCACTAACTTAGTGCATATGTGCTATCCTTTTTAACAAAAGCGCTAAAACTATAGGCATAAACGCTAATCCATGCAAAAGCGCTACCTTTCTGGGCATATGCGCTAATAGACAACGCATTTGCGCTACCCTATGCATATGTGCTAACATCTTGAACATAAGCGCTAACATACCGAGCATATGCACTAATCTAAGCATTTGCACTAAACCTAGTTGCATATGTGCTAAAACAAATTGCAAAAATGCTAAAATAATGCCAAAAAAATCCAAAAAAGCACTTTAAAACATGAAATTTTGAATTCAAACTTGAAAACAAGGCTCAGGATAAGATACATACTGGATACCCATACTCGATAGGTCACTGATATCGCTAAACTCGCTCAAAATGATGGTTCTCCACCGGAATCACCATTTCACCACCTCAGCAAGAATATTTTCAAACAAAAAGCTGACAAGGATAACAATGAAGTTAAAATTAGCCTTGGTTAATTTTATATTTACTATTTTGAAGAGTAATTAATTTCAATGGGGCAATTTAATTTGTTTTCTCCAAATGAATTTAATTGACTAAATTTTTATCATGAGATCAATCGTTCAAACCAGAATTTTCGACAATTTCACGATCAATCTCCTGAGGGGGCACACAATCGGGATTTTCAATCTCCATCACGCACATTATCAAGACTTGATTTAATCTTTGAAACAATGTTGTTTTCACATTATTTCAAAGAGGGGCAAAATGTATACACCTAAAATTGGCTATGAGCAATTAAATAAATATTTTATATTTATTTAATAATTATTCTTGTATTAAATAGTTAATTTGTAAAGATTAATTTATTTAATTCATTTTCATGCCTTTCTATTAATTAATATTTTATTAATTAATTCATTTATCGTATTCTTCTAATTAATTAAATATCTAATATTTAATTATCCTATTCTTCTAATTAATTAAATATCTAATATTTAATTATCCTATTCTTCTAATTAATTAAATATCTAATATTTAATTATTCCTTTAACTAAGTTAATTAAATATCTAATATTTAGTTATCTCCTCCAAACAATTAAATATCTAATATTTAATAGTTATTCTCCTATCCTATAGTCTCAAATATTAAATAATTCCTAAATTATTTAATCTTTCTTATCCAACTCACCCTCCATCTCCACTTCATTTTCCCTTTGCCAACTCATCAAACATGTGGCTAAAGAAATTAATATTTCTTAAATATTAATTCATCATTTATCTCCAACTTCCAAAACTTAATGAAAATTGTGTACGTACACATATTTCATAACCATTTCCTATATTCTCTCCAACACCCCCTATATCTTAGGAAGGACTTGAGTCCACTTGTCCTCTCATGCCTAAATTTCCTCCAACCATCCCTAGATTCCCTTAGTCAGCAACCCAGTCAAGTTGAGATGAGTGACACTTGTCTTCTCCTTCCCCCTTTCTCTCAACCTTCACCTTTGCTCACAGCCATCCAAATCTATAGATATGATCATGACCGTTGATCTAAGCCACATCATCTCATCCTCTCAAAGTCTATAAAATCAAGAGCTTCAGTTGAGAGAGTTGGTCTTCAAAATAGTTTTCAATCAATCATATACATCCGTGAGTTTTTGAAGCAATTAGCAAATAGAAAATATCATTTTAGCAATATAAGCATATAGCATTATCATTTTAGCATAATCATGTAGCTTTGCATATCATACTATCAGTTAACTACAAGTTATCAGTCCATTCTTCATATGCCATCTTGGAAGCCAATAGTGCATTGTCTGAGAGCACACCATCTACAACCAGGAACAGTGGAGTTAGGACACAATGAGACATAAGACATGAAGGTAAAATAATGTTTTATTTTAGTATGTATTTCATGTAGTTTCATTGGTGGATTTTGGATTTCCTGTATGCATTTCCATTGTATTTTGTGAAACTAACTTATTACAGGTAACATTCTGAGGATGAAATTCAAGCTCACACACAAACCAAATCCACAAATGACAAAGCTAGACTAGGATACACTCCAGGAAAAATATCAGATCAAAAACATGCTTCTAAGACTAAGTGGAAGAAAAAGACACTGCCTTTAACATTACAGGAGGTAAACACTCAATAAAAACTTCAAGACAACTATGAAACAAAACAAGAGGAACTAGCAATCAAGAGAGAAAAAATAGTCAGTGCTTGAGTTCCAGTGGTATTAGCTACAATACTACAAGAAGTAGAGGTCCCAGAAGATATAAAAGAAGAAGTAGAAAGGTTCAGGTAATTGTTCACACTGCTGAAAATTCCAGTCACATACACTGGTAGACAATAGGTAGAAGATTCAGTGACTGAGTCAAATGAGTATGAATGGGGTTCAGATCACCTCTCAGATATATCCACTATAGAAACTCCATGAGAGTCTACTAGTACCACAGATGATGCTCAAGAACTGATGCGCATAAAACTAGAGAAGGAAATATAGGAAATTAGACAAAAGAGACAAGCAAACTATGAACAAGAACTGAAAGAAGGAAGAATACCAAAAAAATTCTCATCTATGTGCCCCTATGCTAAAACAAAATAAATCAGGTATAGCACTACACAGGAAGAATTGGAAGCAACAGAAGCAGAACCAATTATCAGTCTAGAAGAAGCTGAATGGAGTAGACGACAGCAAATCACAAAAATATCAAGATCATGTCAACAGGTGTGTCAGATACAAATGACAAATGAGCCAGAACTTGAAGGAACTTGCAGCATTAAAGATGTTCGTGTTGATATCATACATATACTCACTAAATCACTTAAAGAAGACTTGAAAACTTCATCCGATGACTCAAATGACTCTGACAACAGTCCTATTCAGGACAATATCTACTCAGCATCAAATTTTTAATTATCTGATGCAAACAATGAAAATATGTCTACTGATCTTATTATTGTCGAACCACGATATGAAGTCCAGTCTAGCGTAGAGAATGATGCTACAAGTATGTCTATTGGATTAGATCAACTAAATATTAATGTGAATTTTAATAATTATGATCTGACTCTTCCTTGTCTCAAGACACTTACGCAAGGTATCCTTCTAGAACTCAACTTTTCAATCCGCAGTTGTGATGACAATACTGTGAATGCTCTCAAACCTGTCCAAAATTTATCCTTAGTACATCCACAACTGATTGACTGCACATTACAAAAGCAGCCAATGAATATACCTACCTTTGCCAATGACTATACATTAGCCTATTATCTCAATGCAGTTGAACCTATGGACTCTTCCACCATTGAACAAAGTGAAAACATGACTGGAGCGGATATCAAGTATCTTAGTCGCAAAAACAAGAAAAATAAAAATAAAAGATCTAATGGCGAAAACCACATTGTGGCGATGTCAAAATCTAAAAAAGAGAAAATAAAGGACGTACCTAAGGGTGAAAACCTCTCTGAGGCACCTAAAGGTGAGATACTTGATATACTGCCAAGTCATTTTCAAGAAAGGTCTTCTATATTGATCGAGCCAACTCAGCCAGTGAACATTGGGAGTCAAGAGATACGACACATCATTCATGTAGCTCAATCACTATCAGCAGAAGAATTGAAGGATTTCACTCATCTATTCTCAGAAAAGAAAATAAACTTTGCATGGACATACTCTAATATGTCAGGCCTAGATCCTAATCTCATCATGCACCATCTTTCTATCACACCAGGAGTTAAACCAGTCAAGCAAAAACTTCGTAAGATGCACCCACATGTGGCACTGCTGGTCAAGGTTGAACTAGAAAAGCTGCTAAAAGTTGGCTTCATTAGAGCTATAGATTATGCTGAATAGATTTCAAACATAGTACAATTGTCAAAGGCAAACAAATCTATCAGATTTTGCACAGACTTCAGAGATCTCAACAAAGCTTGTCTGAAGGACGACTTCCCATTACCAAACATTGATATGATAGTCGACATGACTACTGGGCATGAGATGTACTCACTAATGGATGGATTCTCCAGATATAATCAGATCAAAATAGCTCCTGGAGATCAAGAAAAGATAGCTTTCACCTATGCATGGGGGACCTTTTGCTGGAATGTCATGCCATTTGGGCTAAAGAACGCAGGAGCAACCTATCGAAGAGAAGTCACTACTATTTTTCATGGCATGATGCACAAGAATATGGAAGATTATGTTGATGACACCTTAGTAAAGACTATGAAGAGATCCATGCATATTCAAGAGCTAGGTCCTATACTAGACAGAATGGAAAAGTTCAAACTCCGGTTAAATCCAAAAAAGTGTGCATTTGGAGTGACATCTGGTAAACTACTTGGCTACATCATTTCAAAGAAGGGAATCAAGGTCGATCCTGAGAAGGTCCAAGCCATAATGGAAATGTCACCTCCAAAGAACATCAATCAAATGAGAAGTCTATAGGGACGTCTCCAATCCATCAGATGCTTAATTTCTCAGCTAGCAGACAAAGCTCAACCTTTCACAAAAGTATTGAGGAAAGGACTAATATACAATTGGGATCAGGAATGTCAACAACATCTTCGACAAATCAAAGAGTACATGTCAAATCCACTGATATTGATGCCACCTATTCAGGGTAAACCATTAATCTTATACATATCAGCAATTGATTCATCATTGGGGGCACTTCTGGCACAAGAGGATGAAAATAAAAAGGAACGAGCCATCTATTACATCAGCAGAACATTGGTGTCCTATGAAATGAACTACAGTATAATAGAAAAAGAATGCTTGGCATTAGTCTTTGCATCACAAAAACAAAGACACTACATGTTAGCACATTCAGTCAAGCTGGTGGCTAAAATTGATCCACTCAAATATCTTCTCAGCAAAGCAACACTTACAGGAAGATTGGCAAAATGGTTCATGATCCTTACAGAGTTTGACATTGAATATGTGGAACACAAAGCCATAAAAGGATAGGTAATTGTTGATCAACTTGTTGAAGCTCCACTTGAAGACTCTCAACCATTGCATATAGAGTTTCCAGATGAATCAATAATGCACCTTACTCAACAACCCTGGAAGATGTTCTTCGATGGGTCTTTTACTCAAAATAGTTTCGGTGCTGGAATACTATTTATTACTCCTTAGAAGTATTCAATCCCAAAGTCTTATAAGATTTTGTTCCCTTTCAAAAACAACATTGCAGAATATGAAGCTTTGGTAAATGGGATAAAGCTAGCTATTGAATGGAAGGTTGTAGAATTACACATCTATGGAGATTCTCAGCTGATCATAAATCAAATCAATAATACATATCAGACTCAAGATGAGAAATTGATGCCTTATAAGAGGATGGTTGATGATCTTAAGAAGTATTTTGATTTTGTATCATTCCAACAGATTCCCAGATCCACAAACAGAGCAGCAGATGCTATGGCCACCTTGGCATCTATACCTAAGTTACAAGAACCCAATTTTTGCTTTGAATTCCTGGTGGAAGATTTACATTACCCGGCCTATGATTCTCCTAGGACCCAAATAGTATGTTCTATTATTGGACATGACTCATCCTGATACAACCACATCTACTCTTATCTACGAGACCAAATTATCCCTGAAAATATTACTCGTAATGAGAAAAGAAACCTAACTTGAAACTCTTCACGGTATGTTATCATTGCTAACGATCTATTTAGATGAGGTTTGGATGGTACATTGCTTAGGTTTCTAGAAACTGAAGAATCTAAACGTGCATTATCGGAAGTTCATGAAGGTATTTGTGGATCTCATTCGAATGGTCTTACTTTAGCTCGGAAACTACTACGGGTTGGCTACTACTGGCCAGACATGGAGAAAGATGCCATTAAATTTGCTAAGACCTGTGAAAAATGTCTGCTACATAGGAACCTCATACATGCTCTGGCAAGGGATCTCATACCCTTTACTACACATTGGCCTTTGATCTAATTAGTTAGATATATCCTCCATCATCTAATGGACATAAATTTATCATAACTACCACTGAGTATTTCACCAAGTGGGTAGAAGTGGTTCCGCTCATCAAAGCAACTAGTAAACAAGTCGCCTTGTTCATCTTAAACTATATCATCTGCAGGTATGGGATACCTTCGTCCATTGTGACTGATAATGGAGGACAGTTCAAGAATAAAGACCTAGATGAGCTTTGTGAGAAATTCAAATTTAAACAACATTGGTCATCAATATATTATTCTCAAGGTAATGGACAAGCTGAGGCATCTAACAAAAACCTATTGACTATCTTGCACAGAACAGTGAACAAATCCAGGAAGGATTGGCATCTGCAGCTCAATCCTGCATTATGGGCCTATAGAACAAGTATTAGAACACCTACTGGGGCTACACCTTTCTCTTTGGTGTATGGGTCCGAAGCAATATTACCTATTGAAGTAGAAATGCCATCTCTAAGAGTTTCTTTGCAAGGTCTTGTTACTGATGAAGACTATAGAATATCTAGATTGCAAGAACTTGAATTGTTGGATGAGCATCAGCAAGTGGCATTTGATCATCTCAAAGTATATCAAAAGAGAATGTCTAGAGGATATAACAAGAAGGTTAGACAAAGAGAATTTTAGGTTGGTGACCTAGTTCTAAGAGAAAATCCAAAAAATCAACAGTTTTGAGACAACAAAGGGAAGTTTGAACCCAACTGGTTGGGTCCCTACATCGTTACTGTAGTCTTCAGCTCTGGTGCTTATCATTTCTCAAACTCAGAAGGAGAATATCTCTATGAACCGATTAACACCATCCACTTGAAGAAATTATTCACTTAGCATTCTCTGCTCCAACAACCTGTACAGCTGAAAAAGTCCTGAAAAAATCAAAAAAATCAAAAAGAAAAAAAAATAGAAAAAGAAAAGAAAAAAAATATAAAGAGAGAAAATGCCCTGGTGAAAACTTGGTAAATAGGCACCTTGGTAAAAAAAACAAATGAATCTCTATCAAGCAGGTGAAAACCTGGTAAATAGATGCCTCTTCTACTCAAAGCGCTCCATCTATCGATGCAACGTTGGCATTCTCGCTTTCCAGCATCTTTGCTTCCGCTTGTACATATTTTATAGTCACTTTTGTGACATCATGGTTCGTTAGAACCCTCATGACTTGAAACTGATCAATGCTCTAGTCTTAGGTTAATCAACAGAGCACATTACATGTCCTAATCACTATTAACCAAGTCATCTTTTTGTCAGTGAAACCTGGTCGTCCACTCCGAGTCAGTCACCTGTCTCCTGACTACTGAAGAGTTTTGTCACTGAGTTAACAAGCAAAACAACATAACGGAAAACAATCACTACACAGTTTGAGCTATGCATGAAAATTTTCTTTGTGTGTTGTCTTTTATATTGGTTTTTGATTATTATCCCTCTGAGTAACTCGAGGAAGTCTATCATGACTAAGAGGAGCAAGGATTGGGGGCATAATATTTCTTTGTTTTTCACTTGTAGAAATGATCCCAATGATCTGGAAACATCTAATCACTTGGGTGTCTGTGATAAGAGCCTTCACATCAAGGTGAAATTGCAACACATACCTTGACTCCGCTTATTTGAATGCTACAAGGAGGTCCACATCATTTCTTTGTTTGTTTTGAGGAAATTTCTTTATGATGCAATTCGGGTCCCTGTGAAATCTTTCCAAGGATATGAACAAAAAAAGGATCATTATGGACAAGATAATTAAAATTGCACATTGAAAAAGAAAGGAACTCTAATCTGCCAGTTATTTTCATTATTCTCGGTGATGAATCTTAAGCATTTAAAATCTAGTGACTAGGTTTAGGTTGCATTTCATTCTGTATTTTGTGAATTTAGAGTGACTTCGGTATAATAATGATCTCTTTATATTCTGAATGAGAGATGGAAGCATCATCATTTCTTAGCTAAGTGGTCTCTTTTTCATCATTTCTCCGATCGAGTACTTGTGTTTTGAGATGTTAGCTGCATACATAAACATCTTATATAGATTCATACATTTCATTATTACTCATTTGCATTCATCTTATTGCATAGAAAAATGAAAACATTGCATTACTCATTACTCATTTACATTCATTTATTTGCATATGAAAAGAAACAAAAATAGACATTCATAATCAATTTGCATTACATTCATTCATGCTGAAAATAAATGCATACACATAGAATAACGCATATAGAAAGCATCTCATAATCGAATTAACACAAGTATGATGAAGTCAAATCGGATCTCGTATATATATCGTATAAAGTCTCAAAGTACAAAATGATGTCAAATGACATATACAAACCCCCATTAGAGCAAGAATCGTATAGGCTACAAAAAAATGGCTATGTCTACAAAAAAATATCAGAGCTACAAAAAGAATATCTAGCTCTCAGCCTCTCCCTCATCACCTGGTGGAGGAGGTGGAGCCTACAACTCAGGATCCTGACGAGGTGCTCGAGCTCCCTCCGACCATGCTATGTACTATGAGTAGGGAACAACCTGTTGCGCAACTGGAAATGCTACGATGTACACTCCAACATAGTATGTCGGCCTACTCATCTGGTGAAGGACCTCCTGCCGCAAAGCATATGTCTTTGCCCTCCTCTCTACTATCATCTACAATCGGCCGACAAACTGGAAGATGTTCCCAAGCCCAAACCTATAAAATCAAAACTCCAGCAGCCATGCTCTTGCCCTCCCTGTACACAACCTCATGCATCTCGTGATACATGTGGGCTAACATACAGGAACCCCAGCCAAGCCTCTGAGGCATCTCAATCAGCCTCTCTAGCATCCTGCCCCATCCACATTGGAATCCCTATTGTCCCCTATCTGGCATCAGAAAATAGCCAATAAAACCTGCTAGAACACAAGCCAGAGGAAACTCCTCACTATACCTACTCATCATGATGTCCCAACTGATGGAACATGTCAAAATATCTGAATCCCTTAAGACATGCCTAACTGCTTGTAATCTAGGTAACAACAAAAGGGATATGGAGGATCCTATATCCATCCCCAGCAAAAGGGATACAGAGGATCCTATATATATCCTTGGGAGTGATAGTCATCTCCCCCATTGGCAAATGAAAGGTATTATGCTCTTAATGGAATCGCTCAACCAATGATGTGAGCATTTTGTGATTCACATGGATGTCTGGTAAACCAAGAAGGTGTGTCAAACCGTACAAATCAATATGTGCCTACTAAACCTCAAATAACTGTCGCACTAATGTCATGGTAGGAGGATAAACGCATTTGAAGAGCACATGAGGTAATCAAACCTACAAAAATCAAACAACGAAGCATCATAAAATATTCCAAATAAGCCTACAAGAGAAGTAAAACATCATGCAAATCCAACTACGTCAATTGCAAAATCAAAATTTCAAGTTTAGACCTTCAAAAATGCTCACTATTTCCCAAACGAAAAAACACAGAAGGGCAGCAACTCGTACGAGTCAGGATTGGGCCTCATACAACAAAATAACCCCATACGATAAAATATTACACCCTGAACAACAAAATGGTCTTTTATGCATGTTATCATACGACATAAGGGTGGGATTAGAATGACAAATCTAATGGCCTAAAATGACAAAACAAACTTCAACAGTTTGTCGTACGAGACACGATCCTGTCTCGCATGACAAACGAGAAGCGTTGATTTCAAATGTGCTAAAACTTGAAAAATGAACAAAAAAATTCAAAATTGAGAACATAAAGAGGCTTAAGATTGACCACTTACCGTTGGCTCATAGTGTCGCGATCGATTATGTCATCTCTAGTGCTCAAATCGATGCTCACGAGTAGGGACCACCATTTTCTTCATAGAAGGCTTTTTGAATTTTCAAACTTGGGAGGTTAAAATGAATTGAAAATGACACTTTTACCCCTTATATAGCCAAAACCCTAATTTTTCAACTTGCTCCGATGGACATGAAAATTGTACCCTTAGCTAATTTCCCCGTTTTGATTCCATTTTCGGGATTAAAATCAAAATTTGAGATCATTTTGCTAGTCAATTTCACAGAATTGGACCACTTAGCGCTTTTCATCAAAATCTCATTCTTTCTTCTAATTGCGCTCAATTTCTCATGAATCAACGCTGAATCTCAATTCAATTTTCATTCTACAAATCAACTTTGTGCTCAATTTCTTATCAATCAACACCAAATTTTCAAAAATTCCTCAGAATTATTCTTTGTGCTCAAATCATTATCATCACTCAAAATTGCCTATAATGTACCCTCGCTATCTTTCAATTTCTCTCTCGAGGGGGCATACTCGTGACCTTATGACCTCACATTCTTCAATATCGAGAAAATTTTCAAATCTTTATTGAAAGTCGAGCGAAAATCTTTTCAACTAAAGAAAATCAAACAAATTCTTATTGCTAAGGGGTATCTCATCTTTATCGCTTCATATCAAGTTGAGATCTCTCGATCATCTGAATTAAAATCAATCACTAGGAGCATATCAGTTTCATCGCTTCATATCAAGCTGATATTTGTCTTTTTCTGAATCAATCTCTTAACGTTAATCAGTTTCATCACTTTTCATCAAGCTGATTATTCATTTAAAACTCAATCAAAATTTTAAAGAGTATCTTTGATCACACACTAAATCTAAGCAGGTGTTCAGTTTCATCGCATTGAATCAAGCTGGACAGTTTATCTTTGCTCATCGTGTCTTGATCAATCAAGTTCAAGATTGATTTTTATCTTCGCTCGCTTTGTCTAGTTCAATCAAGTTCTAGATCAGTAAGATCTGCCTCTTGATCAATCAAGTTCAAGTTCGGTATCTTTTTTCTCTATTGTTCCTAAGCTCAATCAAGTTTGGGATCGGTATTGCTTTAATCAGACTTCATTCAGCTTCATCGCTTGGAATCAAACTAAACACCTTACTTTTCATCTAGTTCGTGATCAATCAAGTTCAAAACTAGTATCTCCTAGACATCACACATTCTTTGAACCAACGCGTTGCTCGCACATTAATTCAAAGAGGGGCAAATGTAATACCCTAAAAATGGTCATCTAAACCATGGGCCCCTAATCTCGACAACATCACCAAGGTCCTAACCAAAGACAATTAAATCAATCTTGAGCACATTATTAATTCTTTAATCATCAAATATCACATGGCAAGTCAATTACTCAATATTAATACAATATTTAGTTAATTAATTAAATCATTCCAAGAAAATCATTTTTTATTAAATATCCTTGCATATTTAATTAATTAATTAATTTGCCATTAATCATGCAAAAAGGAATTAATTTATTACAAAAGAAGAATTAATCACAAAGCAAGAGTTGAATTGAAAATAAAATAAAAGAATTAAATTGAGAGAGAAATCAAACTTGAGATATTATTTCTTTTTTTAAATTTAGAACATGAAATCAGAAAAGCAATTAATTGAATTATTGAATTATTCTCTAAAATTGGAACTCAAAGCTTTTCAAAAAAAGAAGTTCAGTTGCATTGAAAAGACTCTTTTCTTGAATAAATCAAAGAATTATCTATTTTTATCACAAGTGCATGGATTTAATTAAATCTTATTTCCAATGCAACTTGAACTTCTTATTTGAATGCATTTCAATTAAACTATAATTGGAATCTATCTCAAGGTTAACTGAACCTAATTTCTCAATTACTTTCAATTAATCCTAAATTGAGCTTTTTCATCATCTCTCTTGTAATTCTCTATAAATTCAGCCTTCAGCTCTCATCCAATTCACCCGAGAGATATTTCAAAAATCACCCCAGAGATATTTCAAAATCATCCTAGAGATTTTTGAGAACACGCTCGGAGATTATTATTATTATGCTGATTTTTGCTCTGGAGTCATTGAATATATTGTGTTTTTTTAGATTATTTGCATCCATATTTAGTTGTATCCATATTTAGTTTTATCCATATTGCTTGAATTCGTTACTGCTTGAATTGTTCATCCATATTACATCCATCTAGCTTAATATCGTGCTCATATAGATTAAATCCTTCATCTTGGTGTAGTCTAGTCACTGGTATTGCTTATAAAAATCTGAGAGCAATCTTATACTCGCATCTTATAGAAGTCAATTGGTCGATTTGTTATGGTTTTATTATTCATGCTTATATCTATCTAACCATACATGTAATGACTTAATTGAAGTGTTGTGTCTTGCAGATACAGATCATTATTCCACTTTTCACACACACAGTTGTTAATTTTCTTATCGGTTTATTGTTGCGGTCTATCAGTTTATGTTTTGGAGTTTAATTCTTTGTATCTGGTGAAGACTGATTCACCCCCCCCCCTCTCAATCTTCCTTCTTGATTGATACTAAAACACACATCATCAAAATGAAAAACTCTGTGCAGAATGAAAGAGAAAGCTCCAACTGGGTTGACCTTCATGAATTTGTAAGGATGCTTCTTGAACACATGATGGGGTCTATCCTTGAATTCAACAACCAGTGGAGTAGCAATGGAAGAAGAGGATGCTAGTTCAAAAACATTATTCACAAAGTGAATAATGACTCTCGTATTTGCCCTTTTTAATTTTGCAAACCCTAATTTCACTTAGAGATAAATGCGCCTCAGATATCCAACTGGATGCCCTGTTTAACTACCAGATGCCAAAATCAGCCATTTGAATCCTAGATATCAACTGAAGTTCAATTCCTCTCATCTGTAATCCATTGACTACATATCTCATCAAGGGGTACTGCAAGATTTGTATGAGTTTTCCTCCCCCTAAGGTCAAAAGACCTAGTTATTGAATGAAGGTTTTGCATCAAATTCTGGTATAGATCCATTATCTACCTTAGATTCATCCTTCTTTACCCACATCTTCTTATGTTGATCTCTGATCTCATCAACCTTTGCCTTTCCCTTTTCATTTAATTTGTTCTTATTTACTGAAGCACTATTTTTGCTTCTACAGTACTTTGCAATGTGACCATTTTTGTTGCATGCTCTGCAAACAACATTATTCAATATAGGTCTGATGTTCATCTGATTTGGTCTTATCCTGCACTAATTAGAGATATGTCCAAACATTCAACAAGAATAGCATCTCTTATTTTGAAATTTATTCATTACTACTCTACACATATTTGACTTGTGTCCAAAATTATTGCATATGAATCATTGACCGGTAAAGGTAGGAAAATTATTCATGTTGTTCATCATTCCATTATTCATCCTACTTCTGCACTGACTTGCCATATGACCAAACTTATTGCAATTAATACATATACCATTGAATTTAAGAGCATTAGGTTGTCTTACCAGAGGATTTTTTCTCTTCTTCTGATCAAGTTTTGCATTGCCTTGTCCAGATCTAGAGGATTCACCTTTCTCAAATCCTAGGCCTCTCATATCCTTTCCATGTCTCTGACTTTCCAGCATCTCATCAAGCCTTGTTGAACTAGCTTTGAATTTGTATTTGTATTCATTGGTAGTAGCAAGTTCATCCCTCAAGGTAGCAATCTGTCTTTCAAGTTCTTGACCATTATTCCTTGATAGTGTCAACTCAAGCTTCAAGTGATCATTCTCATAGGTAAGCCTGAAGCATTCATCAGCTCTTCCCTTCAATGATTGTGCCAGATTTTCCTCATTCTTCTTTTGGTTCTCAATCTCCTTAGTCAGCCTCATCACAATGGATTGCATCTCATTCTTCAAAGCATCATTTTCTCTCTCAAGCTTGTTAACTTTATCAACTTTATCCTGATATTCTATGATTTGATCTTCTTTCTCCTTCAACTTATCCATCAATTCCTTCATCTTCTCTCTACAAACACTTGCTTTTTCCTTCATATCACTAATGAATTCATCAGCAGCATTCAATTTCTTCTTCAAGGTAGAAATCTCATTTCTAGCTGCATCAAGATCCTCAAGTGCCACATTGAGTTGTCTCTGAAAACTGGAATCCATTGAATCAATCTCCCAGACCTTCCTCAAGCGGTTAATCTTTTTCAGAGGAACTAGGCTCTAATACCAATTGTTAGAATTAGGGATCACTAAGAGGGGAGGGTTAATCAATGATCTACCAGAAATCAAATCCACAAAATTATTCTTTATCCACTAGTTAGCAATGCATAACAGAAAAGAACATTAACAAGCAACAAATAAACCATAGATCCACAACACCAGAATTTTTTACATGGAAACCTAGAAAGGGAAAAACCACGGTGGGGCTGGAACCCACAATATTCATAAACTATGGCCATTAGTACATAAATATTACATAGATAGGGAATGCACTTGCATTCAAGCTCACTGCCTAGAGCTCACTGCTCATTTACAAATAACCAGAAGGCTACAACCTTCAGGGAAGTCTCACTGACTTACAATTTGATTACGATGAGAGAATATAATGAAATAAACTCTAAGATATCATTTGACAATGAAAGAATGAGTTTCAGTTAAGCACAAGATCTCTGACTATCCTTGTTCTGCAAATACTCTATTTCTGTCTCTGATAGCTACCGGATTGTCTGTAAACCAAATGTGCACATAAGACTGCACTTAATCACACCAAAATGGGTCACCACAATACAAATATATCAAAAATCAATCACCAATTTGATCTTCTGTATCCGATCATAACATAAAAGTAATCTCCTTCAAGTCGGCTTCAAGAAGTGTAACGTGTAGCTCCAAGTCGGCTTCAATCTCGAACAAAACATAGCATCAGACCAAAAGATTATATTCATACACTTCCTAAGGATATTCTCATTCATCAAGATTATAAAATCAATCACCAAATATATCACAATCATCAGAAATCATTCCAGACCAAAACAATACTGAGATGCCCCGATTTACCAGTTAACTCTAGCTTCTGGATACGATGAATCATGACAGCCGAATTGAATCTCCAAGAAGAGTTGCCATCATTGACAACCCTAGACCAATAAGCAACTATCAGAAGTCATCAGATGAGGTCCAATCGCCAACACCCCACCCCCCCCCCCCCCCTCCTCTCCATCTTTCTCCTCTTTGCTACTAACTTTTGGTACCAGAGCTAGATCCTCTGGAAGAAGCTTCCACTTGAGGAGATCTGGGATGGTAGCTCAAGGTGTTATTTTTAAGAAGGATAGTCTGAGGTTTGATGGAAGTAACTATGCTATATGGAAGAACTGAATGGAAGTGCACTTGAAATGTCTTGGAGAAGATTACTAGAAGATTACAAAGAATGTTTATTCTACTCCTCTGAATGGACCAACTACTCCTGATGAGGTCAAGGAAGTTGAACATAACATTAGAGCGAAGGAAGCATTGCTTAGTGCCCTGATTGATTTTGAGATGACAATTGTAATGGGAGTTCAGACTGCACATGAGATTTGGGAAAAGCTTGAAATCCTGTATGAAGGTGATAAATAAGTGAAAGTTGCTAAATTACAGAGTTTGAAAGGAAAGTATGAGATGTTAAAGATGGGAGATGATGAGAACATACACTCTTTTATGGCTAAGATGAATGACCTTGTCCTAGGTATTAGATATGTTAGTTGAACATTGAGGAAGATTAAATTGTTTCTAAGGTGTTGAGATCTTTTCCGCTTACCTAAAAACATAAAGTTGTTGCTATTGATGATATCCAGAGTGTGACTACAATGACAAGAGATATGCTGGTTGGAAAGATTTTTGCATTTGATCTGAGAAAATTTAGAGAATCACATGGAAAGTCTGAGACAGCATTCAGAGCATCAACATTTGTATTTGGAAAGCAAAAATATGATCCTGATGAGTGTCGAATATCTAGATATGAAAGAGAGACAAGAGAGATGGGAGAGCAAGAAAAGGAGCTAGATGATCTTGAAGCATTGATTGCTCGGAGATTTCCTAAAGGAGTTGGTAAGTATGATGGAAAACTTCCTTTGAAATGTTTCTCTAGCAATAAGATAGGACATTTTGCTTCTAGATGCCCGGAGAGAATTGCTAAGTATGACAAACATGATAAGTTTGATAAGCATGATAGGAATGATAGATATGAGAATTGTAGACGTATAAAAATGACCATATTCCTAAATAAATATTTAATGTTCATTTTATTCTCATTCCTCTATTTAGTTAAATCTTATTTAATTAAATCATCCACATTCCTCTATTTGATTAAATAGATTATTCAATTTATTTATTTAATTTCACTTAAGCCTTTCACATCATTTAATTAAATAAATCATTTTATTTAATTAAATCCCTTCTCTCTACTTTTAATTAAATTTACATTTAATTTAAATTGTTCACTCTAAATAAATAAATCTAATTTATTTAAATCCTCCACTTACGACCACAATTGAAATAAAGCAATTTATTTTAATTAATTTTATTTATCCCTCACCCACTTGCATTTTCCTACATCTCCCACTTTCCTCCTAAACCCTTTCCTAAATTCTTCTACAACCCATCTAATCCTAATCAATTAAGCCTAAACCCTTCAATTATCCCCTTTCCCTAAATTTGAGGATGTCACTTCTCAAATTTGGAGTAAAGTCTTCCAAAAGCATTAAAGCATGTATGCCTTCAACAAGCTAACTTGATGAATACCCCCAAATTTGGAAGGACTCTTACAAATTTGTCCCCAAAGTCTTTCAAACCATTAATAGTTAACTAACCCTTTGTGGCATGGTTAGAGAATTTTTGCCTAACTCAACCCTCATCTAACCCAAGGGTCTCATCAAGCATTCATTGCTTTGACCATGATTATCTCCTTAACCCTTGCACAAGAGTTTACCCCTTGCGTAAAAGCTTTATCCAATGGATAACCCTAACCTTACCTTAACCCTTACCTCCTAAGGCAACCATGAGATCTTCTCAAGAATTTAATATTTCTTACATCCCCTCTCAAGCAGTCTTATGTTGACAATTTTCACCATTTCATTGGTGAAAATTGTAAACATGGATTTATAACTTTCAATCCTGACCCTTGATAAGATCATCCAATCTTGACCATCAATTGCCCTATTTCTCCTATAAATAGAGCCCTCATCCCTCATTCTCATAATCCAAGTCTTTAGCATCATACTTATACTCATTTTTAGCAAAGCATTTAATCTCTCTTTGAAATATAAATAAATCTAATAATCATTTTAGAAGCATTTCTTGATGAATACTAAGAGGGGGGAGTGAATTAGTATACCAAAATTTACTATACTCAAACTCTTAAATAGTTTAGTAGATAACTGGTACAATAGATTCACTAATAAACTGGATAAGATAAATGCAAACCAAATAGCAAACAAAGCATTCACCCATAAGAGCACAATCACCATAACACAAGATGTTTTGATGTGGAAACCCAAATGGGAAAAACCACGGTGAGCAGAAACTCACAAGTAATTATTTGCAGAATATAAACCAGACCGGTTAAGGTCATACAATGTTCTTCACCAGAACAGATCTTGTTAGGAGATAAGTCTTGTTAAAGACTACCTTGTGAGAGGATTTAAGATCCACAATTGTGAACCACCTTGTTAGAGGATTTACAAAGGCTTTGCTAGGCCTACCCAGTTAAGGGTTTCAGACTTATCGAAGATGTGAGTAAAAAATAAGTGAGTGATCTAGATACTAGCACAGTATGCTTGGTTAGATCCTTGATAGCTCACTGTTAATGCATTTTAGTATTACTTCAGTCTTCAATATCTCCACACGCTTACTCTTCACACAAACCTAATCTTCTCTTCTATGATCGCACATACAAACCCTCATCATTGTTTAAAACCCTAGACATGATGTCCTTATAAAGGAGTCTGATTTCATGTCGGTCCAATAGGATTACATTACAAGTTCCTAGGTTCAGTGCATCTAGACACATTTGGTAACATGGCACAAAATCACCGTCAAAGTGTTGGTGGATGATAACTCATCACAGAAATACCAGTTGGTAACTCATCACAGAGTAATACTGGTTTATACAATTTACCGATTACCGGTTGTCAAAAATGAAGACTGGAAAAATATTAACTACCGCTTTTTTCCTTCGTACCACTTGAGATCCTCGAACCGCTTGAGGTCTTCATACCGCTTGAGGTCTTCAGTCAATTTGTGACCGGTAAACATCTTCTGCAAAACATCGATAGTCTAAAGACTATAATACATAATACCGGTTGGAACAAATACCGGTTGAGCATAACTCATACATTAAGAAAGTGTACTCAAAGCAAGTGTGTGTCCGTCAATGATAATCACAGCATCATCAAAATGTCAACATTTCTATCATCTTAGTCAATCATATAAACTAGTATATCATGTTAAGATAGTATTTTACTAATCTTGTCATCTTAGCATCACTAGTTTAGCTAATTTGTTAAAATCATGCATAGATAAGATGCATTCATACTAAGATTGATCAAAAAGCATCCCTTATTCTCATGATTGCCATCCCTAAGTTACTTTTCTCAATGATCTGAGAGCAAAGGCATTGGCTTGAGGGGTCTTGTGAGATAGAGAACAATGGAACACCCCTTGGAAAATTGAGCTATTCCACATAGCTCCATAACTTGCACCAAGAGTCCCATTGGTGTGTGGGCAAGTCTTTGAATTTTTGTAATTTTTGTTTCATTGCATTGTTTTTCCTGCATACATTTCTGGTGCCCACCGTGGGGCATAACCCCATTTATCAAATCAGTTTTTGAATAGGACTAACTTTGCAGGTACGCAAGAAATGAGAATCGGCGCGTAGAGAACATCTCCTAGCGCATCCGGTTGATACTTCAGCACATTTGGTCAGTTGTTTAGTGCGTTGGAACCACTTCTTAGTGCTTAAAAACCTAACATTAGCGCATGACCATTTTACTATTTCCTGTAGCTTTAAGTGCCTGAATTAAACAACCTAGTGCATCCAGCAAACAGTTTAGTGCATAAAGGTTTTTTGCTAGCGCATCACGGGTTTTCTGTAGCGCATCCAGTCCATTCTGTAGCACATCACGGGCATAAAGCAGAAAACAAACTTTTAACAGAAGCCTAAATAGACTTGTAGAGGTCCACGAAACAATATTTTTTGCTAACTGGTTTTACTGCAGGGAACTAGCAGTTTATTTGCAGGGTGAAGAATTTTATTTTATCAAAATTAGGATTGAAGTAATTTAGTATTGCTAACTTTGTTAAGTTAGTTAAATTAAAATTTTCTTCTTTTTCTTGTTAGATAAAATTGAACTCACACTTTACTTTAAGTATCTAAAAAGAACAACAAACAAAAACATTTCTTGCTTTCTTAGGAGAAAAACACACTTCATTTTGGAACTATAAAAAGAACCAACAACTTTGTTTTTGCAAAAATGCTTTAAAAAGAACCTCACCATCCTTTGGTGTTTAAAACGATCAATTTTAAATTTTGCAAAGTAAAAGAACCTCACTTGTCAAAAAAATTGAAGTAGACCAAAAGAGGAAGTTCTTCCCCTATATCGATTTCTTTTGTTGACCAAATCGAACTCTTTTGCTTTGTTGACCAGGTTTTTTTTACTAGCTTAGAAAATCATTGATTTGGGAAATAAAATAAAAAACCATGCTTTTTTGGAGCAACATCTCCAAATAGACTTTAGCAAATCATTGCAGTAAAAGGATAAAAAGAACATTTGTGTGCCTTGCTTCAAAAGTGGAAGGTATATGCTCTCCCCTTAACTGGGTGATCAAAAAGCCAAATCACTCTTACGCTTTCTATGTTTTCAAGCATTTTAAATCCTTTAGCAAGCTTGCCCTCTCGAGGAGTTAACAACTCTTAAAGCCATTCTTTGGTTGGTGTGAGGGGAATGACCTAAGTGGGGAATGGCTTTGACACCAAGTGTTCCAACCCACTATAATCAAAAGTGGCGGGTGACGAAAGTCCCTTTCAATGGTTTCACGCAGAGATTAACCTTCCCCCAGTATCTTTACGATATGTAAATCCTTTGTTCTAAAGGTTGGGAAGCCTCCTGAGGGAGTTTATCACTCACAACCGAACAGGAAATCTGATTACAAACCTTAGCATTAGAAGCTTTGAGCCGAGTCAGTATCCAGACATTTGCAATATCATAGTGCAAGGGTGGGGAAGAATTTGCCCCCAAGATTACTCACCATATATCTCCCAAGATAACTAGTCAATTGTGAAGCAATTCACTTTGAGTTAATTTCTGGCAAAAGGCAAAAAAATGGGCGCCCCCTAGGGGGTGACAAGGTTGTTTGAGCTGACGGAGTATCAAGACTAGTGGGCTATGGTATTATCGATGACCCTTGAATAAAGAGTCTGATTGAATTGCATTATCTGTATCCAAACCTGTCAAAACACTGGGGATTTGAACACATCCTCGCAGAATATACACTCTTTGTTTAGACTAGGAAAAATGGTTATCTCTTTCATGTTGTGTTTTCATTTCATAATTCAAAAAATCATCCATCATAGTTGAGAAAAAATTAAAAATCACAGGAAAACCAACAAGTCAAAAACAAACAGGATAGTTTAGTGCATAAAAGCAACACTTTAGTGCTTTGAAACCATCTTTTAGCGCGTACAAACTTCAACATAGCGCATCAATTCTGAAAAATAATGCATAAGAAATTTAAACATTCCAATAGCTAAAACTTAGTGCTTTTCAAACACATCTCGGCACTTTGGAGCAACAGCTTAGAGCATTGGAAGCAAACATTAGCGCATTGAGTTCAAAAGTTAGCGCGTCGGTAGGACATATTAGCGCGTAACTTTCCAAACTAAGTCAAAACTAAACAGTACAAGTTAGCACGTGAAAAGGGCAGCTTAGCGCATTGAGATCATTCTCTAGTGCATTAATAGCATTTGGTAGCGCATTGGGTCTCTGGCTTAGCGCATATTCGAAATTGAGAAAACAGAGAGCAAACATAAACTTTTTTTGAAAAAAATTTTAAAATAGTTTGGGAAGCCATTTTTTTTTTTTTTCTTCCTCACTGGACTCCATCAGGCAAAAATTCAAATTAGGGTATCAATAAATATTCCAAAAACAAGATATTCTTAGAACAAAGTTGTCAAGTCCAAAACTAGCTAAGGATTAACACATTTTCCTATCAGAATCAGGTAACATCATCACACACATCAAAAGGTCCTCCAATCAAACGGATTTTATCTTCACAAACATACTTGTTTCAAACTAAAGTTGTCAAATCGAGTTTCCATATCAGGAAAGCTCTTATTCCATAACATTTGACACACTTTGTCATGAGGGGGCATCTAAACCTTCATTTGATAAAAGTAGACTTAAGTTTCCAAACAAGATATCGTGAATCCAAAACAAATCAAAAGGAAACCATTGATCACTTGTGCATGACTAATCCTCATATTCTGAGAAGAAAGAGTATTCATCACAACACTAAGTTAAGGAAACAACAATCTAGTTCTCAGAAACTTGCTAAAAGGAATAGGTTTCTATACATCAATCGCCAACTCTTCAAATCTCATCATACATTCCTTCGTCATTTGCGCTTGTATCTTCAAAACAAATCAAACGAATTTGATAAGGAACCATTGAGGAGTAGAGCATTCTCCCAAAAAGTGGCATTCAGCCAATGCTTGAATCACGAAGGAAAAATCAATCTGGCTTTCTTCCCAGAAGTTTGCATTACTTACAACATACCTCGAGTAGAGCCGCCAACTCCTGAACGAAACACAGAAGAGGAATTCATTCCCTTTATAACAGAGAGTTTCTACTAGATGCTCATTGTCACTCGCTCTCAATGAAACAAACAAAGCTAGACACAACCAGAGTCCAGTATGGGGTGAAGATTATCAAATCCCTTCGACTATCCAAATCTAGAAGACACAAAGATCACTGAAGAGCTAGTCCAATAATGTCAAGAAAGTGCCTCGTTCCAAAGAGGTTGACAAATAAAAATACCTACTCATGCTCACAAGCAAAGGAGTTAGGATTCCTGAAGACTTTGATACTAACACCTTTAGAACAAGGTCTCGGCACTATACTTATCAGGAACAACAAAGAGAAGAGGACACATGTGACCCTGAGCAAAACATACCTAAGAAAAACATACTCGAGCAAAACATACCTGAGTCACACATACTGCTACACACGCCTATCCCAAGTTGAAACAATGAGAAGGAAGAACTCTTCCCTTGGCAAACAAATGCACCCTTGGTTGCTCTCATACAGCAAATGCAAATGCTACAAAAGCAAATGCAAGACATGCAACAAGGATCAACAATACGGTATTCATTAAACAAAATTTGTCTTTATCCTTTTGACAGAAGGTTAAACATGGTACCTTTTCCCCCAAATTCAGACATTCCCAAGTTTGACAAATATGATGGGAAAAATGATTCGTGAGATCATGTTTGGGAATTTTGTACCATGAACCTATAATTTGCCGATAATTGCACCTATTTGATGAGACTATTCCCATGAAGCTTGGGAGGGCAAACAATGGAATGGCTATCCAAAATCACACCTCCTATCAGATCCTTTGATGAATTAGTCAACAAATTTATCACTCAATATTCCTACAACATTCAACATGCCATCACCATGCTAGATGTCTGCAATACCAAATAGAATAACAATGAAACATTCATGGTGTTTCTTCAACATTGGAGATGAATGGTTTCAAGATATCCTCGAGATGTGCCTGAAAAGGAAAAGATGGAAATTTTTATTGACAATTTGAATAGCGAGATGAGTTACATACTCAAACTCCAATGCATACCATCTTTTTCCAAATTGATTGAAAATGGCATCCCAGTAGAGGAGGCATGTGTAAAGAAAGGAACATTGAAATTCTTCAAAGAAGGAACAAATTCATCCAACTCTCATTACAATAACCAGAACAACAACAACAACTTAGACAAATCCAGGTTCTAGACCAGAAATAAAAATATTGGAAATGAAGGAGGAAACGAAGCTAATGATGTGAAGTCCAAACAACTAGTGTTGACCTTATCAGGCAATCCTTAGACTACCAAGAATCAAAAGGGTTCCAACCAAGGCACTAACACTTATGCACCCAATACTAATCAAGAACATCTCAACACAAACAATGCTCAAAATAATAACACAAATCGGGGACCTAATACAAACTCAAGAGGCAATCATTAGAGTCCGCACTCAAAGAGATCTTGGAAAACAAAATTATCTCCTTACTAGCAATCAACAACTTTGAACCACAAGTTAAACCACCTTGGTGGAATGACTCACACTTTTGTGATTTTCACCGAAATAAAGGACATCAAACAAATGATTGCATGAGGCTGAAAAACATTGTTCAAGACATGATTGATAGAGGTGATTTAACAGTCGATGGTCTCAAGACAAATGATGACCATGGCACCTTTAAGAATCCTCTTCCAAATTACAACAAGAATGAAGCTTCAACATAAAATGATACATGTAGAGCTCGTATCAATCACATATACAATAACACCATCAATCATATATCAATAGATGACAATCAAATAAATGTTATTACAATCAAGGACAAACATGAACATGAATAGATCAATGTAACCACCAGAGCTCAAAAATATGTCTTGAAGGGGCATACATCAGCAGCAAACACTATCCCCAAAATTCAATATGATCTGGTCAGTCAACTGCGCAAAACTCCCGCTCAAATATCTATATTTGAGTTGCTGAAACTTTCACCAAAACACAAGGACATCTTGGAATAGGCACTCTTGGAAACAAATATACCTCAAGATCTGGATATTGACAAATTCCAAGCCATGGTAGCTCATATGACAGGGCCTCATAATCTCACCTTTTCTGGCATGATAATATTTCATTAAGCCATCCACACAATACTCCACTCCACATTGAAGTCTTGGTCTACAAACATCGAGTTAAAAGAGCATTAATAGATGTAGGAGCTGGACTCAATATCTGTACCTTAAAACTTATCTGTGCATTAGGCTTCTTTGAGCAGTCTATTAATCCACGCAAAATAATCACTATCAAAGCATATGATGATGAAGAAAGATCATCCAAGGGAACAATGGTGTTGCCAATTCAAGTAGGACCAATACAAAAGGACATTATGTGCCAAGTCTTAGACATAGACCTCACATATAATATATTATTAGGTCAACCTTGGATACATGAAATGCAAGCATTACCCTCAACTTACCACCAGTGTGTCAAGTTCCCATACAATGGACAGGAAATTTCTATATCAGCAGATCATAACACTTTTGACCATTGTAATGCTATGGGGGCAGCCCAAGACAGTTTGGTTCCACATAACAGAGAAAAACAAATTTCCTTGGCACCATATTTTCAGCCAGAAAAGCTTAAATCTTTATCTATGGGTTTCAAACAGAAGATGAAAATCAAAGAACAAGGCATGGGAGAATACTCTTTGGAACCCTTATATTTAATCAACTTGCCAGTATCACCTAAATCTCATGGGCTACCTTTAGCATCAATACATCAAGCAACATAGCCCATCACCAAGTTTGATGGCAAATTTATTCAACAAGGCACACTAGCTCATGAATCAGAAGAAAAGGACATCCTTAGTTGGCTATACAAGGATGAAGAAGAAGTCAGAGAAGCTACTATGGCAGTAGCTATACCAACATAGCTATGTGGAAAAGGCTACCTAATCATGCAACAAATAGGTTACCATGGCAAAGGACCTATCGGCAAGCGTCAGGAAGGTGTCACAGAACCATTGGATCCTCCTTCACAATTTTTTAAAGACAAAACGGATTGGGCTATGAACACACTCTACCCCCAAAGAAGACACCAAATAAATATCAAAAACCTCAGTGGAAGGCAAAGAAGAAATATAAGGAGGATTCATGGTAGGAGGCACTATTTGAATCAGTAGAAACAATACAAAAGGAACGTGAATACCAGGAAAAAGAGAAACAACACGCGAAGTCAATCATTCAAGAGGGACCTTGTGCAAAAGTACATCATGTTCAAGAACCTATTTCAAACAAAGAAGAATCACCCTCTAACAACATCACTACTCCCCGAGAAGAGATGGTATATGAGCAGATGCAAAGAGTAGAAGCAGGATCTAATATGGAACCCGAGAAGACCATCAAACTAGTATCAATCATCAAAGACCTATTTTCACCCTACAACATACCAATCCATAGCACTGAAAGAATTTCGGATAATACCTCTGAGACTTATTCAAATGAGTATGAATGGGGTAGTTGTTCCAATGTTACTGAAGATATTGCTGAAAATGTCAGTCATACACCCCTTTCTCAAGAAGAACAAGGCACAGAGCCTAGACTACTTGAATTTGGTCCACAAAATATCTATGACGCCAAGGAAAATGAGCAGCGACATTAAGAGCAAGTCTACACAGAAGATGATACCATCGAAGACCTCGACAAAATCATTAACTTATTTAATATCCCACCCAACCTTGATGATACCTCCATTCTAACACTTACATCAGCTGAACTCGACCCACCCAATGACTCTTTACCACTCATCTTTCCTAACCTCATAGACTGGGATGAACCTAAAAATCATGACATACCAATTTTCCCCAATGATGATTCCATTACCCATTACTTATCTATCAACCCGGAAATAGACTCTACCAACAAACAAAGTAATGACATCTACAATCAGGGGAGTGCCAACTCTCTCAGTTGCAAAAATGAAAGAAATAAAGATCTACTGCTGAAAACCAGTCAATGGCAGCACTAGATCACAAAAAAGTAAAAATAAAGGATGCATCTGCGGATGAAAACCTTTTTGAGGCACCTAAAGATGAGAGACTTGACACTCTTCCTGAGCACTATCAGGAGCGATCACCCATATTGATTGAGCCCACTCAATCAATCAACATTGGTACAACGAAAGCAACCAAAAACATACATCTAGCAGAATCTCTGACAGAGGCAGAAAAACAAGAGTTTATAACAAATTTTTCAAAGAAAATCAAATCATTTTTTCTTGGTCATATGCAGATATGCCTAGGATTGATCCACACTTAATCATGCATCACTTATCCATTGCTCCAGGAGCCAAGCAAGTTAGGCAAAAATTGAGAAAGATGAATCCCCATATAGCACTCATGGTCAAAGATAAACTAAAGAAACCATTAGATGTCGGATTTATTCGACCTATAGACTATGCTGAATGGATTTCCAACATTGTGCTAGTTTCAAAACCAGATGGCAGCATCAAGATATGCATCAATTTTATAGATGTCAACAAAGCTTGTCCAAAGGATGACTTTCCTTTGCCTAGTATCGATATAATTGTAGACCTCACAGTAGGCCATGCAATGTTATCACTAATGGATGGCTTTTTTGGTTGTAATCAAATCAAGATAGCTCCAAAGGATCAAGATAAAAGAGCGTTTACCTGTCCTTGGGGGATGTATTATTGGAATGTCATGCCTTTTTGCTTAAAGAATGTTGGGGCAACTTGTCAATGAGCAATGACGACAATCTTTCATGACATGATGCATACCTTCATGGAAGACTATGTAGATGATTTACTAGCTAAGTCATTTACTCAAGAAGAACATCTAGGCATATTAGAGAAAAAATTTGACAGGTTGGAAAAATTTTAATTCAGGCTCAACCCTAAGAAGTGTATCTTCAGGGTAACATCAGACAAGTTATTAGGCTACATCGTATCAGAAAAAGCCATTGAAGTATATCCAACAAAGGTACAAGCCATCATGGAGATACCATCACCTAGAAACATCAGCCAACTCAGATCCTTGCAAGGATGGCTCCAGTCAATCAAGTGATTCATCACTCAACTAGCAGATAAAATCCTACCATTCAATCATTTTCTACATAAGAATGTACCATTTAGATGGGAAGCCAAATGTGCAGAATCATTCTATCAAATTAAGCAATATCTAATGAACCCGCCAGTTCTAGTACCACCAATCGTAGGCAAGCCACTTATTCTCTACATATCAACAACAGACATATCATTGGGGGCACTGTTAGCACAAGAAAATCAAGATGGAAAAGAACTAGCTATCTATTACATTAGTAGAACTTTGAATGGATATGAGCTCAATTATACATTCATTGAGAAGGCTTGTTTAACAGTGGTATTCACTTCTCAAAAGTTCTGACACTACATGCTAGCTCACACAATCAAGCTAGTAGCAAAAATTGATCCTCTAAAGTACTTACTCAGCAAAGTAGCTCTCACAGGTAGATTGGCTAAATGGGTAATGATTCTCAGTGAATTTGATATCCACTACACAGAGCGTCGATCTATCAAAGGATAAATAATTGTAGATCAATTAGTTGATGCACCACTACTAGATAAACAACCAATGGAGATCGAATTTCTAGATAGGGATGTTCTTACTATTACCACCAAGCAATGGACCCTATACTTTGATGGTTCCTACACTCAACATGGCTCAGGTTCCGGCATCTTGTTCGTCACTCCTGAAGGACATACCATACCAAGATCATATAGGCTCATGTTTCCATGCACAAATAACATTGTTGAATATGAGGCACTGGTTATAGGAATCAAAATAGTCGTGGAATGGAGAATCACAAAATTGAAAGTCTACAGAGATTCACAACTAGTCATAAATCAGATCGACAATGACTATCAAATAAAAGATGACAAGATGCTACCATACAAACGAATGGTGGATGATTTCAAAAAATATTTTGTACACATCACCTTCGAACAAATACCAAGATTGGACAATAGAGTAGTCAATGCAATGGCTACTATCGCTTCACTGCTGCAAATTCTAGAACATCAGAGTCGTTATGAGTTTCTGGTAGAGCAACTATTTTCCACAGCCTATGACAATTCCTCATCCCATGTTATCTATGCCCTAACCAGTTCAGACTCTCTGTTATATGGAACAATATATGACTATCTCAAAACCAATACCCTACCCATTGACCTATCTTGAAATCAAAAATGCAACTTTATCCGGCAAGCCACCCGTTACACTCTAACTACTGATACTCTTTACCGTCGAGGTCTAGATGGCACTCTTCTTTGTTGCCTTGATCGTAATGAATCTGACTCTACTTTATAAGAGCTTCACGAAGGTATATGTGGCACACATTCAAGTGGTCCTACTCTTGCTAAAAAACTTCTAAGAATGGGATATTATTGGCTGACAATGGAAAAGGATTCTTACCATTTTGCAAAAAAATGTCCTAACTGCCAAATCCATGGAAATCTTATACATGCACCAACACAAGAATTGCAGCCATTCACAACATCCTGGCCTTTTTGCCAGTGGGGACTGGACTTAGTTGGCAAATTACACCCTTCCTCTTCAAATGGACATAAGTTCATTATCACTGCAATAGAATATTTTACCAAATGGATTGAAGCGGTCCCCATGACCACAGTG
Source organism: Cryptomeria japonica (assembly GCF_030272615.1). NCBI lineage: Eukaryota > Viridiplantae > Streptophyta > Pinopsida > Cupressales > Cupressaceae > Cryptomeria > Cryptomeria japonica. The sequence continues at coordinate 367,170,596 of NC_081406.1, forward strand.
ACTAGAAAACAAATTGCCTCTTTCATTCTTAATTATCTAATCTGCAGATATGGCATTCCAAGTTCCATCATCACAGATAATGGATGACCTTTCAAAAACCATGATGTGCGAGAACTATGTGAACGATTCAAAATCCAACATCATTTCTCTACACCTTACTACCCACAGGGGAATGGTCAAGCTGAGGCATCCAACAAAACAATATTGAAAATCTCAAGAAAACAGTAAATGATGCAGGAAAAGATTGGCACATACAACTTAATCCAGCACTTTGGGCATACAGAACTAGCATTTGCACACCTACAGGAGCTACGCCATATTCATTGGTATATGGATCAGAAGCAATTTTACCCCTTGAGGTAGAAATTCCATCACTCTGAGTATCTTTAAAAGGCCTCATTCCAGATGAAGAGTATCGAGTAAACAAACTACAAGAGCTAGAACTTCTAGATGAAAAGAGACAACATGCCTATACTCACCTCAAAGCATATCAGGAACGCATGTGCCGAACCTACAACCACAAGGTCATCCATAGGATTTTTAAAATTGGTGATCTCATACTCAAAGAAAATCCCAGAAATCAACAGGATCGAGAAAAGAAAGGGAAATTTGAACCTAACTGGTTGGGTCCCTATGTCATCATATCAGCCTATGGATCAGGCACATATCAACTAACAACTTCAGAAGGAGATGTGCTTGACGAACCAACCAACAAAATCCATTTGAAGAAATACTATACTTGAGCAGTCTAATGCACGGAAAAGTCAAAAAATCAAAAAAAAATCAAAAACATACAAAAAAAACAAAAATACAAAAATACAAAAAGATGTAATAAAAACAACTGGTGAAAACCTAGCAACAGGCGCTACTTGTGAGAGTACAGCTCTTTTATCTATCTTAGTCTCGAACCTATATCCACAATCAAGCACCACCGGCAATCGCCCAACACTTTATCAAAATAGCATTATCCAAGACATACTTAGTGTAGTCACTATCCTTGCTTATCCAAAAATCATTTCATCATATCCCACCATGGCTTGGTAATCACTATATATATCCACATCAGGCGGTAAATTTAGCTAGGAGCAACATTGAGTCCTGTCAATAAATCAAAACTTGCAGCAGACTAAGAACATCATGTCCAACAAACATTCAACAATCAAGAGAACAAAACATTAATACACTTAACAAATTCACAACACATGATGGATGATTTTCTGAAGTATAAAATGTTTGAATCTTGCATGAAGTGTTGACTATTTTTGCACTTGAACTTTTTTTGAACTATTGGATCCTCTACATTTTCTCAATGATGCATCGAGCTAGAGAAAGTAATAGGGACTCCAATATTTTTTAGTTTTTTGTCTGTGAGGCGATCACTTGTACTGTGCAAATGCTTGTCTCGCAACTTTATTCAAAGCATATCACTGAAGACATGGTTCCACTTTGCACATACAAATGATTTAATCTTGTCTATTTATACACAAGCCACACTCAGGTCATCTTGGTTCAATTATACCTCGACGCTTGTGCCATCTTGCAAAATCAAAAATCATGTAAATTTTTCTCAGGTCATTATGGTTCAATTATACCATTATGCTTGCATAAATTTTTAACATATCCCAACAGCTCAATGATGATAAACACAAAGAAAGCAACAACATGTGACTATATAGGAATGACAAATGGAATAATGAGGATGATCCATTAGTTGCATATCATTTTACAATTAGTTGCATGTGATTTTACAATTAGTTGCATGTGATTTTACAATTAGTTGCACAACATATCATTATCATACATCTCATTTTCAAGATACATCTCACATATCATACATCATGCATCATCCAATCATATCCATCAAAATATCAAAACACATACATCTATCTAAGCATTGCAACATCATCATAGAATCATCAAAATCATATATAAAGCATCATCCATCAAACACATCACATGTGGATCAAAGAAAACAGTGTCGTATATATATATATATATATATATATATATATATATATATCAAAAATGATCAAGTATACAAAAGATGTCATATCTGTCCCAAATACAACAAATGCTCGAAATACAATAGAGACAGGGTCTCTCAGATATGACTATCTCCTGAGGGTGATAGTCTCACGGTGGATTTCCCAGCACCTGGATCTCCAGGTGGATCCTGATGACTCAGCCCAGTCACACCTCTGCTCTCTGTCCTCGAACCGGTCTGCCTAGATCGACTAGATCTCATTGCCGTAAAACTAGGAGCTCTGCACTCCCTGGGCACCAACTCCTCATATATCCTCTAGTAAAACTCAGCCTCCTTGGTTGTATACTGCATCTCCCTCAAGGTATCTCTCATTGAGCCACCAGCTACTGCTCTCTCCAGACTATTTGCTCGAGCCTTCGCTCGACCCAAGTGCTCCAACACTGTATCACACTCTATGGTCAGTTGTGTAATCTGATGTTGATGTGCCAGTAACTATGTCTATAGATGTTGCACTAACAACTATAAGGATCTAATCTAAGCATCCTCTCGATGAGTAGTAATCCGAATCTGGAGGGGTACTTATGTCATGGTACCCCCTGTCCCTCTCCCTATCCTCGGCACTGGTGGGGGTAGAAAATCTTATCTCCTCCTCTGGGTAGGTCATCTGAAATCATCTATCCCACCCACCACTGCTATAACCTCCCTTGTTCGCCCACCACCACTAGCTCCAATCGCCAAACCTCCCCTCCCTCTCTCCTACACTGCCTATCACACTACTCTCTCACCCTACATCACTCTATCCCCACCAACTCCACCTCTATCTCCTCTCCTCCCCCAATTTCCTCTCCCGGCTCTATCTCCATGCCGACCTCGGCCACCACCTCCACCATCCCCACCTCCCTCCTCGAGCTCCTCTCCCTCCTCTCCCTCCTCTCTCCATCTCTCTAGCCTCTCGGGCTGCTCATCCTCATCATCATCAAAAGCAGGAATCATCTCCGCTGGATCAGATATCCTGGCCACAACATAAGCCACAAAAAGCATTGAAAACTCCGCAGTCATCCCCGCATCCACTACCCTATAGGCATAGTCCCATATCTGGTCGGCTAGATGAATGTACTCCTCAACCACCGCAACACTATCAATGGTCGGGCCCCACTCTGGCACATCCTGCCTCCGTCAAGCATATAAGAATGCTCCCTTTTGAATCCCCTATTGTCATCCATACTATCATTGAACTCGGTTGTGTAGGAATCTCTCGATCACAAAGGGCATCTCTAGCCCATCCTCCTCCCACACCTTGCACTCCATATACGGTCTCCAAACAACCGTATCAATATCGTCAAGCACCCTCCAATTTTCTAGTTTGCGCAGCTTACACTGGACAACTATCCTTGTATATCCATATGCATAGGCCCGTCCAACTAGCCTATCCCTGTCTGCAAGTGGCCTCCCTGCAGGAATGTGCTCCCACGCCCATACCTATAACAATGTAACCCCAGCTGATAAACTGCCATAACCCAAGTATACCACCTGATGCAAATCCCTGTATATGTGGGCCAACATAGCAGACCCCCATGCAAACTGGTGACCCTATGTCACCATATCCTCCAGGACCAACCCCCATCCCACTGCCAGTCCCTTCAACCTACAGTCAGGACACAAGAAGACACCTACGAAACCTGCTAGTACTGATGGTAGTGGGGCATAGTCAAAATCAATAAACTCCTGCCAAGGGATCTCATATCCACAAATCATATCATCCTGCAGAATCTGGTGAAGCGCCTCTGTCCCACCCTCCTCAGTCTACTCATATGGCAAGAGTGCACCTACCACAGGAATCTGATAGCAATCCTCTGGTGTAACTGTAATCTCACCTGTCGCCAAATGAAAGGTGTTGGTGTCACTATGCCACCTCTTTGCCAAAGCTGTCAATAAACCCCGATTAATGATATATCAGGGCATCTCTAATAAAGAGGATAATCCACATCTCTCAATAATGTTTCTGTCTGCCTATGTAAGTCATGGAATCAAAGACCACGGCCTTGAAAATCACTCTCACGACTGAAGAACCCCAAGCCGCTCCTGTCACAAACAAAATATGTCCAATATCAGCTCCCCCATCAAATCAAAAATCCATATCAACATCAACTTTATATCAACTTGAAACACTAAAAATCTAATCAAGTTTCACATCAAATCAAATCCATATCAACATCAACGTCATATCAACTTGAAACACTGAAAATCTAATCAAGTTTCACATCAAATCAAATCCATATCAACATCAACTTCATATCAACTTGAAACACTGAAAATCAAAATCAAGTTTCGCATCAAATCAAATCCATATCAACATCAAATTAATATCAACTTGAAACATTGAAAATCAAATCAAGTTACACATCCATATCAACTTGAAACATTGAACATCAAATCAAGTTTCATATCTAATATCAACCATATCACATCCATATCAACTTGAAACAATGCAAATCAAATCAAGTTTTATCCATATCAAAATCCATATCAAAAAATTCATATCAAAACTCATATCGGACATCAACATTCATCAAAATGAAACACACATCCACGCAGCAGGCACGCAGATTGGCTATTGCACCCATCCAAGAAAAATTGGCCGCCACCTACTTACCCCAACCTATCATCATTCCTCTCAAAATCCCTCACCAAATCCTAATTTCCACTACATTTTCTGCCTATGCGCTAAGAATTTTTTTCTACGCGCTACGCTGTTACCTATGCGCTAGCCAAACCCCGCTATGCGCTACCGACTTTACCCTATGTGCTAAACCTTTCCTATGCGCTACCCTGCTCTACCCTTGCACCACCCCTCTAACCCTATGTGCTAGAAAACACCTACGCTCTATCTTAATCCACCCATGCATTGCAACTCTAACCCTACGCACTAGGTTTTACCTACGCACTATCCTATTCTACCCATGCGCAACCCTGTTGACCCTATGTGCTATGTTTCACCTACGTGCTACCCTTTCCCCTGCGCGCTATCCTATTAGCCCTATGTGCTAAAATTCCCTGATGCACTAGCCTACATTGGCTACATGCTACAGAACCTAACCCTGATGCTACCCTATTTTAAAAATCTATGCGCTACGGTTTTTATCGTATGCGCTACAGTTTTTACCCTACATGCTAACTCGTGAGATTCTGACATAAAAAATGAAAAACGTGACCAAAAATGATAGACCAAAAAGCAAAAAGGGGCAAAAATCAATGGCTTATAGGTGGACCATACGTGGCGAGCCTCTGGTACCGACGAATGCACTCGAATCGATGAGAAGCATAGGGAACTGGCATTTTGTCTTTCTCTCCAAATGTCACTTTCTCCAAAGTCAACAAGCACAAATGATACAAATAAAACCACTTTTTACCTTTTTATAGGGTAAACAAAAATTAGGGTTAGGCGGTGGAACATGTAAATTGCTCGTGGTCTCAATTATAACCCTAACAAACATCATTATCGGGAGATGAATCAAATTGGCGCATTCAACATAGACAAAATTTTAAAAATGCGATGAAATTTATCAGCAATTATCAAAATCAAATCAAATTTTCAAATTTTTTATTCATCTCCCAAGGGGGCATTATTAACATCATTTATCAAATCTGGCGCACGACATTGACATTTCGACACTGATCAAATTTTGACGACACATCAATTTTCTTTGAATCAACATGTGCACACACATCACTTCAAAGATGGGCAAAATGTAGACGTATAAAAATGACCATATTCCTAAATAAATATTTAATGTTCATTTTATTCTCATTCCTCTATTTAGTTAAATCTAATTTAATTAAATCATCCACATTCCTCTATTTGATTAAATAAATTATTCAATTTATTTATTTAAATTCACTTAAGCCTTTCACATCATTTAATTAAATAAATCATTTTATTTAATTAAATCCCTTCTCTCTACTTTTAATCAAATTTACATTTAATTTAAATTGTTCACTCTAAATAAATAAATCTAATTTATTTAAATCTTCCACTTACAACCACAATTGAAATAAAGCAATTTATTTTAATTAATTTTATTTATCCCTCACCCACTTGCATTTTCCTACATCTCCCACTTGCCTCCTAACCCCCTTCTTAAATTCTTCTAGAACCCATCTAATCCTAATCAATTAAGCCTAAACCCTTCAATTATCCCCTTTCCCTAAATTTGAGGATGTCACTTCTCAAATTTGGAGTAAAGTCTTCCAAAAGCATTAAAGCCTTTATGCCTTCAACAAGCTTACTTGTTGAATGCCCCCAAATTTGGAAGGAATCTTACAAATTTGTCCCCAGAGTCTTTCAAACCATTTATGGTTAACTAACCCTTTGTGGCATGGTTAGAGACTTTTGGCCTAACTCAACCCTCATCTAACCCAGGGGTCTCATCAAGCATTCATTGCTTTGACCATGATTATCTCCTTAACCCTTGCACAAGAGTTTACCCCTTGGGTAAAAGCTTTATCCAATGGATAGCCCTAACCTAACCTTAACCCTTACCTCCTAAGGTAACCATGAGGTCTTCTCAAGCATTTAATGCTTCTTACATCCCCTCTCAAACAATCTTATGTTGACAATTGTCACCATTTCATTGGTGAAATTTGTAAACATGGATTGATAACTTTAAATCCTGGCCCTTGATAAGATCATCCAATCTTGACCATCCATTGCCCTGTTTCTCTTATAAATAGATCCCTCGTCCCATTCTCATAATCCAAGTCTTTAGCATCATACTTATACTCATTTTTAGAAAAGCATTTAATCTCTCTTTGAAATAGAAATAAATCTAATAATCATTTTAGAATCATTTCTATCATCTTAGTTAATCATATAAACTAGTATATCATGTTAGGATAGTATTTTACTAATCTTGTCATCTTATCATCACTAGTTTAGCTCATTTGTTAAAATCATGCATAGATAGGATGCATTAATACTAAGATTCATCAAAAAGCATCCCTCATTCACATGATTGTCATGTGTAAGTCACTTTTCTCAGTGATTTAGAGAGAAAAGGCATTGGCTTGAGGGGCTTGTGAGATAGAGAATAATGGAACACCCCTTGGGAAGTTGAGCTATTCCACATAGCTCCATAACTTGCACCAAGAGTCCCATTGGTGTGTGGGCAAGTCTTTGAATTTATGTAATTTATGTTTCATTGCACCGCTTTTCCCACATACAAGAATCATGAGAAGTATGATAAGCCCTACAAGACTAATCGGATGTTTAGGAATCAAAAGAACTGTTATTATGTTGTTGATGAAGGTGTTATAGATGAAGAATCAGAAGGCGATGAATTTGTGTTTATTGTGATTAAGGAAGATGGACCAGTACCTTTTGATTCCACAAGATGCACTATTGAGGAGAAAATCTTAGCTGCTAAAGTTGAAGAGAAAGATGAATCAGTGATCGACAGTGGTTGTTAACATCATATGACTGGTGATTAAAGAAAATTTGTGAGTATGGAAAGGTATGATGGTGGAATAGTGAGATTTGGAGATGATAAAGCATGTGTGATCTATGGAAGAGGTTCTATTTATTTTGATGGTAAGCATAACACTGATGATATCTTGTATGTTGAAGTTTTGAAGCATAATCTTTTGAGTGTTGGACAGATGGTTGATAAAGGTTATAATCTACAATTAAAGAATGGAAAATGTAAGATTTTAAATGCCTCTGGTATAGAGATTGCATCTAGAACTAAGACTAAAGGTAACATTTTTTATTTGAATGTTGGTGAGAAAAGTTGTTTGACTGCTCAGATTGATGAGAGCTAGTTGTGGCATAGGAGAATGTGTCATGTTAATTTTGATTCAATGATTAAGTGTTGGAATCCAAGAATACTGAGAGGAGGGGTAAATCAGTGTTCTAACAGCAAGATCAATTTTAACCTTATTAACAAAGTATTTCAGTAACCGGTAATCATAAAAGAGTATAGCAGCAAATAGAAATAAAGCAACCACAAGAGAATACATCATAAAATAGAGATTTATATATGGAAAACCTCAAAGAAGAAAAAACACAGTGGGATTGGTCACCCACAATATCTATCCATTGGCCAAATGAATAAATATTACAATAGGGGCTTGCACATGCAGAAAGGCCAATAGCCTAGAGCGCACTGCTCATCACAAAAGGAGCCTCACTAACTACAAACACCAAATATGGAGATACAAAAAAAATTCTAAACTCTAAAAGTGCATCTGCTATGTTGGATGAGTTTCGGTTAAAGCATAGTCTATATCGGTTTTTCACTATGTCCTCCCTTACCGGTAACTTCCTTCGCTTCCCAAACCTCTAAACCAATATCCAAGACTGACTACAGAATATTGTATTTGCATTCTATCGATCAAGATCGGTTGCACAATATCACATCACTATATTCCATTCCATTACCAAAATAACCTAACCGAACTAAAAAAAGACCTTTCCCAAACACAAAAATAAATTCCTTATGTCGGCTTACAATGTTATTGCAATTTATTTACATGTCGGCTTAGAAAAAAATGAATCCATTGAACTTTGTGACCGATGTCGTTGATCGTTGTCGTCTAGACCTGTCATATCAATCTCCCATGTCAGCCTCATATATCTGTCCTAGTTTGTCGGTTTCCCTTGTTTGTCAGTGTCGGTTCCTTGTGTGTCAAATGAATTGAATGGTGGTTGCCAAACAATGAATACCAGTGAGTACCAGTTAAGTGACCAACCCAAAATGGTGTGTGTTGCCATCAATGACAACACAACTAAACCGGATGAGTGTCAATTGCCAACAATCTCCCCCTTTGGCATTGATGGCAACACTCGTGTGAAAAATGGATCTTTGAAGTGTTGTTCCAAAACTAATGACCAAATCTGATCTCTGAAGACTACTCCCCCTAAGCTATACATTACTTCTTATGTCCCAATCATTTTTGATATCAACCTCTCCCCCTTTGACATCAATGACAAAGTCGGGGAAAATGAATGAAATAATGAGAGAAAAGTTGTGATTACCGGATCTAGATGTACTTGAAAATATCCAGGTAAAAATTCTTCAAAAATCCTAAGTATGTATCTACTGGCATGATTGGCATAATTGATGCAGATGAGTTGATGACTATATCAGTAGAAGAATGATGATGACATGATCAATTATTTTAGTTGTCATTGATGAAAACCTATATCAATTAATTTTTTATGATGGTTACAGATGAACTTTGATGTCTGACTTGTTGGATAAGTAATTTAGTCTACCAGATTTAGAATTTGTAGGTATGACAAGGTTTACTGGCAAGACTGAGAATTAGGACTTCAACCAGTAAAAGAAAAGATTTTGATGGAATCAGTAAATCAGTGATGGTTGGAGACTTGTGGTTTGAGACATAAGCTTTTATGATGGATTTGTGTATGTGACTGGAACTGCATCCTATGTTGATTACCGGAAGGCATGTTTTGAATTTTTTATGAAGTTGTGCTAGGGTTTTAGGACCGGTGATGAATTCACTCAACCAGTAATGATTTCTACTATGACGGTGATCGACGGTGAGTCTCCATGAATTTGGTAACACGGCACAACCCGCATGAAAGATTTAATTATTGTTTTGGTGTGATTCAAGGAAGAATTTCTTGGGAATCAGCAAAATGCTTAGTAAAGTGTTTTGAGGATACATATCGGATTTCCGTGATGGGTTATGAATAATCAACAGTTGATATTGCATTTTAATTTGTTGTAATGATCTGGATATTGATCTGATATGATCTGTATTGTAAATTCAAGATGTAATTAGGGTTTTGTGGTCGAATTAGTTGAGATGGCTATTTAGGGCAACACAACTGATGTTTCATGTGTCGGTGGCATTAGGAGAATGAGTTAAGTCATCCCAGAGAAGATAGATCATTTTTCATTGTTCTTCTCTAACAATTACAACAACATAAATCCCTTAACTGGGTAGGTCCTAACAGGCCTTTTCCATCTAAGTCCCCTCACAGGGTGACTCACAAAAGAGTCTTTAAATCCTTTAACCAGGTTGATCCTAACAGATCATTAAGCTCCTAGCTGGAGTGATAGGCAGATCCCTTAATCGGGTGACTCCTAACAGGGTCTGCTCCTAACTGGGTGAATTGTAAGCTCCTAATAGGGCGTACTTCAAAAGAGTACAAATTATTGTGGGCACCAATCCCCACTATGGTTTTTCCCATTTGGGTTTCCATGTAAAAAATCTTGGTGTTCATGTGTGGAATGTCTTTGCATAGTGTTTATATTTCTATGCATTATTTCTGATTACCAATTATGATTTGCTTACTGTTGTTTATCAGAGATATATAAGTGGTTACCAGTAATATTAATGAATTGATAGATAAATTATTTTGATGTGATAATAAGTTAGTATGAGTTTGTGTTGATCAAATATCTAGTTGGTGAATATTCTGATTAATAAGATTGCATATCAAGTGTATGAGATCTGCTAAAGGGTTAGAATCATTGATTTCAAATCTGTTGTAAATGGTATTTTGATTTGAAGTTATAAATTGTCTTAATATTGATTCACCCACCCCTCTCAGTATTAACCAGATCCTCATAGGATTAACAGTATCCCAACCTGTCTTCAATGTGCTCAAAAATGGATACAAAACCATTAAGAATATATACATGAATCTCTTCTTCTGATAGGTTTGTCGGAGTAGGTTTATCCATTAACTCTATGCTTTCCCTCTTGTGAAGTAATAGAGTTTTCAACCGGGGACTCACCAAACCTCTTAATTCCCTTGCCAACCGGATTAGCCTATCCATGTCCTTCTCTAATGCATAAATCTCAGACTCTGTTATCAAAATCTGACCATCAATGGTACTAGTCAGTGTCTGAGTACCATCAAAACTGTTAGCCAAATGTTCTAACCGGGCCTTCGCCACCTTCAATTTCACCTCAAGGTTCGTTGTAATTTTTTATGTGTTAGTACAAGACCTATATATAATGCTACACTCATTTAGAGCCTTATCAATCTTTGTTATTTCCACCACCAGTTTAGCCTTTTCGGGTGAAATCATGTTATCACGGGTGACTTTCCTAGCTGCATTATACCTCTCTACTAACTATCAGTTTGAAATATGTTGAAGAGTTTTAAACTCTTTGGAAATATGCTCTGTCAAAACTTTTAGTTTTTTGGATGGGCTTCCAATCTGATCTATCTTATATTCTGGTGCAAGCTGGTACAAAATCGGAATGGCCTACGCAATAACCTACTTGTCTTTAGTCCCTTCCTTCCTTAACTTTTGAGTTGCAACATACATCAATTCAAAACTGCTTAGCTGCTCAATATTCTTTTGTGCAAAATCAACTTGACCGGATGAGTCAAATGCCAACAATGAATGACTATCCAAAATATTCCTAGAGGATTCAACCTTATGACTTGTACTAGTGGCTTCACCACTTGGTGCAGTAACATGTTCAACCTTAACCTCTTGAGCATGTACATTTTGTGTCGGAGGTTCAATATCCTCAACCTGTTTATTTTTTGTATCCACATCAATAACCTCTATATCTAGAATGTTTTGTTCCGGTGTATCCTTCTTATCCTATATGGTTTCAATATTATCTTTAGGTTTCTCTACATTTTGTACAGGTGGTTCTACCAGAGGAATATCCTCTGTTAATTTCTATTCAAAAATCGGTGGATCCATGCCCAATATACCTTTCCCCTTATCATCTATCGGGATGTCTGGAGTGTTAGACTTTTGAGGGACTTTCGGTGATGTAAAGAATCCAGGTTTATCTACAAAGAATTTTACCCAAGCCTCATGTGTCTCCTTAACTATCTCATTTACTCTACCTACCATGAAACTCACATGTTGGTGTTTACTCTAAAAAATTGTTTTATTTACAAAATCTAAACACTATTGCATCTCTTCATCAGTTATAGCACCACAAACAGTTAACAATTCATGTACCTTTATGTGGTTATCCTCTTCTGCTGCAGATAATCTCCTAGCATCTAGTTTATTGTACAAGTTTGTCGGTATTTGTTTTTCAATCTCTAAAAGTGCTTTCTTATATATGTCTTAATACAACAAAATTGATTCCTCTATCTCTTTTTGCTCCTTATCATCCATATGTATATAATAATGTTGGATATTACAAAAAATTCCATCTTTAGTTATTTGATCTATTAATTTGGCAATTGAAAGAGGAGGAATGACTTCAATACTCTTACTGGATCTGAGAGCTATATCTATATCTGATTTCTTCTTCTTGTCGGGAGTAGAAGTAGACTCCTTAACCGGTTTCCTCTTCTCTGTGGGCTTCCTCTCCTTCAAAATTTTCTTAGGTGTTGCTGGAGGGGTAACCTATACTTTGTGCAGTTTCCCTTCCTCGGGTTTCTTCCTCTATATCTATATATAAGTCTTGGGAATCTGTGGGGGCTCATCATCAGTATCAGAACCCGATTTAACAAGGGCAATATAAGTCTTTGGTTTCTTTCTCTTTACTATACCCTTGCTAGTTGTTGTTGTCGGTGAGGCCTGAACTGCTGCTAGAGAAGATCCTTCGGCTAGTCCATTAATCTGTTTGATTTCAGAAGACATCTTTTGTACAACTTCCCCAACCTTCTTGATTTTTCCTTCTCTTTTCTTCTTGTTGAATATGTAATACCCTAAAAATGGTCACCTAAACCATGGGCCCCTAATCTCGACAACATTGCCAAGGTCCTAACCAAAGGCAATTAAATCAACTTTGAGCACACAATTAATTAATTCTTCAATCATTAAATGTCACATGGCAAGTGAATTATTTTATATTAATTAAATATTTATTTAATTAATTAAATCATTCCAAGAAAATCATTTTGATCAATTATCCTATTTAATTTATTAAATATCCTAGCATATTTAATTAATTAATAAATTTACCATTAATCATAGAAAAGGAATTAATTTATTACAAAAGAGGAATCAATATGCAAAGCGAGAGTTAAATTGAAAATAAAATAAAAGAATTGAATTGAGAGAGAAATCAAACTTGAGATATTATTTCTTCTTCTAAATTGAGATAACTTGAAATCAGAAAAGCAATTAAATGAATTATTAATCATTCTCTAAAATTGGAACTCAAAGCTTTTGAGAAAAGAAGTTCAGTTGCATTGAAAGACTCTTTTCTTGAATAAATCAAAGAAATTGCATGGAATCACCTACTTTTATCACAAGTGAATGGAATTAATTGAATTTTATCTCCAATGCAAACTTGAACTTATAATTTGAATGCATTTCAATCAAACTATAATTGGAATCTATCTCAAGGTAACTCAATCTGATCTGTCAGTTATTTTAATTATCCTAAATTGTTCTTTTTCTTGAATAATCTCAACCGCTCGTTGCTAATTGATCTTGACCGTTGGTCTCTCTTGTGATTCTCTATAAATGCAGCCTTCATCTCTCATTCAAAATACCCTGGAGATTTATTGTTTTTATACAGTTTTTGCTCTCGAGTCATTGAAGATATTGTGCTTGCTTTTTGAGATTATTGCATCTTAGTTTAGCTTTTTGCATATTTAGTTCAATTATGATTGATTGAATTCATATAGCTTACTATTCATCCATCTAGAATAATCTTGCATCCATTTAGCTTAATATCATGCTCATATAGATTAAATCCTTCGTCTTGGTGCAGTCTAGTCACTGGTATTGCTTATACAAATCTGAGAGCAAGTATATACTCGCATCTTTTAGAAGCCAATTGGTCAATTTGTGATGGTTCTATTATTCATGCTTATATCTGTCTAACCATAAATGCAACGACTTAATTGAAGTGTTGTGTCTTACAGCTTGTAGATACTTATTCCACTTTTCACACACACAAAATCCTATCTGAACTTCAGATTCCTTCTGCTTTGTTGTCCCAAAGGTTTTCTCATGTTCATCTATCGGGGCATCAATAAGAGTCTTGGCATATAAGTCCAAGATCTCAGCATCTACCTCATATCCCTTCTCTGTGATCTAGATCTTTCGTGGTTGCACTGCATCCATCAGTGTTTCATCCTTCTTCACCATAAAGAAAATTTCAGTTGAATATTTGTCAACTATATGTTTTGGAACTCTTTCTCTCTGCCTCATTGTTTTCTGAAATGATTTGAAATAACCCCATAGAATGTAGTCTCTCTCCTTTTCCTGTCCCAAACCTCTTAGAGCTTCTTTAATTTTTTTTCCTACCAGTATCAAATGCCCATTGTGCCTTACTGGTTCTGGGTAACTCATTCAGAAAGAAAAGCATTAAACAAACAAGGTTGCCATACCGGAAAATACCCTTTTTCTCACCCTTAATCTTCCCTAGGTTTATTATCAATTCATCGAACATCCATTGACATAGATCTATATTTTCATTATCCTTGATCATTTTGTGAGCACAGTAAATGCATGAATTGGAAACAAAGTTCAACCAATTAGATTGGGTTACCTTGTAACCAATTATCATGCTTGCTAACTGAACTACTTTGTCTCTGATAGTGCTAATTTTCATTGACTGGTTGTCATATGGTGCACTAGTTAACTTCTCCACCTCATTGTTAGATATCTTATTTCCGGGAATCTGACCAGTTTGGAGCAAACCAGTGATTGCACAAATAGCCTCCTTAGTGATCTTGTTAGGTCATTCAAGCCATATGAATTCCCCATGGACTCAACTCAACACATACCGGATCATATCATCTTCAAATTTAGGCATCTCCAAAATGTCCATGAAACCCTATCCTTCATAATTTGGAATTTTGGTTTCATCGATCCACTTATGTCCAGCAGATTTGTCATGTACATTGTTTTTATCTCAGCAGAACCCAAATCCTCCAGAGTGCAATGGATATATGCACGAACATCCTCGACATACAAAACTCCTTCAGGAACCCTAGAAAATGCGCCAATTGAATCATTGACCTTCGCAATTTGAGGGTATTTCGTGAAAATTGGGCGTAGATGGTCCTTGATGTCAACAACAACAACAACAGGGTTAGCCACACCTACCGGAGTGGAGGTTGATCCAGAAGCCATTGCAAACAAAAGATAGCTCAAAATTTGAAAAAATACCTCACAACCTTTGCCGGTGAAACCTCTTGAAAATCTACTCTAAATGCACTGGAATTTGCTTTGAGAATGCTCTTGATCACCTTGAATCACCTTGAACTCGCTTTGTTTCGCTCTAAATGTTATGTGATCTAAAATGAACCAACATTTCTCTTTTATTTTGTGAAACCCTAATTTCCTTTTGACATTAATTCATGTCGGCATATGATACCGGATACAAAATCCATTATCTCAGCACCGATGAATCTCCAAACTGTCTTCACCAAGATCTTAAACAAGCTTTCAGACCTCTACCAGGTGCAATGTGGGATCTTTCATTAATTTTCCTCCCCCTACGGCAAAGGCCTGAAATTACCAGATAAGTTTCCTGCCCGTGCAGGAACATTTTGTTATGTCAATTGAGTAACCGAAGAATTTACCTCTGTCGATTGATCTTCAAACTTCCTAATCCACTGTTTAGCATGAGCTTATCGGATCTCATCAACCTTTTTCTTTCCTTTCTTTTTTGATGTGTCATTCCCTTCTGGTGTATTCTTGCTTCTGCAATATTTGTAAATATGTCCTATTTTGTTGCATGCATAGCAAGTAATATTGTTCTTCTGAATTGCCTTGTTGAGTCCTTGACAATTCTTTGACCTACATTGATTAGCCATATATCCAAACTTTCCACATGCATGACATCTCAGATTTATCCTACAATCTCTTGTCTTGTGACCATACTTATTACACTTTGACATTGATCGGGAACAACATTATTATTCTAATTTGCTCTATTTCTGCATCCACTTGCTCTATGACCAAACTTATTACAAACAAAGAATGTACCATTAAATTTATGTGCACTAGGTTGCCTTACCGGTGATTTATGATTCCGTTTGTCTAGTGGATTCCCTTGATTTGCAATACCTGAGCTTTCTCCATGCTCAAATCCAAGACCTCTAGTGTCTCTCGTGTCTCTTTGATCCTTCAATAATTCATCAAGCTTTGTAGAACTGACCCTGAACTTTTCTTTGTATTCAATTGCAGCATCCAGATAACTTCTTAGGATTGACATCATTTGTTCCAACTCTTGCTCATTGTTCTTTGATTGTACCAACTCAGTTCTCAACACATCATTCTCACGCGCCAACCTAATGCATTCCTTAGATTTGTCTTTCAAAAATCTGCCAAGATTTTCTTCATTCTTCTTTTGGTCTTCAATCTCCTTGGACAACCTCATAGTCATGGCTTGGATTTCATTCTTCATGACACCATTCTCTTGACTCAGTTTCTGACATAATTCCTTAAGGGAATTTTTCTCTTCATCATCTGGATTTTGTAAAAGTTCCTTCCTTTTAGTTTGAACAGATGACAGCCTCTTCTACAAGGTAAGAATGAATTCATTTGCAGAATTCAACTCAGCTTGCAGCTTCAAGTTCTTCAACCTTTTAGCATCATAGTCATCAAGTGCTACTTCAAGTTCCTTCTGTAGACTCATCTCCATGGATTCCAAATTCAGGATCTTCCTTAAGCTATTAAACTTACTCCAAGGCACCAGGCTCTGATACCAATTGTTGGAATCCAAGAACACTGAGAGGGGGGATGAATTAATGTTCTATCGGCAAGGTCAATTTTAACCTTATTAACAAAGTATTTTAGTAACCGGTAATCATAAAAGAGTATAATAGCAAATAGAAATGAAGAAAACACAAGAGCATACACCATAACACATAGATTTATGCGTGGAAAACCTCAAAGAGGAAAAATCACGGTGAGATTGGTGCCCACAATATCTATCCACTGGCCAAATGAATAAATATTACAATAGGGGCCTGCACATGTAGGAAGGCCAACAACTTAGAGCACACTGCTCATCACAAAAGGAGCCTCACTTACTACAAACATCAAATATGGAGTTACAAACAAAATTCTGAACTCTGAAAGTGCATCTGTTATGTTGGATGAGTTCCGGTTAAAGCACAGTCTGTATCGGTTTTCCACTATGTCCTCCCTTACCGGTATCTTTCTTCGCTTCCCAAACCTCTAAAACAATATCCAAGACCGACTACAGAATATTACATTTGCATTTTTTCAATCAAGATTGCTCACACAATATCACATCACTTTATTCCATTCCATTACCAAAATAACCTAGCCGGACTGACTTAAATACCTTTCCCAAACACAAACATAAATGTCGTATGTCGGCTTACAATAATATTAAAATTTATTTACATGTTGGCCTAGACAAAAATTAATCCATTGAACTTTGTAACCGATGTCATTGATCGTTGTCATGTAGACCTGTCAGATCAATCTCCCATGTTGGCCTCATATATTGGTTCCTATTTTGTCGGTTTACCTTATCTATCGGTAGATGACTTGAATGATGGTTGCCAAACAATGAATATTGGTTGCCAAACAATGAATATCGGTGAGTATCAGTTAAGTGACCAACCCAAAATGATGTGTGTTTCCATCAATGATAACACAACTAAACTGGATGAGTGTCAATTGCCAACATTAAGATCTATTCTACACAAGTTGTTAGAGATTAGCCTAAGATTGTTAAGACTTCTAATCTTGTATGTAAGGAATGTTAGTTGGGTAGGAAAACAAGGATTTATTTCAAGAGAAAATAGTATACATCAGATGGATTGCTAGATCTTCTGCATACTGACCTATGTGAACCTACAAATGTTAGAAACATGCAAGGTGATAGATGCTTTACGCTGCTAATTGATGATTATTCCAGGATGATGTGGGTTATCTTTTTTAAGGAGAAATTAGAAGCATTGGACAAATTCAAGATATTCAAAGATAAGGTGGAGATTGAGTCTGGTTTGAAGGTAGAGTGTCTGAGATATGATAGAGGTGGATAACTTTGTTCTGGTGAGTTCAATTCATTCTGTGAGAAGCATGGGATTAGAAGATAATTATTTGCTCCTAGAACCCCTCAGTAGAATGGAGTTGTTGAAAGGAAGAACAAAATTGTCCTGGATGCTACAAGCACTATGTTGACTGAAGGGAATATTCTGAAGATCTACTAGAGAGAAGCTATTAGCACTATTGTTTACACATTCAACAGATTTCACATCAAAGGTGATACCGGTAAGACTCCTTATAAGTTAGGTTTTGGTCATGTTCCTACTATGAGATACTTTAGAGTATTTGGTAGCAAATGTTATATCAAGAGAGATGAAGATATAGGAAAGTTTGATGCTAGAAGTGACGAAGGAATTTTCTTGGGATATTCCACAAACAGAAAAGCCTACCAGTGCTACAATAAGAGACTGAGAAAGATAGTGGAAAGTGAAAATGTGAAGGTGGATGAGAATATTGGGAAAGAGATCAGAGCATGTGGTTATGATGATGGACAACGTGTTGTTTTTGCCCATGTTCAGACTGAAGAACCTAAGTAAAATGATCTAGTAGAGACAGTTAATCTAGATATTGTTGTTGTCGGTGAAGAGGTGCAGGAACGCGATAATTAGAACAATCAAAATACTCTGAGGTATGTAAGATTGAACCATTCTGAAAAATCAAATTATTGGTGATAAGAATAAAGGTGTAATGACTAGAAGAAGGTTAGTTGTTGAAGAAGTGTGTCTGATTTCTAAAGTTGAAACTTGAACCTAAAGATGTTGTTGAAGCTTGCAAAGATGAAAATTGGATGAGAGATATGGAAGAAGAACTAGATCAAGTTGAAAAGAATAACACATGAGAACTTGTGCCTACACCTAAGGATAAAAATGTTATTGGTACTAAATGGGTATTCAGAAACAAATTGAATGAAGCCGATGAAGTTGTCAGAAATAAAGCTAGATTGGTTTGCAAAGAGTATTCTTAGAAAGAAGGAATTGATTGAGGAGACTTTTTCTCTAGTGGCCAGACTTGAAGTTGTTAGATTGTTGCTTGCATATGTTGCTTATAAATATTTTAAGGTATATCAGATGGATGTCAAACTTGCCTTTTTAAATGTTGATCTTGAGGAAGAAGTCTACATTGAGCAACCTGATGGATTTTCATTATCAGATGATGGAGACATGGTATGTAAACTGAAGAAAGCTCTTTATGGATTGAAGCAAGCCCCTAGAGCCTGGTATGCTAGACTAGATAAATATTTGCTAAAATTGGGATTTAATAAAGGTGTTGTTGACAGTAGTATGTACTTTAAGATAGAGAATGATAATATCTTGATCATTGAAGTCTTTGTTGATGATATTATCTTTGGAGGTGATGATGACTTGAGCATGAAGTTTGTCAATGATATGTAGAAATAATTTGAGATGTCTATGATAGGAGAGATAAAAAAATTCTTAGGTTTGCAAATTTCATGGACTGGAAAAGGTATATTTATATCTCAAACTAAGTATGTGAAGGAATTGCTAACGATATTTTGGTTAGATGACTCCAAACCGATTGGAACTCCTATGGTGACTAGTTGTAAATTGTATAAGAATGATGAATCTCTGAAAGCTAATCAGAGTTTGTACAGATCTATGGTTGGTGGATTGTTATATCTTACTCAGACTAGGTCGAACATCATGCATGTTGTGTGTATGGTTGCTAGATATCAAGCTGATCTGAAAGATAATCATATCACTTATGTTAAGAGGATATTCAAATACAGATTGGGCTGGTGATGTAGATGACCAGAAGATAACTATCGGTGGAGCATTCTTTTTGGGAAATAAATTGGTTTCATGGGCTAGTAAGAAACAAGATTCAGTGTACTTATCTACTGTTGAAGCTGAGTACATTGTTACTGCTGCTAATTGCACTCAGGTAGTCTGGATGAAGCAAATTTTGAAAGACATCAAAGTTATTTATGATGAGCCTACAGTCATTTACTGTGATAATTCTATTTTTTTTAACATGTCAAAGAATCTGGTGCAACATTCAAAGACTAAGCATGTGTCAATCAAATATCATTACTTGAGATAGCAAGTGAGTGAAGAGAAGGTGAAGTTGGAGTATGTATCTACAAAGGAACAAATAGCTAATATTTTCAATAAGCCTTTGTTTGCAGATACATTTGTCTATTTGAGAGACAAGTTAGGGGTATCTACCCCTCCTAATGAAAACTAGATGCATTGAGTTGCATCAATCTGGTGGACTGCAAAGCCGTATTCTTTTATCTGGATTGGTGAGTTGGTGTTTCTCCTCTGGTGGAGTAGTCTATTTTTTAGGGGGAGAGATTCATGATTTTTTTTTGAGGAGAGAGGTTTTGGTTTTCGGTTTTGAGATATTTGGCATTGTTGTCAAAGGGTGAGAGAGATCATGTGAAAGACTTCTTTATATGTCTTGATCTTAGGGGGAGTTTGTTGGAGTTTGTTGGAGATATCTTCTTTCTTTGTATTGACTTTTTTTCACATTCATATGTTGCCATCAATGCCAAAGGGGGAGATTGTTGGTCATTGTTGCTGCTAGGATATGTTGTTGTCATTGATGTCAATGTATCCCTGTGATTTGCTCTATTGTGTGCTGATTGGGAAGGTCTTATGATCTGGTTTGCAGTATTGTTTTACTGATCACTGTATTGCAGAGTTCAGTCTTTCCTCTGGTATATTCTGGTGTGATCAAATCTTGTGCTAATATTTTGGGATATTGTTTAGGATGGTCTTGTGTATCTTCATTTCATATGGATCATGATTTGGTGCTCCGCAAGTTATCTTTCTTTGTGGCAGTTGCTGATTAGTTGTATCCCTGAGCTTTAGTTGTTGATCGATGAAGATTTGATAAGTGATGTTGGTACAGTTGTTCCTATTGATTCTAACATGATTTTTGATTTTTCCGAGTCATGTCCTATTTGTCTTGGTGATCTGCATTGATCGTTATGCAAGTTTTTGATGGTTTTTATGAACCGGTGATGATTTTTGTCTAATGCAGTATTTCTGGTGGTGTAGCATATTGCAGTTGATCTTGGTGAGATTTCTGGTGGAGTAGAGAGTTTGGGAATTTGTTTAGGACCATGTTATGTCATGTAAATCATTATATTGGTCTGGTGGTCAATCTTTGTATCGTGTGATGTAATTTTGTAACTGAGGGTTGAGGATTTAGTCGACCTTGTTATCAAGGTTGATGACTTGTATATATAGGTAATATATTCATGTAATTTAGTTGTCAATGTTGTGTCTCCATTATCAGAGAGTGATGTATGTGTGAACAAGTGATTTATCCTCCAGTATTGTGATTGTGTTGAGATTTGTGCTTAACCAAAACTATAATCAGACATTTGGAGATGCTATTTCTTCGGCTCATTGCATCTGAAATGTAGTCCAAATCTTGTTATAAGTCAGTGAAACTTCCCTGAGGGTTACAACCTTTTGAGCCATTATCTTTTGAGCAGTGAGCTCTAGGCAGTGTGCCTGGATGCATGTGCATCCCCCATTATAATATTTTCACATACTATTGCAGAGTATCATCTTATTGTGGGTAGGTTCCCACCGTGGTTTCTTCCTTAATAGGTTTTTTCACTTCAAAATATTGGTGTTGTTTGTTGTGTTGTTAATTTGCTTATCTTTATTACTATTGTAGTTTATCAGATCTGTTTTTGTGATTAAGTTTGTAGATCTGGTGAAGACTAATTCATCCCCCCCCCTCTCATTCTTCCTCCTCTTTGTTGCTAACAAACTATTAGCTAGGAAAATGGAGGGACACGAAGTGAGGTGATGAACAGCGACTCCAAGGAGGGAGCTCTGATGACCTATACTTATTTATGGTGAGGCTAGTCAACAGTCCTCGGAGCAGCAAGAAGCAACATGGAGGATGGAGCAGATGCAAATGTAGAGTTGGCAGGAGTGATAGGAGGGAAAGTAAGCAAAAATAATGCAAGAAAAGAGGCACAAACCAAAGACTCACCTTCAACCTTCAAAGCGACCTCACATTTTTGAGCCAACGCCAATCAACAATGCTTACGCTTTCACACAACTATATTTGACATAGATGGGGACCATGAAGAGAAGCTTGGAAAGCATAGTAACATCTTTCTCAATAGGAGAGGCCACCAGTGTTGTTACTAGAAAAGAAGTAGGCTTAACCGATGAAGTAGGAGGTGTAACTGTAATAGGCATTGTAGGCTCAGTTGTGGAGAACCTTCCCTATTTTTCTCTAGGAGTAGTCAAAGGAATAGGAGGCACCCTCGAAGGCTTAGATATAAGAGTCGAGGATGAAGGATGAGCATAATCTGAATGCTTACCCTTGCCATAGAGAGCATGAAAAGGGATATCTACTAAGATCGACAACTTGAACAAAGGGTGAGCCTTAGATTTTGGCAATGTGGGCGTCTTTCCTTTGTTTGTTCTAGGCATAGCTACAAGAATAGAAGACACCACCATAGGCTATGTATTCCTCAACAAACCAAGAGGTATACCTTGAGAAATGGGTTTTTCATTAACCCCTTATGAAGAGGGATTGGATAACACAACATGCAACAATACAAGAGTAGACAATGATGGAGCAGCAGAGACAAATGCAAAAGGAGCCAAAGATACATCAGGTTGTACCAATTTAGGCGCTAACTCCCCTGTCTTATATTTATAATATGCCTTATACAATAGATCGCCATAGGGAAGCATAGGCACAACCAGACCAAGCCAAAAATAATCCAAAGAAAATCCCCCATGGGCCCCTAGTGGTTGGTATCCAATATCCTAGACAACATGAACAATACCATCGTGGGGAAACTTCAAACATTTTTGTACCACTAAAGGGACCACATTTATAGCAACCAATCAGGAAATACCTAGCTTTACCTGAAATAGATCTGACTCGGTGACAGCAAAAAACGTGCTAGATATTGCCTTGGATCCCACAAGAACCATCAAGGTGGTGCACCCCAAAGGTGGAATAGATAGCCATCATGCATTCAAATGGTATCACATCACTCTTAATATCTCACCTCATAAAGGCCATTGATGAACATAGCCTATTCTATAATAACAGACAGCACGAAGGGTCAACCATATCACTTCTAATAGTGTTATCGTTAATCTTCAAAGGGATGTAAAGAGGAGCAGGCGCCCCACAATACGAAGCATCCAGAGGTGTGAAGAATATATTAGAATATTTCATAATTTGGCTAAGGGGTGAAATAACAGTGATAGTGACCATATTTACATAAGGGCCATCACTCAATGCAAGAGCAGATGATGCAAAAATGAAATTGATGAATACAGCAGAAACGGGTTAGTGTAGATTCGAAGCTCATTGTTAGCCTTATCAACATAGTTATTAGATTTCTTCTTTTTCTCTCCAACTTGGATGGAACCATTGTCTATATGATCCTAGACAATATGTAGCAAACACATACAGCACTTAGTACCATGGTCAGGCACACAGTAACACTGGTAAAATTTTGAGCCATCATATCACCAAGGGTACAGTCTAATGTCAAGAAGTGGTCTAATTTTGGGGAGGGTCACCAAATTATCTTTTAATAATTTTTTTCAATATGATCAAATAAGAATCGAATAACTTAGTAAATATCTGATTTCATTGAGGCTCCTCCATTCTTTTTTTAGTTGTTTGAGGAATTATAATAACATTGGCCACAACTTTATTCAATTTAGACCCACCTGAGGAATACGCGCCCCCAAATGAATCAGCATGAGAGTTCAGAGCGTAATCTCCAAACTAAGTTAGTGTATGCTAATAATCAATGAGAACAGTACAAAGATTGGTGAAGTTCAGATATTGATTTAAGGAAAAAAATTCCATGAATGTCGACTGCAAAACTTTTCCCTAAATGTTTACTACAAATTTTCAATACATTCTCTAAAGATCACTATCTAGTAGGGAAAAAGGAACTTTGGTTGATATAAACTAATACCTCAAGATAAAGTTGGTCATTTTCTCATTTGGCTTTTGTTTGCAATGAGCAAGGTTAATGATGGTGATATTGCTACCAATGTTAGCTTGGAACCGTTTGAGAAATGCATCCATTAATTTATCAAAAGTACTAACTAAATAATTCGGTAAAGAACTATAGCACTCTAACACAGTCCCTTTGAGAGACCATGAGAATAGCTTGAGCAAAATATGATCCTAATTATGATAGTCACTACATAAGGTAAAGAAAGAACTAATGTGTAAATGAGGATCTCCATCACCATTATACCAATTAAATTTTAGACTCTCAACCCCTTGGGAAAGGGTAGTATTAAAGATATTCAATACAAGTGAGCTTCGATGATAATATGGCAGAAGCAAGGGTTGATTAGCAGAATTTGAAAGGTTAGCAAGTTGTTGCTAACACTATCCCATATTATACAAAATGGTATTGAGGATAGGATTATCAGGTGGAGGAGGCAAAGGTAGGTTATGCATAGCAACAGAGACATATGGACTAGAACTAACACAATAACTAGTGCCAGCACTAGGGCAAGTACTAGCACCAACACCAATGCTAGCAGAAGCAACCTGGGCAATGGAAGTGACAACAAAAGAGCTAACAGCCATGCCAGTGTATTCTAAAGGACATTGAGAGATATGGATGCTCAAAAAAGTACCACTAGTCAAAGAGTCAACCAGAGGACTCGTATCCACCATGTGAACTAACACCCCGAGCATAGCAACACCAATTTAAGGACTAGTGGTGTCAGATTGATTGCCTCAGGGGTTAGTCTCAACAAGAGGAACATGAGATATCACAATCATAGATAATGCCCTTAACACACCTAGACCCCTACAATCTGAAATAAGCATTTCCCTCATATTATTAACAACAAAGAGAGCCTGAGGAAGGACATTCTCCCAATTCAACAATCCTTCAAAATTCCTCAGGTTCTCCTTGAGGGACTAAATCTGATCAAATGGAATCGTCAAAGCAGATTCATGGTCCACAACGAGAGGAGACCCTAGAGGGATATTTGTTGAGGTATTGCTTCGAGAGTTAAGATTAGATCCAAATGTAGTAGAGCCTCCCAAAATGATACCTGATGGAAGAGTTTGTGAAGCAAAAAGGTCCTCGGGATCTATAATCCTAAAGAACATTACAATGAGTCTCATAGAACTATAGCGATTCGGTGGGATGATAGGTCTAGAAGTCCTCCTCACTACAACCCCAGAAATAATCTGGATCATAAAGCTCATAGACAAGCTCTACAACACTCTAATGTAGTGCCCCTCCCTGAATCATCTTGTCTTTGTGCATCAATAGACCATAATGATATATATTATACTACTTTATGATGATTTGATGGTATCTAACCATATACGAACTCTAATTCATGATTACATTGGATATGATGATGATTTTGATAGTGCTTGACTGTCTTCTACTAGGTTTATGATAGAGACGATATCATATCACTAATTGTGAGCATGATATGATGTTGTGATTCTCTTCGCTTGCCTAATCATTTAGGATATATGTTATTATATATGTTATTGCACGTGTATTGGTGGTGACAGGTTTGCGGGTACCAGACATCGACTCCACCTGGCTTCACAGGTTTGAACGTGTCTTATCCAAATGGCAAGTTGATCGGAGATGACATGAAAACCCATTCTACACTCTAGGTTTAAGTTGATTACCCTTGTTGGTTTAAGTCTTGGTGTGAGTTGTTGTTTAGCGTCAAGTGGTTTCTTGAGTTATCCTATGTAGGATTTATTTTAGTGTTATGGTTATTGAATGATTTAATTATTAATTAATTAATTAATTTATATAGTTTAATAATGTTAAATTAAATTAATAGATTTACATAGTTTATAATAATAAATTAAATAAATAGTTGATATAAATTTTCAATATTAATGTATAATTAATAGCTGGGAATTATTATTATTTATCCTCTGGATTTATACTTAATTAATGATTGTATATCATTATTCTCTATCAAGGATTATTTGTTATTTATTTAATTGTTAGGTTGTGGATTTTATATTAATTTGGGTATTTATTTATTCACCCTTGGTTATATTCTTATTGGACTTTTATATTTAATTGTGCCTATGGTTTAATTTATCTTTGGTTGTTATTCCTCTTTTTACCCTTTTGGGATTAATTAATATGTTTTCTCTATCTACCCTATTTCGCTATTGGCTGTGAGTTTGCGGTAAGTTAATTAAATGATATTTTATTATTCTTACCTTGGTTTTGAGAAGGGTTGGTAAGAAATATATTTTATTCTATTATTTTGATTGGTTGACATTTTCATCAAGTTTGCCTTTGATTTTCTATTTAATTGATTTCATGTGCATTCACCTGGGTTGGCCTCCGAGAAGGATTTTTGCATATTCGGCAGTGGATTTGGGGTTGGATTTGTTTTGCTTGAAGATTGTTTCGCTTGTTTGGAGAATCAGATTTCTCTTCATCAAGTTTATTTTGGCCATAACTTCTATTGTTCCAGGTTGGAGATTTTAGCCTGTGTTCTTCGCTTTTAGTTTTCAAAGATTGTTTGCACTGTGTCTGTGATGATTGTTTTGGGTTGGGTACATTGGAAATGCATATGAAATAATATTATTATACATGGGATATAAATATTGACATTGGGGATTTTGGTTTTATATGATTTTGTCGTGAGAGGCTCTCTGTGACTTTTTGTGTATTACCTGTGTGTCGTGGATTTAATCCCGATGGAAGCTTGTTTGACTGATTGAATATTTAGCCTTGTCATTTGATTTCGAAAGTCAATTGCGTCCCTTTGACTGTAATTTCTAAGTCAATCTGAGTCTTTATGATTTTCTGTGTTGATCGCAAGTTATTCATTTCTGTTTGTCTGAATAAATGCGCCAATACTATGGAAGCGCTATTTTTAATATCGAATGTGCTATTATTTTTAGTAAAAGTGCTAACATGTGCCTCATAGGCGCTATGATGTTGGTTATATGTGTTGTTCCTCTTAATGAATGCGCTAAAACTTTATGTATGCGCTAAAAATTATTGCAAAGGCGCTGCAGGATTTTGTAAAAGTGATACTCTATAGGGTGTATGTGTTGATTTGGTTATTTCGCCTTCTGTTTCAGTTTTTGGGATTTTCTGAGTTTTCAGTTTTGGCTTTCTAAAGCCCAGAGGTTGTTTCTGAATCCTGAGATGTTCCAGGACTATTTTATTGATTGATTCATTGATTGATTATTGATTGTTTTGGATTATATTTGGTTTATATGTAGTCGGGCTCATTGATTATATTTGCATATGATGGATTCTTGCTTATTGCTCGAGAGGTTGTTATGTTGCAAAGATGTCATTGGTTGATTTGGAACCTTGATTTACCAGGTCTTGACTTGTTGAGAGGCCTTGTGTTATTTGTGAGGAACCAATTTTACTAAGAGGGGGGGTGAATCAGTAATAATAGTAAACTTTAACAACCACCAAAAACTTCTTTCAAAACAACTCATAAACAGTACCAGTAATAACTGAGATCATACTATTGATCAGATTTATCAAAATGTTCTTCTAAGTGTTCATCAACATGCATGCAATAGAAAGATATCAACTCAACACATAAGAAATCAAGCAACACATGAGCACCAGGTTTTTCACGTGGAAACCCAAATGGGAAAAACCACAGTGGGAATTGGTACCCACAAGATTTTGCACTCTTTCAGAATGTGCCCTGTTAGGAGCCTAGCCCGGTTAGGAACTTACAAATATGCCTGGTTAGGAGCAGACCTTGTTAGGAGTCCCCCGGTTAATGGATTTACCTCAGGCCTGTTAGGAGCTTTACTCTGTTAGGAGTAACCTTGTGAAAGGATTTAGAACCCAAGCTAATGAGTCACCTGGTGAAGGGATTTATACAATCAAGCCTGTCAGGACCTACCCGATTAAGGGATTTTGAGTCCATTGCAACTGTTAGGGAACAACAGATGTATGATCTGAAAATAACACTCTCTGCTTGATTGTACGGGATCCTTTCCTGATCCAATCTACTTCTCTCTTGCAGACACACACACACACACACACACACACACACTAGTTCGGCCACACACTCTTTCTTTGATCACTGACACAGTAAATCATCACAGACTTACCCTAAATAGACTTTACAACTTAATCGGTTACAAAACCCTAACCTCATACTAAGTTTTACATCATAGATCATCACGGATCTTTACAACTCATTAAAGATCATCATATGGATCATTACAATCAATTACAAATCAATTACAGACGTTGAATGATCACCGCACATTGATGTGATACACTTTCAAACCCTTAGCTCATTCTACTAAGCACTTCACTCATTCCCAAGAAATTCGCTCTTTGATCGCGCCAAAACAGCATTTAAACACTTCGCGCGGATTCAGCCACGTCATCGCCATCTTACAAACATAATGTAATACATCACCGAACTCAAAATCATTACCGGTTATAAGATTTGAATACCGGTTCTTAAACCCTACTAAAATCGTCGAGAAAATACATCAGTCAATCACAAACATGACTTTCGGCAGCCAAAACATGATGCGGTTCCGGTCATAACCTCATTACAATGTTACCAACACATTCCAAACCACAACACCAAATTCCTCATCAATCTCAAGATCCAATTACTTAAGCATAACATAGTTTCACATTTACCGGTTAAAGTCCTATTTGCCAGTTAACTGTCAAATCCATTCCATAGCTTTCTGGTCAATCATAGACAACTTAGATAACATGATAGAACAATATAACCATAGTTGTCATCAATGACAACACAAAAAGATCATCAAGTCACCAAACAACATCTCAACTATATCATCACCAACAGTCCTTATACCGGTTCATCAATATCATCAACAGTTATGCCAATATGCCAACACCTTGGTTATGTTGTGATATTTTATGATATGTTGTTACCCTAAGGTCTAAGTGCATGCTAGGGGAGAGGGGGCTTCCAAGTGAGTGACTGGGATTGCGTGGAGTTGACGACCAGGCTAACCAGAGTCTAGATCGTCGGAATATCTCATTGGGAGTTTGACTTTGTAATCAAGTGATAACTTAATTAATAATTCTTGGGGTTTGGGTAGAATAGTTCACCTTAATAAGATAAGAAATGGTTGGTGCCCCTCTATCTTGCCCAATGGTAGTGATTCGGGATAGGATTGGGAAGGCCTTGGTAACCCAGGTAAGCTAATCTCTCTTACTCCATAGAGGTTGAGATGGCTCTGCATGTGCATCTAGGATGGTCGGGACAAGAGCCCACGTTCCCATTTGTCGAATGTGATGACACTCTTTTCCCTACATGTAGGTCCTAGTGCCTTGAGTCTTGATTTGATGAGTTGCCTCTAGAAGTTTTGCATTGGAGGATTTATGATTGGAGATTTTATGTATTGCATCCTTGTGTTAGTATTGTGTTATCCTTGGTTGTTAGGTGTCAACCTAGATCTAAACTGTGAGTGGGATCTTGTGTCATCTCCTAACACGGGGGGTGGTTCCTTTGGTTCCACATGGTCGGGTGGTTTGATGCCTTCTTCTATTGGGATGTTCTTCATTGGATGCTTTTGTGTGGATGTGGACCTCTTGTCTTCTCAACTGTGGATGGATACTTGTAGAAGATTGATATATATGATTTACATGGCATATGTATGTGTTAGATTCATGATGTAATTACATTTGAGAGATATGCTCCTTGATGTAATTGGTTATTGTGTAGTAGATGGTATAGTAGTGGATATATTAATGTATCGTGTGTATCTTGTGATTGATTCATTGGCTCTATCGATATGCATTTAGTGTTGTATGTATGTCTATTATGGTTAAAGGAATGGATTAATAATGTGGTAATTGGTATTGATTAGAGATTATGATGTGAGAAAAGAGTAAGTGATTAGGATTAGGAACATTTGGTATTGGTGTTTTAAAATGAACCTAATGGGACTAATTGGTAGGTGCATGGTTGAAGATCACATTTATGATAGATAGTTTGGAAATGATCTTGCATATGTGCATGGAAAGAATAGTTGATAATAGAAGTAGTGTACATTGGAATAGTTGTAATTATGTTGTTGTTCTGATTAATTAAAAAAGAAGGTTTTCAGGACCCGAAACCTTTAACAAAGGATAAGATAAGACACCAAAAAGTTCAGAGCTTAAGAACCGTATACAAAAAGACTGGCAAAAAGCCAGCGAACCGAAAGGACAGCAAAACAAACAACAACAAAGAAACAAAGAAGGCGCTACACAGTAATTTTCTTCAATAGGTCCTCCGCCTTTATCACCAGCTCGTCGTAAGTGGCCCCGACAGCTTTAAGGTCTTCCAGATCCTTGTTAGGTTTCTTATCCTTCTTTTTGCCTCTGGTATGGGTTCTGAGGCCTTGAGCTTCCCCTGTTCCTTCAGTTTTTGGGTCAATGTCCAGGATTTCCTTTTCTTCATCCAGTTTGCTGATGAGAGTGTTGGTGTTGTTAGCTGAAATCTTCAGGATGCTTAGGCTCTGTTCAGCAATGTTCTTCAGACACTCCTCAATTTTACTGATTTTGCTAACAGTTTCCGAGAGAGTGTGGTCGTTAGTATCAGCAAGATTTTTCCTTTCCAGCAAATCCTTCTCAATTTTTTCAAACCTGGGGTTGAAAGAATCTCTTATGTTTTCGGCTTTGGTAATGGTGCCTTTCAAGTCCTCTATGTAGTTGGCCATGGTCTTCCCTTCCCCAGTATTGATGGTTTCCAGGATCAAGATTCTGTTACAAAGTTTTTTGTTTTCATCCACAGCTTTCTTGTAACCATTAATAAGCCACTCCATAGTTTCCATGAAACCTTGCAAACCCTCGGGGGGAGGGTTAGAAGGGGGGTCAACTTTACTAGGGGATAAAAATATTTTAAGGTAATTATGTTGTTGTTGCTTATGATTAGTAGTGTAAGTAATGACGTTGGGATACCCTAGCAAAGATAGATGTTATGTTGTGTTTTATTTCCGCTTGCATATCATGTTTGGTGATTATGTTCATGATGGGTAATTGTATATAATGTTAATGGATGTTAGATGCATATGAGTAGTTAGTTGATTATGTTGAATTAGTAGATGTTTTTAAAAAAAATTATCTCTATTTGCTTGTTAGTTGGTTAATTTCTCTAGGGTATTTTGGTGGGCATTACATCTAACAACCTCAAGAGTGGACAAGAGAGAAACCTAGAACAAGCACTGATCATGTAAGTTTATGCAAAAATTTTACAAGATTTAAAAAAAAAAACCCACATAAGAGAAAGTTCACGTCAAGTTCACCAAAATGTAGAGTAGGAAAACTAAACCACTGTGAAAGGTGGTCAAACACCTCGACGACTCAATTTCCTCCTCTCTACTCAAAGAAAACCTTTAGGGTTCTTCGACCTCAAAGTTTACTTACTAAGGATAGAAAGGCACACAAAATTCTCTGATATTAATGGATAAAAAAAAATTATGAGAACCAAAAGTGTAGGTCGCCGAGACCGTTTGGTGGAATTTGTGAGCTCTCTGTCCAAGACACACATGCAAGTCAAGGATGACAACGTGGCATGCTAACGTCCTATACAGACGAGACATAGAGGTCGTACCAAGAGTATAAAAGCAACCAAACACATATTTAAAGTATTGAACGTGATAAATAAAACAAGAAGCCATAAATAATTAAAATGAAATAACGAAAAGACAAGGGAAGGAGAGAGAAATTCACAAGAGATCTAGCTAGTGAAGCCTCCAGCCAACGCTATTTCATTCTTCTCCAAAGTTGCACACAAAACAAGCAAGGGCAAAGATGTTGAGGTTGTGATTTAGAGGTTTGCCACAATTAGACCCCCATTTTAGTTTTTCCACCTCCACAAATAGTCAAGATTGATAGATTAATAAATGATAATGAAAGAACAATAAAAGAAAGAATAGGAAACGGTATGCTAAAATGGAGATGAGTAAACGAATAATGCAATGCGCGAAAGAAAAAGAACTCCCCTTCACCACCAAGAAGCTAAAGCTTGTTGAAGCAAAGACAACCACAAATTCATGAATCTATGATGACAACAATAATGTAGCAAATGGGCATAAAAATGGCGGACAAGATGCAAGAAAATCAATAATAAAAGCCTTTTTGACCAACCAGAGATCGTATGATCATGGTGAGAAGTCAAAGAGGGGGAAAAAATGAGCAAAAATGGCAAGATAAAGGGACTAGAGAAGTGTCCCAACTTCGGTGTGCACAGGAGGCATTACACTACCAAAATTAGTAGGTGTAACATCTCAACGGCCACCTTCGGTCTCAATAGTTGAGGGTGAATGCACAACACATGAACATCACCATGACAATCACATGTCCCAAAATAAAATAGCCCACATAGTTAGGAAACCAGAAAAAAAAAAAAAATGGTGACAAAGAAACCCTAGCGAGCAGATGAGGTACAGGCTTGGTCATTGTCTCCGATTCGGCTTAAATAAAAGGCGCCATGTGACATGTAATTGCAAGTGGTGAAATTTATGACATTACATTTTCAATTTTTTTATGGAATCAAAACTCATTATATATTACAATGTCTAATTTTCAAATATGTAATTTTTTTTAAGATTGCATTATATTTTCTCTTTTTAATCATTTTCTACTAATACTAGTCCATAAACTTGAAATATTATGTTTTCATAGTATTTTAATTATTTTTTATTTTTTATTTTTCTTGTAAAAAATAATATGACATCAATCTACACACGGTTCTTTACTAAATGAAAAAAATCAAAAACTAATTAGATTAAGTCAAATTATGGCGACCCTACATGAGGGGAAATCAAAAAAGCAATAAGAGCTCAATCAAATTTAATTTAAGACAAAATTAAAAATTAAAAAATATATTCTCATTAATCTTCTATATAATACACATATTTCCCCAAAAAGAATAAGGAAAAATAATTTTATGTAGGTCAAATGATGGTGGTTGTACACATGCATTATCTTTGTATTAGAATAAATTACATTTTTGAAAACTAGACTCAAACTACCACATTTCATATTACTAGATTTGTTTAGAGATTCAATGTGTTAGTGCTTCAAATTTTTAGTCCAATTGTAAGAAAGTTTGAAAATCAAGAAAAACACTTCCACTTTTTAAACTTTTTTGTGGACCCAACTTCTCGCACCTACCCTCAAATAAATCATTTTGGAGCTCCACCATACATGCATCTTGATAAAGACATTATTCTTCATAGGAAAGTTCATAATGCTTGTCTCTCACTTTCAAGCTCAACTTCAGAAATTTCTATTGTTGTCGTCTCAAAATCAACAAGCTCTTTCATTATCACACTATCTTCCCTGAACTAATCAATATTCTACTGGAACAAACTTGTGCTAGAAGTTACTAATTCATCTTTTTTGTTCTTGCATTGGTGGCTAGGCTTCCAATATTCCTTGCATAAGAAGCAAATATTATTTCTTCTAAGCTCATGTATGCTACTTTCTCTTTTGTTACTTCAAGATTCTCCT
Source organism: Cryptomeria japonica (assembly GCF_030272615.1). Classification (NCBI taxonomy): domain Eukaryota; kingdom Viridiplantae; phylum Streptophyta; class Pinopsida; order Cupressales; family Cupressaceae; genus Cryptomeria; species Cryptomeria japonica. The sequence goes on from NC_081406.1 coordinate 367,203,999, forward strand.
CTTCCCTTGTATAGTCTTCTTGTGATTTTTCCTTTTTCACCAACCCTTTCATAAGTGTTTTCCTAATTATTTGATCCTTCTACTCATTGTGCAATTCTTCCAATGTTTCTCTCATAGACTTTACAAAATTGTAATCACCTCCTTGTCTAGAGAATTTTGTATATCTGTAACTTTCAAAGAACAGCTAAAATGAATAAGCAGATGCTAGCCATCAACATGCAAAATACCATTGAACCAACATATTCAACTGAAATTCTAATCTTAACTATGGCATGCAAGTATTGTTCACTAACATGCAATTGAAAATTTACAACAAGAGTTGGGTTTCCAACAAGATGGCAAGAAAACTAGCTATGATACCAATGTAAAAACCACCCCTACATTTTTCTAAATAATCTCAATTGAAAGCCAAGCAACTAACAGTCTTTGATACACCTTTTGATAACTCAAATTGTAAGATAAGCAAGGTGAGAGCATACAGTGTTGAGGATCACACTTCTACTCAATCTACTATTGTAATGGATGTCATCCAAATGAGTATGTACGCACCAGGTGTCCACAACAACCACATGCCATGCTTATTCGGTGGAGTGTGTAATGTGCAAGACAAGCATTCACTAGGCAACTAAGCTGACCACTTTTATGCTTCTTCAATGGAGTGCATGATAAACAATATGAACATGTAAGTTACTAGCATCAGTCAAGCCTTGATTCAAACCAGAATAAATGATAATATCAGGCTTGGCCAATCATGAAATGCTAAATATATTGTTGGAACTAAAAAAAAATTATTACAACGATTAACAGGAGATGCAATATAAGATTTATTTTTTATTTTCAAAGTGAAATATTGTTGCAATACATTTCATGGACTATCACTATGAATCATATAATCAAAAGTAATCATACCCAAGTGAAGGATGGTTGTAGTAGATAATGTAGAAGTCATAAAATCATTGAAATAGCACTAAAAATCATTGTCAAACGTTTACACACAGGTTTGATATAAAATAACAACCAATATGAATTTTAAATAACATTGGATGTCATGTAGAAATCACTCAGGTAACACAATGAATCATACCCCTCACTATTTCAACATTGTAGTTAATGTAAGAATCCTGAAATTCATTGAAAACTCACTATTCACTATTTAATTTCTATCTTATACAGGTTTAAAAATATAAAACAATAAGGAAGGGATTTGAACACCATCAAATCCTAATGCCACAAACCCCAAACTCTTTCCAACATAATTTGATCAACAAGAAGTCATCTCATGATGAATCCTTACAACTAGCCAAAAATCACTCTAGAACAAGCTGGAAGCTTAGTCAGAAACCCACACACATCATCTCATGATGAATCTTTAGAACTAGCCAAAAATCACTCTAGAACAAGCTACAAACTTACTCAGAAACCCAAACACATCATACTCCAACATCGGCGCACCCTCCATGAAATGAATGGAGTTAGGAACCACCTTTGAGAAGGAAGTGTTTGGATAAAAAGTTGGCTAAGTATGGTGTTGAAGTGCATAGTTGGAGTAGAGGGGTGCAACTAATCAAAGTAAAGTCCAAAATTCTAGTTTTCATTGTTGGATGTGTGTGGGAGCATGAAGTGTGCATAGCTATGAGTGGTAAATTGAAATCTAGGTTACATTTAGAAGTGCATAGTGAAGGGTGCTTATTTTCAAATTGAAATTTTCTAAATATAATGTATAAGTGCACACTTCATGAAGGAAACAAAATGTAAAGGTTGAAAGCACTGTTGTTAGTTGCGCATCTTATCAAAGTAAAACTCAAATGTTAAAAAATCATAGCATACTAGTGTGCATGATAGTTCAAGTGTGCACCTAACAATGGAGAGCAAAAGTCTTCAAACTTTTATACTGATAGGGATACATGTAATAACCCCATTTGATCTCTAAAACCAATTGATCAAGGGTGTTATCATAGTCCAAAGGCATCACAAGCCTAGGATGTCTCATGTATCATAGTCCAAAGGCATGGCAAGCCTAGGAGCAAACTAAGAATGATAATGGCTTCACATCTGCTATAAATGATTACTTTTTTCGTTTCAACAATATAGGAGGTTTTTGGGTCGACTAGTGTTTGCATCTCAAAGGTGCACGCTAAAATGCATAGAAATGATATACAATTGGGAATGAGATACAAACAACTTCCTTTGCACTTTTTGATAACCTAGTTCTCGAGAAGGGCAAGGTGACAGCGTGTGAAAGGACCACTATGTCAAATTAAATTCTAGTAGATGAATGGAAAGAACTAAGCAAAAAGCCAACCAATACCACTTATCTAGCAGAGTGCATATACAATACTGAAAATTAAAATGCATGAAATGGTATAGCCATTTTAGCGAGGCAATTCAACACTTAAAACTTTGCAAAATCCCAATACATTAATCAACCCAAAAATTCAACATATATCAATAAACCTCGAAGTCTCCACAAAAAACAACCCCATAGAAACTCAACATGTCTAAAGTAAAACCACCATAAACCGGAAACAGCCAAATCGTGCATTGTGTTATTGACCGCTTGGAAAATCACAGTCATAGTTTGCAAAATCAACGGTGTATAACATGCGACTAATTTTCGTGTTATGCACTTTCCATGCAAACATACTGTGTTTTTGGAGCCAGAATAGTTGTGTCCCCATAACCAGCTATGAAGGATCTCTCACCACTGAAACCAACAATCTCAAAAGGGTTTCATCCAAGGGTTTTTAGGAAGAACACAAGTTCTCTCCAAAATGCAAAAGCAAAAACAAATTCATCAACACCAACAATGAACCTCCCACATCCTTTTATAACTTTTTGAAGCAATTAGATATTTATTTGTCTTATTTACTCCAAAATTCCTTTAAAAAAATAAACTTTATGAAACATTTTTTACCTTTTTAAGGAGTAATAATATTTTCTCATAAATAAGGTCCCTTTTCCAAGGTGTCCCATTAGAAATTACTTTTCAACACCTTTAATATGAACTACTCAATTGTCCCTTTTAATACCTTTAATATGAGCTACTTAGTTGTCCCTTTTAATATTTCCAACATTAGACAACTTAAGTGAAATGTTAATTAAATAACTCAATAATATATCCAAGTTACAAAAAGCACCCAAATGATATAATTTTGCAATTTTGATATACCAAAGTGATATCGAAGACTAGGGACGATGATCAAAGGCAGCCCAGTGACTTTCTAAAGATAGTCTAATCCTGCAAGAATTTTGGAGGGCACCCAAAATGTTGGAAATCGATCTTGAAAGCATCAAAAGATTCTATCTAACCAACTGAACTCAAACCCAATAAAAATTGCTCTGCAAGACTGATCAAATGCTTCTCCAAAACCAAGAATGTTGGAGTTCTCCCTAACTAACCAATTAGCCTCCAAAAGACTTGGAAACTGGCTAAAAGTGTATGAATTGGCTAAAAGCCAAAAGGGAATATTAAAATGAACCTCAATCAAACCACAATGAAAGGAGGTTATTATAACAAAATACTACTATAGCAGCTACCAAGGCAAAAATGTCTGCAAATATTTGAGAACAAGATAGGCATGCAAATTATTTGATTAAGTACCTAAATTCCAAGGAATGCATCATTCAATGTAGGCCTAGGCACAAAATAAATTCATTGAAATAAGTTAGATTTGTATTTGTTTTATCGAATGAGGAAATGGGTTATTAAAAGGGAAAATACTCCCAAGCTTACCACTAGAGATGTTATTATGTATTGGACATAGAATAAACAGGATTGCACATTTTCCACACCCCAATTGCAATCATAAAATGTCATTACCATCCACTACTCATCTCTCCATTTTTCCTAACATACTCCTAGCCTACTCCAAAATGGGTGTCTATGGAATACGGTATATACATCCATCAAAAGAGAAAGGAAAAAAAATGTTGTTGCAACCACCCAGGCAAAAATGTCTTCAAATGTTGGAAGCATAGACAAGGCATGAGAGCCATTGGACAAACTACCTGATTGAAAGGTGGTCTCACAGAACACAGAGGTTGCAATGTGATCACAATACAGATCCAGAAATGTCAAAAACTTTATTCACATGTAGCTAGTCACTATAAATCTTGATTCCATAGACTTTATCAACATTTTTCTAGTATGGACATCCACCAAAGCATAAAGGATACAGGAATTTCATCAAATGTTGGAAATGCTCCAGAAGGCATGCATGCAAAATGTGGAAGCATAGACAAGCATGTGAAAAAAAATGGGGGAAGCATCTAGAAACAATTACCTTCTCAGTATTCCAATTCAAACTGAACTGTTGAATCATAGCATGTAAAATTCTACAACCCACTTGAAAAACACAAGAACTCTAGAATAAATAATTCTAATGTTAGTGATGGAGGGGCCATGACAGAATGATGAGTGACTAGTAGAGGTGATTAAGCTATACGGGAAGCCAGAACAAAGCTTGAACGAAATTTTAAATGACCAAACATGAAATGAAAACAAAACCTTATGGGAACGGAAATGGGGCATGTTGGAAACAAAAACAGGCAAGGGAAAAGGGTGAGCCACCTAAGCAGTCAAATTTTATGGTCTGCTCTTTAAGTACGGCCTTATTTCCCTGCATTCTCTTCACTCTACATTTTTTTATACCAATTTCAAAATATATTGAAGTGGTGCATTCTTGACATCTGTAGTATTGCCTATCGAATAAGCATGTAACTCGAGATTTGAAGAGTATGTATGCTATAGTGAGGACTTTCTCCAACGCTATCTGCATAAAAGTCTCCATATCCCACAATATATAAGGTTGCCAAAGACCAAAGAATGGAGCAGATATATACAGTCCAAAGCTTTTGTGCTTGAAATTTGGATTTGCGTAACCTCTCCAGAATATTTAAGGTTGCCAAAGATCGAAGGATGGAGCAGATTTATACAGTCCAAAGCTTTTCTGCTTGAAATTTGGATTAGCATAAGCAATCCAGGTGCTTCAGTGGTTAGAGTATATGGGCATGCCAATAGGTAGAAGAGACACCCACCACAATGAACAGCAAAAAGACCAAAGAAATAAACATGATGCACACTGCCCATAGATAATTCAAGCCCACGTCCTGCATTCTACATGTCACATAATCATATAACTGTATAGTATGCACATGGAATTTATCCATGCACCCACAATGTGCATATGCTTTAGTTTTTCATATTTGAAAATATTCCAGGCTTAGCCATCTAACATTGGTATTGAACAACAGGCTCCCTTGTAAGTAAGAATACGTGATGCCGATAATCTTGTATTGAGCACAGAACCCTTTTTCTCCAATGCAACATCAAATGCATTTTACTATTGAGCCCAGGCTGAAAGAAATATAAAATACCTAAGCTTCCAGCAGTTTTAGTTCCCACTGTGTTGCACATAAATTTGTGCCACTGGATATTACTTTCACATCCAGGTTGTCCTTCCATGTGATAAGCTTGTCTATACTACGATAGCACTCTGACAATACAACAATGACCCTAATATATGTTCTAGGCCCATCTCTGCTTCATTTGCAGAAGAAAAAAAAAATTTAAAAACTTCCATCAAATAGGAAAAGACCAATCGTAGAGTTTCACTAAGCGGGAGGGGAATCACTCTTGGCTGCCCGATGGGTTTTCAATATGTAAAAAATGTACTTAATTTAATATTTAGCTACCTTTAATTTTAAATGTGTAAGGGTCATTTAAAGCCACACGAAAAACTCCTCCCATAAACATTAACTATTCTCTGCAATGGCATTTAATATAGCCTATAAGTTTTTAGCAGGATTTGGAGCAGTAATTGGGTATGGATGGAACTCTTGATCCAATGCTAACGGTGAGGAGTGGGGGAGGTAGCGTTCATGCTATTAGTCGACATGCATGCATGCATATATCCATCATGCAAGCAGATAGTAGTTAGGCAGGCTTGCAAGTTCCTAGAGTCTCAATTTTCTTTAAGCATCTATCTATTACACTTCTGCTCTTGAGAGCGCACTAATGTGCTTCTATGTATGTTGTAGCATTTCAGTGTTTATGATATAAATAAAGCTTAAACATTCAGACATGTTTGTCTTTATATCACATGAATTTGCATTTATTTTGATTCCAGTGTGATTTATATGCCATGGAAGAGAACAACACTGGAAAATGTTACAATATTTTGCACACTTCTTGATCTGGCAATTTTTCAGTAATATTATACCCAGGACACAGTTTTTTCACCTTTCCAAGTATATTTCAAGTCAGATTGTAAAAACTACAAGAACTAGATATTTTCCCTCTAGACAGATATGGAATGTTAATAAATTCAAAGTGATAGGTATCAAAACGCATGGGTTGTCCCATAACATCCAATGTGAAAAAATTAGGTAGGATGATAAAGGAATTTAAATGACATATCATGTTGTAAATCGTAAGAAAGGTTGCACCATCAATATAGTCAATGGTTAAGCCAAGATGCCATACCTAAAGCACAGCTACATATTTCAAATTGAATATGTTCAAGTCAGAAAAGTAGTAAAAGAGAGAAAAACTAGCATTGCATGCAAAGAAAATTGAAGTAAATGGCATACCATGCAACTCAGTTATTTCTCCCAGTTCATCTCAAACTTATACACATGACAAACAGGAAGAAAGTTTGATTGTTAACAGGAAGTGTTCAATTTGCAGAACAGTGACCACTTATCTGACAAAATATTCTGAATTCTTAAATCCCAAATAGGCAGTGCACAAACCCCATAATGCATGCCACCCATTAGATAAAAACGCTATCAGAATATTAAGTTCTCAAACTTCTTAGACATAAAAGTGGGTACAAATTATTTCATAAAATATCAAGGCAAGAATTTGTATGGTCATCTGACCAAGAATCACTTGAGTGAAAACTGTGTTATTTTTTTATATCTTTCACTCCATGTTTAAAACTTTATAACGTATTAAATTCCAAAGAATGCATCTAACATGAATAAATCCAACGAAGATGGAAGATTTTAAACAACTTTGCCTCTTTCCTTGCATTCCTCAAAATGAAAGAAGAAAATCTATACAATAAATCATTCAAATTATTGATTACAGACAGCCTAAGCACTTGTGCAGAAGCCAATGACAGGAATCCTGATTATTGGTAAAAGGATCTCTCAACTCTAGAAAATCACAATTGAGACTTGACCAACCAAAACTAGAAGATGCAGCTCCTTTAAAAGCTCTCTCCATTTTTTAAACAGCCACATACCTTGCATCTTTAATGAAAAGGCAATCTTATTTACAGCCAATCTTGTGAGTCAAATTTGGCAGCGGAGATCTCAAATATAATCACTCCCTTGTGTCTACATTTTTTTCAACTTCCTGCACTTCTCTGCTTAAGTTACAGTGTATCAGATTTATCTGTGTTCGATGCCACTGCTACAATAACAAGAACTTTCGTTGAAAATGTCCATATTGCCTTTCTATAACAAGTTTCTGCTTGACAACTTATGATTCTGACATTTTACTCAAGCATTCTGCGTCATATTTTTCACATAAATTTAGGACACTTCCTGATTAGCAGAATCCTATCCAGCTATACTTCCAACCATAAATACACAAAAAATCTGTCAAGGTTGAATAGAAGTTACTCTACATTGCTCCAATTTCATCAACGGACTGCATTGGAATGTAAAGATCTTACTGATAATGTTCCATCAGATGGGATATCCCCATACAAGTGATTCCCAGAACATAATAATCTTCTACGTCGCCTATAAAAATACTTAAAAGACTTTATGCAACTCAGATGCCCATAATCATTTTCCCTGTAACACTCACTACTACGTAGTGTATGAGAATTACTCCCCACATTTTCCTTGTGGGAAGCTTCACAATTTGATCTCCCTTCAAGAAATGTAGGTCTATTGAATGCAGATGCACTTGCTTTTAAGGTGGATAAGCAGTTCCCATCAACTGTAGTTGTACTTTTCCTGCATCTTGTTAAATCCTCTTCATCATGTTTCCTTCTTTCAAAGTTGCCAAGCTGAACATCCTTATCCTGTGAAGATTCCAAAGAGTCAGTAACAGTGATAACAGGGCACCTGTCTTGGATAGAAGAATCCTCTTTCTTCTTATAACTTTTTCCTTCACTCCGTTTTCTTTTCACCATACATTCTCTTCCATTGAACTGATGTTCTTCTGACCAGAATGGTTTAAGTTTCTGCCTATGACAAGAATAAGCAACTTTCCACTTCACTTGCCTCACCTACAAATCAACTGAACAATATAAGAGTCCCCAAAATTTGAAACTTATAATGGAATTATATTTATTAGTTGACACTTTCCAAAACTGTCAAATGAACACATACTGATGCACATGTATGTATGTTTTTTCAATATTCATAATTTAAGATTTGCTAAAAGAGAAATTATGTCCTCGAGAAGCTAGCATGGCCTTCAAATTAATGATTTTCCTGATTGACAGTGAAAAAGAAACGACGTCACTTACCAGACGATTTGAACGTGTAGTTCCTACAACCACCTTAGACAAGTACAGATCATCCTCCACTGGAGTAGTTCTGGGTCAAACATTACCAAGAATCCCAAGTCATTTAATTGTACAAGTATCACAAAAAGTCAGCAAATAATTTACTTGACACCACAAGCTAGAAGGGTCTGATATCATGTCATTGGCTAAAACATCAAGCAATTCTTCCCTTGCAGCATTAGAGAAAATAAGGAAAAGATGCCTAAGGCCTAATAAAAACAAGAAACATTTTTATGCCAATAAAAAATCAGACTGCATAATCTCAAAGAAAAAGCTCAATATAATTTGGCAAAAAAGTAATTTACAATAATCCTTGAACCAAAAAGTGAAGGTCACTCTTTTGTCTAGAATCAAATTTTACATTGCAAGAACTCAGCTGGTTTCCGATTCAATGAGAACACTTCCATTGGGAAGATGCATTATGGGTTACTGTCTGTTATCCATCAAATTTGCCGAACCACCTTTCTTTGAAGAAGTGTGTGTGTGTGTGTGTGTCAGACTGTGTGTGAGTGAGTGAGAGAGAGAGAATGTGTGTGTGAGAGAGTGTATGTGAGCACACGTGCGTGTGTGTGTGTGTGTGTGTCGGGTGGTGCATGTGTTCTTCCTTCAATCCCTTAGATACCATGTGGAATGGACTTTGTAAGAGAAGTAATGAGCAAGCATTGCCTAAATTCATGACATTCAATAAGTCCAACACCACGACCAGCTGAGGGATGTAATCAGCAAAGAAACAGAAATTATGCACTAGCTTCATCAAAACAATGACTAAAATGACTTGAACATAACAGATATATCTGCATCTTGTTAGTGTGAATGAGGTTATGTACCTACCTAATTAATTAGTAGGGCCTATTCACATATAAACTTAGGTCCTACGTGTTATTTCTAGTAGTTCTAAATGAGGTCATGTATCTCATTAACTTCTTAGTGTACCAGGCCATTTAATAAATGTCAAGTCAGTTATCTCATAACATAGAATCAAGGAACATGTCACAATCTTGTCTAATACTATTCCCCTACTTTCCTATATAAGCAAGGCTTCATATGTGCATTTTCATCATTCAAGCGTCCATAATCAAGCAAGTTATTATTGCCATTTTCTCTCTTGTGGAGGATATTTTGGTTTAGGAGCTGTTCCTGGGGTGTTGGGAGTTCACCGTTAACTCCTACACATCTCTAAAACTCTGAGGCATTATACCATAATCCAAAGAAACATTCCTACAATATGGAAATAAAGAAAAAATTTCACATAAGAAACAGCATCCTAAAGCATTGCAAAAAATGAACATTGCCCAACACTGTCTATCCTACTGGCATCCCAGTCACTCTTAACAAAGAGTTTATAATAAAGATATTGTTTTCCATCAGTAGGTTGCGACTTTAAAAAAGAACATACCCTAAGACCAGCATAGTCAAAGAACCACAAAAAACACATACTTTCAAGGAGATGCTCCCCTCAACTTCATCCCTAAGGGCTGAACACTTCCAGCATTTCCATTCATCAACATTACCAATTAGCCCAGAAAATGACCCAGATCCAGATCCAATGCATACCTGGTCTATCTCCCCTCCAAATACAAACAAGGTCGCAAAAATCAGACCCAGTTTCTTCAAAGTACATTGCTTTGCAATACCCACAGCAAATCTTGGCAAAACCAGGCTGCTTTTTTGGGTTCTTTTTCCATATTTCTTTTTTGACCACTAGATTTGAACAATTAACTTTGAAAAGCAACCCCGGAGCCTAAACTTGATCCAATCTCCCCTCCAAATACAAACAAGGTCACACAAATCAGACCCAGTTTCTTCAAAGTACATTGCTTTGCAGTACCCACAGCAAATCTTGGCAAAACCAGGCTGTTTTTTTGGGTTCTTTTTCCATATTTCTTTTTTGACCACTAGATTTGAACAATTAACTTTGAAAAGCAACCCCGGAGCCTAAACTTGATCCAATCTCCCCTCCAAATACAAACAAGGTCGCAAAAATCAGACCCAGTTTCTTCAAAGTACATTGCTTTGCAGTACCCACAGCAAATCTTGGCAAAACCAGGCTTCTTTTTTGGGTTCTTTTTCCATATTTCTTTTTTGACCACTAGATTTGAACAATTAACTTTGAAAAGCAACTCTGGAGCCTAAACTTGACCTAAAAACCACTTGAAACACAAAAACAAAGACAATTACATCATTATCTGTCATTGCACAAATAGTGCTGAAGATTGATCTTTGAAGGCTTCAAAGAGGTTGGATTGCTATTATTAAGCATGCGCTACAGCCTGTTTGCAGCCTGTATACTACAAAATCTCTTGTTTTTTCATGTTACCATTCTTCTACATTTAAATTAGTTAAGACATTTTTTTTCATTTCTTTGGAATGTGTTGCCTTCCAAACTTGTTGCCATAGAGATTACAATGGGAGCCAATTCTAGCTTCATATGTGAATCCTAGCTTTAAAACAGACCAAAATTCACTATTGTGGGAGTAATTTAACATGATATAGCAGATAAATGGTGGAGAATATATGGGTTTGCAGCAAGTGTGCTGTAAACTGTATAAGCTTATACAATCAGGTAAAAGCCCATTCGTTTGGTATCTTAGCAGGGGCATCAAAGTTTTCCTAGGCAAAAAGGATGCACTTATCTCAGCATCTAAGTGTTGGAATGTATTAGAGAGCTAGAGCAAGTTGCCCTTAAAATAAGTCCTCCATTAGCAAAGAGACAATCAAGGATTACCCTATGTTTCCCCATCTCTTTGTGGTAGAAAGGCACCCACTTTTGACAATGCATGAAAAAAAGCCCCCTACAAATAAGAGAACAAAGGGGCTATGGGAAAAGGCATTCCAAAATGAATACTAAGAGATTGCCAATCAACACTTTACAAGATGCATCTATGCAGATGGTTTAGACTTCAACATTGTTCAGTCATCATATTGACAAGAAATGGTAAGAAAACTTTAATAAACTCCAAAAGGGGACAAGGGCCAGAGTTTTAAGGTGGTGTACAATAGCTAATTGACAAAGGAGTTTAAACTTGTAGAAGAATTATTGTAGCCCATCAAGGATTTGTAAAAATAGCCAAAAGTGTCTATCATTTCCAAAGGATGGAGATGAGAAAAATCAAAACTTGGTAAATGTGATTATACTGTCTTTTAAAGGGACAATGTTTTTGAAGCTATGGATTGTGAGGGATAAGTGACGGATGTACGATTTATTGCTGATGTCATAGTTCACAAACTAGACTTGGAGACTACTCAGCAAGCCAAATATTTCCAACTTGCAGAGTACTAGGTAGAAAACTGAACAAAACTTGGCAGCTTAAAAAAAAACAAATTTAAAAAAAACATTAATTATATGCAAAATACAACAACAAATAATATCAAATGAGTTTGGTGGGGATCTAGGTTCAATACCACGAACATGGTTAAGAGCCACTACCCCTTGCAAGGGTCTATGTGCAACACCCCCAACAAGTTTGAGTGAACCCTTGCCACCATGTCCAAATGAAGACCTTCAAAACCACAAAAACCTTCATGGCATACACCATTTTCATAAAAAATTTAGAAGGCAAAATACAAATCTTACAAAGCCAAAACCAAAGTTAATAGGCTGTTTAACCCACATTTTTCCACAATTTCGACGCATTGCTAGGAGGACAAGTGGAAAAACTCGCCAAGTTTTTTATTGGTCTTCACAAGTTTTTTCACTTAACAAAGAAACTCGACAAATAAACCTTGTGAGTACTCACAAAGCTAACAAAACTCAGAAGTAATCGACAACTCACTGAGTTTGCGAACTATGACTAGCATCCTAGTGTGTGCTATTGAGGAAGTGGGGCTTATTTAACATCATCCAAGTCATAACAGATAACAAAAAATTACAAAACGGCTGGTTTGTTAGATGAGGCATGTTATGTGCACATCTTTCGTACACTTTATGTTGTCTACTTGCTCAACCTTATGCTTTAAACGATTTGAAATTCGTTGGATCAAATATATGTATGTTAAGGCCAAAAAGATCCAAATGTTCATCACCAACCACTACATTATCATAGGCCATATTCAAATCATTCTTGAATTTGGAGCTAGAAAAAATAATTGAAACAATAGAATTTTATATTTCACTTAAGTAATTTATTTTTAAGAGATTAAGAATCTTTTTTTCTTAATTTTTAATTTTATTAATTTTAGTTTTCAAATAGGTTGCTGAGATAGAATTCACCTCCAGCCAACAATCTTGAGATGCTTGTTAAGGTGCAAAGAACACTTTCTAGCATATGGCCATTAACCGACTTTGATCAATATGAAGGCAATCCACTTTGATCAATATGAAGGCAATCCGAGACTAATAGGGCAACAAACATTAAGCAAATGACCTAGGATAACAATTAATGGAATTGTGTGGGATATCTTCTTAGTATCACCAAGCCCATCATGATTATGATCCGTTACTAATAGGGATAAATCATGCTTGGAAAAGGTATATGATGGCATAGAATCGATCATCGAAAAGATGAACACCCATAAACAAGTGCACGCAATTCTTGTTGAGTAGTGGAACAAAATGACTACCCGCTTGCAACTTCATGCCTTTGCATTGACTCCAAAATATTACAACATTGAGATCCTTCCTTTGTTGGGAGTTGCACCATACAAAGATATGGAAATCAACAAAGGATACAAACTAGCACTTGCCAGACTCTTTGTTATGCCCTCGCCATAGAGGCTCAGATCGCAGCAGTTGGAAATCATTTAGCCCAGCAAAGAAAGCAGCAAAGAGGAACGGTGGATTATGGACAGTGATTCTCGAAAGGGGTGCATGTCTTAACAAACAAAAGTTTAAGCAAGCATTGATTGATAAAGTGCAGCGATTAGCATCAAGGGACACTTCACTTGAAGGAGTTGTATCCCTTGTGGAGAACTACCATAAAAGTCGTGACTTTTCATCCCTTCAAGGGTATTATTAAAGCATGGATCTAGTCTTGGAGAAGGCATGTAATAATAAAACAGCGAGTAGAAAAGGAATTCAGAACTCAGAATCAAATTAAGAGCAGAAATAAACATGCATAATAGCAGCAACTAGATTAAAAGATAAATCTGTGAATAAAGCAAAATTATGTGTGAGTGTGTGAGTGCGCGTGTGTGTGTGCCATAGTGATACTTGCATAAATTAGTGATCTTTATGAGTAATATAAATGCTTCTCTTGTTATTATTATGTAATAGTAGGTTCCTATAATAATCCATTTTGAATTTAGAGAAAAGGGTTGCAAATAGTAAGGACGGCCAGCCTTCATGCTTCTTATCAAGTACACCACCCAGAGATGGAATGGATAACCAGCCTTCCACGCCCATGGGCTGGGGGGTGGAATGGACCAGAAATCTTTCCATGCTTCCGGGCTTGATCAAGGAGGATGGCCAACCTCCAAGGTGAACCAAGGGATGGAAGGGCAACCCAACTTCCATGCTCTCGCAATACAAGAGTGACCAACCTTGTGATTGTGGTTGGCAAACATTTCAACGAATTCCTAATGAGATTGTTATAGAAATATACTTTGGAATGACTATTGCCTTCATTGGATTTTAATATGAATGATGATTATATATACATTCTAATGCTTAGTCAAAATAGATGTTATCTTGGATTATGATATAATGTCAACTTCTAGAGACTAATATTGTGTGCAGGACCTAGATCAAAAATCCTCTTAAAGGGCATTTCAATTAGTAAATTTGCATGCTTAAATGTATTACATTTCTTGTTTCTAATCGGAATTGTGGTTTTAGGGCAAAATTTAGGAACATCCTAATAGGTGACACTCTTCCCTAATCCTAATTTAGAGGATGTTATTGCAAATTAGTTAGTTGATTTTGTACAATCAAAAAGTTAAAGTATTTCCGCTTCTCATAAAAAGTATATAAAGGATGCTCACAATTGGTGGCACTTTCATGGCCAAACATTCCAGCACATATAATCATTTGTTAACAAAGTTCTATTGCATGTTTTTTTAATATTTTATCTGAAACTCTCTATAGTTGAATTTCTTTTCATTTTAATTTTTTCTTTAAGTTTGAAGATTAAATTTATTATTTTATAACTTTGTCTCAATATGTTGCATAATCACCTTCACTTGATCGGAATTGGAGTACACACTACTCCATCCACTCAATAAAGTGCAACTGATAGGCATCAAAAAAGTTATAGGAGTTAGTTTACATGAATTCCAACTTGTACCTTCTTTCACCCAAACAAAATGAGCTACAAGAAAGGGGCAACAAAATTGTGGAATGTCAAGCCAATGCAAGCTCACTTTGATGCTTCTGCTGCTGAAAAATAATTATTTTTTGAGAGGTCAGGTAGCACCATACTTTTAGTACAAGTGTCAATGTCACTTCTTGTGGTTCTCCTAATCTAACTACATCATCTAATGTCAACAATGATAATGATTAATTTTATGTAGACCCATACAATGCTTGTTGCCAATTTTAATAATTTAATATTGAAAAATGAATTTCTATCATGATATTCAAGTTTGATTAATTGGCATCAAAGTAGTATTATTAATTTTTATGGTGACTTTATGTATTATATGCATATTACATGATATTCTAAACTTATTTCCTACTTTTAGGCTGCAAATATGTACATATTTATGATTTTAATATGGTTTTTGTATAGACATACCCAGAATTGATCTAACCCCAAAAAGATTGTCATACCAGCATACATGACCCCGAACCGGTAACAATCTTCATGGTCTCCTACACCCATGCATGCCCAAGGTCCATGGAATGAAGCCAAATCAGAAGAACCGAGTTCCTAAACTTAAATGACCCCCCAAACTGAATTCTTTGATTGGCACCCAGCCCTTTTAGTCCTCTGATATAACCCACGTTCCTACATCATTTCCAAGGCCCTTCTGAATTCATCCTCGTGAACAACAATTTTGAAGATGGCATGCATTTGCTGCTGTTTCCGATCCCTTCTCTCCTGTTGTTTGTTCCAATTATCCAAGGGTTGCATAGAAAATTTTCAAGGGCAAAATTAGTGAAACCTTTTTTCCATTATTTGCTTAGTAAGTCCCTGAATACTTCTTGGCATGGCTTGGGTGGAGTTAATAATTAGCGTATCGAGCAGAACAGCATCATAAAGGGGAATATATAGGCCACATGTTGTGGCCAGGATTGGGGTGTGCTTTGGGATTTTAAGAACTTGGCACACTTAATCTCTAGTGTGCAAAGCCAAATTTCAAGAGAGTTATGGCTTTGACCAAATTCGGACGAGGAAGAATTGCTTGAATTATTAAAACAAGGCTGGTGACTGCTAGGCCTATTGAAAATGGTGGGCAATACATTGGAATGATTATGGAGATGGCAACCAAACTCCTCAATGGTCCAAATTTTTATGAAGTCGGCTCAAAAAATTGGAACAAATGAACCCTATTATACAAAAAAGTATAGGAAAAATCTAAAAATCTAATTATTTATACACACCTATTGACATATTCACTTTTGCCATTGCACTCTCAAGGTCAATAATGGAAGCAAAGCCTAATATTCCATCCTATGTCTCTTGGAAAAGAAAATACAAATTGCTCGCCATGTAACATACCTACAACTGTTAAATCAACAGATCAGGCTTTATCGGATGCTTTGGGTAAGCATATAGCTCTTATTTCTTCACCTTCAGGGACAATGGAGGATAGCCCTCCCCTATCCCTTTGATCTGAGTCTTTGGAGGATAATATCTTGTGGAAGATTGTCCACATAAAGAAAAGAGGTCATTCTTAACATGTATATGCCTCCCACACCCAAGGATTGGGAGCTCAGAGTGATGGGAAGGGTCCATGTGTGGTATAGTGGGCCATCTCTGTTTGTTTTGTTGATAATCTGATTACAATTTCTTGGGTGTTGTTGGTTGTATCTGGTGTGTGACATCTTGTCTGTTGTTTCGTGGTATAGCCTGTCTTTGTTGGCTACGTTTTTCCTGTTTTCCAACTGCATGCTGGATGTTTTTTGTTGTAAAGGTTTATGAGGCCTCTTCAAGACCTATTTCCCCATAATCAAAAACATGCCTACAATTCAATCAAATTAATATTCCATGGTTCATTGGTTCCTCTTTAGTCATGAGACAAGATGAGTCAACCATACACACTCAATGTGTTACAGCCTCATAGAAGTCTGGCATCTCTTGACCTGCAATTCTGGGTCATCAACCAGCATATAGCCCACAATGCAAGATTTAATAGCATCACCAGGTCAATGAAATCATCCTCATCTGTCACTGGTTACTTTGTCCTCTCCTAACATCCTGTTGTGACCTTTTCACACATCGCCCCATTGCTAACGGGACCCCCTCTTTGCCAGCTTCCTGCGCTGTTAGGTTAGGGTTTTGGCTGCTTAGTGGGCAATTTTGCATTTCCCGTGCCCAAGTCTTGGAGTTTTGATCATGCCTAGTGCCGTCTAGGGTTTTTGAAGCGTTAGGATCAAGTTGCAAAAGTTGATATTTTAATGATCCTAAGTTTTGCTAAGTGTTTGACCATTTGAACGTTAAAGTGTTTTTAAACACGCGCATCAGTGGTTCTAAAGTGCCAAGATATTCACAAACCTTTTGGAGTTGTTTTCTCGCTCCTAAGGTATTATTTAAGTTGGTTTGGCACTTTATTCCAATATTTTCCTAGCGTTTCGCTCATATTTATGGAAAATTAGCCTAAGTCCAATTAAATTTAAAGTCGCTGAGTGATTTTGAGTGGTTAAAATGATAAAATCCTAAGGGAAATCCTTATTCCAAGGGTTAAAGGGTCAAAATCCATGCTAGAGGTGCTTTTCCCCTCACATTCCAGACTACCCAACCCATTCCCCCACTCAAAATCCATACTACACATGGGTTTCCCCTGGAATCCATACTGGCTACTAATTTCCCCCACTGTTTATCCACACCTGGATCAAATTTCCCCTGGAAGTGCTAAAATTTGGCTAAATGTCAGGATTTTTCCAAACTGCCATCAAATTTCCCTTGGGAGTTCGGACTGGAGTGCAAGGATAATTCCATGCCTGGGTCGATTTTCCACCAAGATTTTTGTGATGACTAAGTGAGGATTTTTGTCCGGATTTTTATCCAGACAGGGATCGAATTTCCCCTGAGAGCATTTGTAAGGATTTTTGTCCGGATTTTCATCCAGACAGGGATCGCTTTTCCACTGGGAATATTTTGAAGAGTTTTGAGTCCAAATTTTTATCCAGACTGAGGTCGAAATTCCACCAGGGAGGTTTTTTCCAAGTTAAGTGAGTTTTAAGTGTGGATTTTTGTCCAAACTAACATCGAATTTCCCCTAGGGGGTGATTTTTGCAAATTGAGTGCATTTTTGTCTGGATTTTTGTCCAAACTCACATCGAATTTCCCCTAGGAGGGTTTTTATGTGCATTTTGATGAAATTGAGCATGGATTTTTGTCCAAGCATGGGTCGAATTTCCCTTATGGCGTAAATTTTGACACTTGAGTGATTTTTAAAGGGATTTTTCAATCCCAACTGATAGCGATTTTCCCCTGGAGGCTTTATTTTGGATTTAAATTGTAATATTTTAACAAATAAGCCCCATTTAATTGTTTTTAAATAATTATTAATGGTTATTTAAAACTTAAAAGCAAAATTTAATAACTTGCAATAATTATTAAATGTTTGAACCTTCTAGAAGCAAGTTAGGGTTTCACCAAGCAAGTATTTATACAAGTGTTTTATCCCACATTGCTTGTGTGATGAAAGCAAAAGATGAAAGCAAGTATATGAGAGGAACTTCAACATTATTTTATTATTATTTCTGTCAGGTGTCTCCATGAAAGCGATTTTTCTCCAAGTTGGACAAATTTTTAGCAAGGCGTTTTTGTGAAGTGTGGGATTGAGGATTTATTTTCCTCCATTTTTTCCAACTTGCTGATCTATTCCTCTTGGCTGCCATTAAAGACCGGTTTCAGATTTTCAATTTTGCTAAGTTTGGCGATTTTTTCCAAATTTAGCATTTTTTGGTGAAAGTTGGCAATTTCATGATTGGAGACTTGGGCGATCTTTCCTCCACCATTTGGGCTTGTTGTTCAGACCTTCATTGCTGCAGATTGCTGCCATTAATAACATTTTTCAGAATTCTAAAAATTTCGATTTTTTTGCTAAGGAAGACGATTTTTTGTGTTTGGGGTATCCAACCCCAACTCGGGCGATTTTTTCCAGATTGCTGCCATCCTTCATTGCTGCAGATCTAAGCTACCATTGACATCAATTTTCAGAATTCCATTTTGGCGCTAAACTTAGGAAAAATTTTGATTTTGCTTGGGAGGTGATTTGGTGCCATATTTTGATGATTTTCATGCATGTTTTGTGGCTGCCATCATTTCCAGCTTGCTGATTCACTTCAGATCTGAGGTTTGCTTCAGATTTTGACCTCCATTAATGGCTGCCATTAATTTTCAGACTTAAGTTTTTATTGCCCAACCAATTCTAGCTTAAACATTTAGCATTTGGAGGTGTTTTATGGAGTTTTCTGTGCATTTTTTAGACCATTTTATCGCTGTTGCAGGTCTGAAACTCCATTGTTAGGCAGTTGTCTTCAAAAAATTTCATTTCCAGCCACCTAACAAATTTTGGCGAATTTGCTTGGGGCTGTTTCCTTAGCAATTTTTCATCATTTTCAGGGATTTAAACCACTTTGCAAGGTGCTGGTAAGTCTGAAGTATCCGATTTTCAGACTTGTCCTTAGAAAACTAAATTTTACCAGCCATACTTACATTCCAGAAAATGATTGTTTTCATCAATAAAACTGATTTTTATCAATTTTATGCACATTTTGAAGATTGCAACATGTTTTGAAAGTCTGATTTTCAGGTTGTCTTCAGAAATTTTGACCTCCATTGTTGACTGCGGAAGGTGTCTTCAGACATTCATTGTGTGAAAACACAACCTTTCACACCTTTCCCTAATCATCGTCAATCCGGTATACTCCTTTGCATTTTTTGCTTGCATATTTTCTAAGCATAAGGAGGTATTCAATGAATTTTATGGAAGGTTTCCATGCCTTAGTGTTGTCACACTTTGAACTTAATTGCTAAAATTTACCAAGTGTATGGATTATTTTCCTGACTCCATGCTCTGAATTAACTAAATCTTTAGAAAGTCAAGAATTTTATTACGAATATTTTCCTAAGTCTAACTTCAAGCTTCGTACAAGTGCGATGTCAAAGTCAGGATACAAGGAAAGAAAAGAACTGTTGAAGACGCTGGAGACTGGATTTTATCCAGAGTTTAAGATTTCATCCAGATGGAAGGAGATCACTGATACAAACATGCATTTCCTGGACTTCGACCAGATGCAACGTCGGATGTTTGGAGTCAGAGATCAGGTTCCTTCCCCAGCATATACGAATATTATGAAGAGTGGCATTTTCCATGACACTGGATTCCCACAGTCCATACAGTGCAATGAGCTGATCCTGGAATGTGCACGATGTTACGATCCGCTCACGAGAATGATCAAGAGTCCTAAGGGCGTTGTCATCGCCTACCTTGCTGAGGATGCCATTGCTGAGGTGTTCGGAATTCCACGTGGAACTGACATGAAGGATGTGACCAAGGAGGATTATGCAGACAGATACACGAAGAAGATGGGTGTATGTAAGAATTTAATTAACAAAGAATGGATGATCGAGCCTAGGTCTCATCATTCCAAGGCTCCCAAGACACTCATGTGCATAGATTTTAAGGAGGAATATAGTGATTTGATATTCCTACTCAACAGAGTGATGGGGATGTCGCAGGGAGTGATATTTGATGGATGGATGTTCTACCTCATCCAGGATTGTCTTAGAGGAACACTAGTGAATTGGTCCAAGATTATAAGTGACAATCTAGATTTCCAGCTGAGGAATGTAGAGCGGTCCAAGTCATTCGCCATGACTTCCTACCTGGTGTACCTACTTGCACGATTTGTTTCATACAGAGGATTAATATGCAAAGGTGAAGTCGGGAATGGGCAAGGACAATTTAAAAGTTATGAATGCTACCCCCAGCTAAGCATGCATAGAATTGAAGACTATAAGAGAGTGAATGATGCATTCACTATGTACATCACACGGATGCTGCAAGGCGGAATCCACAGAAGATTGTCCAAGGAGGCAACAGAGTTAGTAGAAAGATATGGATCGTGGTATATACAGTTCCCCACTTTCACATACCTCAGGATTCATGGGTTTCAATCTGAACCCTACAGACTTCCTAGGTATCCTACCGACAGAATGATATTGTTGGAAGTGGTGAGACAGCTTCTAGAGTTCGATGTTATCCAGAGAGAGAAGCACAGGACAGGAATGACATTCCCTATTTCAGTTGGGAAGACGTCAGAAGTTTGCCAATCCGCCATAGTCGCCAACACTGCAGGTGAGGAGCTTGCATTCTATCGATTTGCTACATACAAGAAGAGAGAAAGATTCGATCCAAACAAGAAGGTCAGAAGGATCAGAGGAGAGAAGTTCACTCATAAGGTTGACATAGAAAATTATTGGGCTAACCTGATGGACGAGCAAGCAGTGAAGAGAAGAATGCGGTCCAAAATGTCAGTGGATTTCATGAGGAAGTGTGGACTTTTTCTCATCCCTGATCAGGTATTAGATGATAGAGATCATACACACCCACACTATGAGAATGAAATGAAAAAGGCAATCCTATTACCAAATTGGTCAGAGTCAAAAGAGATTGACCTGAATGTATTGATGAGAGAGGTCTTGAATTTCTCCCGCACATAGGTAGATATGCAAATGAATAAGTTGGTTGACATGGGTGTTCCCTTCACTTATGAAAGGATGAAGTCGGAAGAGTCTACTTCCGAGGATGATCAGACGACTGTCAGTGATGTTAGGATTCATGCAGACGAAGAGAGTCAAGCTCCCAAGAGAAGGAAGAACATGCCTGGAGAAGTCAAGGCCAGAGGGAAGAAGATTGAGGAGGTGAAGAAGAAACAGTAGACTATCACTCCACTTCTCCTTCCTTCACCCCCTCCCAGTGTCTCATCAATCGAAGTGATTGAAGTAGCAGAACAGAATAAGGAGACTCGACAGTGTTCCAACACAGTGATACTACCAGAGAATATTCAGGAATTCCATGCCACAACGACATCTGCACCTCCTGATGAGAATAATGATCAGCCGGAATCCCCTACTGTCCTTTTGGAAGTTAGCTTGGGAAATGAAGTATATGATTGGACCAAGACTAATCCTGATGATAATGATGATGTTATTTCGGCATTGAAAGGACTTGATCGAGAAGTATGTCTTGATGATGGTATGGAGATGGCAGCTATTCCTGAATGGCTGAGGATAAGTATGGAGAAAAGTAAACAAATGATAGAGGTACAGCCTATTGATGATATTGATGACTACCTAGCTAGGAGTGCTAAGAAGAAGGAACCCAAGAAAGCGGAGATTTTGTCGCACATAGCTAGAGATAAGACAGGAATGCGGATTGCACAGATTGTTGTTCCTATTGCAAGCGTGACAACGGACATTGCTACTCCTATGGATTTCCAGATCACTTCAGTCGCCTTTGGTCGTACATCCCCAGGGCACGAATTCCAAGAGATTGGTGACAACCCCCAGGCAATCAATGCAAGGTTAGGTAGAGCGATTGCGGAAAATGAAAGGTACAGAGAAGAAAATATTAGACTCAGAGAGTATATTGCAAGGACAAGGCATGGAGATCCCACCCTTATTTCCCCTATTGCAGTTGACCATGGAATACATTCACACTGCGAGGTAGCGAGAGGTACACACTCAGAGGTGGACAAGTGGATTGAAAGCACAAGAAAGCAGGCAGATGATTTCCTTACTCAATTTGTCCATGCATATGATAAGACAACAACGCTCGTATTCAGAATCCAGTATTTGGAGGGAGTTTGGGAAGAATTCCGGCCTATTCAGGACAAGACTATTCCACGCCTCCTGGCATTGAAGAAGGTTCCTAATTCCACCTTGGTCAGCGAGAACATTGTGCACAGTGGAGACATATATGATTTCCATGGCTGGTATTGTGCATTAGCCTTGAAGAAATCAGCTTATGAGAACACCCAATCGAGTTGTATGGAGATGGAAGGATTAATTCAGGACATTCAAATGAAGATCCTTGCCTCGATTGAGGAATTATTGGGTGTTGATGTTAGTGATGCTAGTGATTTACACTTAGCCGAATTAAGAGACAAAATAAAATTTATGTATTTTTGCCAGTTGGACTCTTTGAAGAAGAGTCAGATAGATGACTTGGTCTCTTTGTTGATTCATGTTCATAATTTGCAGAAGCTCATGCCAGAATGGGAGAACACTTTGAATGCTTGCTCAGATTCATTGGATGTGATTGGTTTACAGTAGGATACCTTGCCTAGCATTTCCATGGAGGAGTTAGATTCAGTATTGGCTAGATTCTTGGAGTATGCTAGGAGAGAGAGAGATGCAGGGAGGAATCTTCTAGAAGATTCCCTATATGATGACTAGGTATCTTTTCATTGGGCCATATGTTGGTGGCGCCATTTTTGATGTAACCCTAATTAGGGCAATTCTAGGGTTTTGTTGGCATGATCTCGGTTGTTGATCTTAGATCAATCTGGGCCATCCATTTTTGTAAGAGACTCTATATATGCCTCCTTGTCTCTCATTTGTAAGAGAGTGTTTTTGTAGAATTGTTGGTATATGCTGCAGCTATTTGAATCCTAATCATTGTTCAATTGTTGGTGATTTTGCTCTTCAAATGTTGTCTTTGCATTCATGGTTCTCAATTCCTCCAAGTTAGATTAGAATTTAGATTAGAATTTATTTTCATGTATGTTAGATTGAGTGGAAGATTTGTTGAATTCATTTGTGTGGAATCCTTAATCCATACCACTAGCCTCTTGCCGCTGGTAAGTGCGCCTTGTGTGGTCAACTGGAATTTAAGTAAGCATAACTTCAACTATTACGCGTCCGTTGACAAGCATCAACTTGGATGGTGTCTACGTTTGATGGTGATAGCCTGAAAATCATTAAGTATACCTTAGATGATTGCACTAAGCTTGTGTCAATACCTGATTGTGAGATCTTGCCTGGTTTGATTCCACTAGATCCATTCATCATTTCCTACATTCCTAGTTTTAGAATAGATTTCCTAAACCCTATTCATTTTCCCCCTTTTTTAGTAAGAAGTAAATCCAGAGCCATATTGATAAATCTTAAGTTGTCAGCACACCTATTCCGCATCATTCATGATAATCCAAACATTTGCGTAAGTCCCCAAGTGAAACACAGCAATTCACATCAACCACTGAACTTACCCACTCGTCAAGACCTAACATGTAGAAACCTTGGAATCATTTTAGTTGATCTCATTCTTAGCATCTGAGGTGATTTTGTTCAAGAGAGGGTAAATTACTTTGGTAATTTATTCTGTATTGTTATGTGCATAAAAAACACATCAACGCATCCAAAGCTGAAGATTTAGCAGAAGATGAATGAATACATACACTGTAAGACTCTGTTGTTGTATTTTGTACATCTTAACTTTCTATTTTTAGAAGTGTAGTTCACTTTCGGACACCAAACAACTTTTAACAAAGACCTTTCCATATTATACTTGAGATAGAGATGCAAAATAGTGATCTGCCCATATAACTGTGGAACTACTTGTGGCTGGAAACGAACTTTTATGGCCTATAAAACAAATATGCCCTCACTGGCCCATGACATACATAATGAAACAATTCACTAGACAAACAAGTTAACACCCTGAAACAGAAAAAAAAATGTTGCAGTATATCACATCAATCAAATTCAATATAGATCTTTGCAACTAATCGACTGCTAACTAACTAACAATAACATATCCTACGTTGTAACCACCTGCTCAAATATCTTATACACTTGGTAAGCAACCTATATTCTTGATAAACTGCATGATGGTTTTATAAAAGACCTCTCAAACATCTTTCAGAGTATTAGATGGTGCTGAAGGTGCCTAGAGAATACTAACTTTTTTAAAAATCTGAATAGAAATTATTATGTTTTGAGAGTTTTCAGGTAAAGATTTAAGAATATTCATCAACCCCAAACATAAACTCAACCACCTCAGTAAATTGCAAATAGTTTGAAGACTAAAGTAAGAAATAACTTAGGTCAAGGAAAAACCATACTGGATGACATTTTTTATTGAATTTTTTTGAATTCTGTGCTTTTTCATTGAATAAGAAACTGAACCATCATGCTGATAACCTCTCAGCAGAGACCGCTTCATATCATCATCAATGCAGTCATTTCCTCCAGCACTATAGGGTGACACCTTGTATGTGCTAGTGTCACATGGCAAACTCCAGATAGGAGTCACAATATCTGTAACATCCGCATAAGGTAATCCTATTTTCGATGTACTAATATCAAAATTCTTAGGAACAATTCCTCCCTGAATTGGCTGTTCTCCATGCCCGCTTCCTAGATTAAAATGCATCGCTGCTAGTCCACTTTCGCTGGCAGCTCCTTCTGTAAGACCAGAGTATGTGAAACTATCTTAGAGAATATAATACGTTAAAAAAAACACCAGATTAAATGGAAGGTGAACATATAACCACAACTGCAACTAGTTCCTGTTCTAGACCTGCTCTCACAAATAGCTTCTGAAGCACTGTTGTGTCTGGAAAATTCACAAAACTGTGTTGCAAAAGCTCAAATCTTTCTGCAGAAGTCATCCTCTGAAACCCAAACGCCTTCTCCCATGCATTCTTTAGCTCAGAAATTGCTGGCAAAATAAGCCTTTCAACCCCTAAAGAATGAAGGAGCTGATACCAAGAATGTGTTATTGATTTATATGTAAAAAGACAGACATATACAAAATTAATTACTTGAATAATCAGACAACAGAAACTTGCACCTTCCAAACTCCAAAGTTCAATGACAGTACCTTTTCAAGTTCCTTGACAAGAAGTCGACACATTCCTTTACGACGGTATTTGATGCGTGTACCAATAAGAGGCATTTCTGCAACTCTTTGTCCATGAATCCTGTCAAAAGAATAGGGGGTATCCAACAATAGAATCAAAATTTCAACAACCCCTTTCAGCACAAATGCACATCAATGAAAGAAATATAAACAAGAATCAATGACTAAATACATGTAAAATAAAATAGATTCAAAAGTGTCCTGTATCACCTGATCCGGAAAAATCACATATATGATATATCCATAATCCAATTTTAAAAAGAAATATGAAATGCCTCTCTCTTACCTCACTGTAGCCACAGAAATAAGTTCATCTCCCTTTTCCAGTATCATTGTATAGAAACCACGAAAGTTCAACAAATTTCGATCACATCTGAACACAAAACATTACCAGGTAAAAAATTTTGGCATCTCAGATATCTAGATATGCCAGTTTTTATATTGTCATTTAAAATACAACCTGAAACCACCGTAAGTAATAGATCTTACTGCATGTAGTTTTTAGCTTTGACACAATACTTCTCTAATCCAACAAACATATATGCAGTTGTCCCCTTTATAATTACCCCATCCCTGATTGGTTAAAATAGAATATAAATGTAACATATGCAAAGTACGCTGATTAGATTCCCCCTAAATTCTGAAAATAAAAACAATTTTACTCGGCAAGGATTATGGTAAAATCCACAACGAACATAGAACCTCCAAAATTTAGGAAATTCCATGTTTACCATGAAAATCACACTACAAGACAAATGCATGAGTGTAGTACATCTATTGTAAAGGAAAAAAATTATAATGCATATGAACACAATGCAGGTTGGATATGACCAGGATAGTCAGATCCAAAAGAAATATTTTGGTAGGATTATGTGAAAGGTGAAGACAGAATCTCAGAAATTAAAGCATATCAGTTCTGTTCCAAAAAAAATAAATCACTAAATTTTGATTCCAACTTAAATGCAGAAAAGATATCAACAGTTCTTTCATTCACCACTTTCAATATCAAACTGTATTCTGCTTGAACTAAATCACTGACAATGCAAGTTATACAGATCAAATATTTATAGATTTCAATTCAAATGCATGGAGAAAACAATCAGTCATGACCTAAGAAGAACACTTAAACTTCAGTGTCACATCAAGAAAGGTTAAGAAATTTAAATGAAGAGAGAAAGAAGTTCTGTTGATCCCCAGCTGGAGCAGTGACCAAGACAGAAAAGGCAACTTTCACAGAACTGCAGGCAAGACAACTAACATTGAACAGCCATCTGACAAGAAAACGAGTAGGATTGGAAATTAAGTGTGTTCGCTTCTATGGCACTCTGATCATTTATTGAAGTTTACCCAATATTCAAGACATTGAAGGCAGCCTGGTAGCCTCATCTTCATAATTTCACACTTTCCTGCAGGTTTTCACAAAACAGATTCCAGCGATTTATGGATTTAGTAATATTGTGTAAGCCATTTGAAGCTTAATCTTTGTCTATTTTTTTTTGCAGCCTCCATGTGCCTTCTCTCAAGTTCAATTTCGAGTGTTAGTCAAGTTAGGTATCCAGATCTCTCTAAATGCAAGATTATTGGGCTACATCTCAACATTTCAGCTAATCTACATGTGCTGGACTGCCAGGTAACTTGCTACTAAATTGTTTTGTTGATTCTATTGTTTTGTGGGTTTGTATTGTTGTCAGATTTTCAAATCTCTAAAATCTTTCTATGCCCCAAAGGAGCTAATACACGAGCAGATAACACTTTTCAAAGGATGATTCTTCCATCCTTTCAAACATTCTCTAGCAAAATTCTGTGAGCATGCATCAGGTCCAAAGTTTTCTTATCAACAAAATTCTCTGATTTTCAGTTTTCCCTTAAACTTGATCTCTCTACTATCCTTCACACTACCCTAATGTCTCAGCTGCATACTTTATAATTTCTATTACTGCAGTAGTCTCTTCAAAATTAGGGTCCTCAAAAGCCATCTGCTCCTGATACTGCTACTCTAATAATTGAACACTATCATAACCATAAACAGTATTATTCAGAAGAGTTCCTTAATCTCCTATCTCAACTCTGTTGCTGCCACATCCTGCAAATGCCATCTAAATAAACCTTTTTGCAGTGGATTGACTCTGTGCTGTTATGAATTGTAATAGCTGCAAAATGTCCATTTTCAGACCTGCAGTAGGTCTGCAACCTTTTCCAGAATGGTAATCTTTCCTGAGCAGTGTTTTTGGAGTGTGATTTAAGGGGCGAGAGATGTTTCTAGTTGTTTGCAGTTTTGGGTGTGTTAGAATGCTTTTATTCAGCAATTTCTGTGCATTAGCAGCATGTTTTGATGGTAAAACAGCAGCAATAAGTGTTATTAGACCTGCATCTGCATTATACTACATCCTTACAAGGTATCAAGCTGTTGTTCCATAACTGAGTTGACTTGTTCATGATATTTTGGTGTTATTTGAAGCATTACAGCAGTTTAAGAATTGCATTGCTTTTGATATGTCATTGTAAAACACTAGATGCTAGTGCTGCTAGTGGGATTGATCATTTCTGAAATTTCATTGATGAATGTGCTCACCCCACTGAACAAGTGGAGAATATTGAATTCATCAACCCACTAAACAAGAGGAAAGGTTGTATTTTTCTTTCCCACTGAATAGGTGGAAGTACCATGTTTGCTTTCCGACTGAATAGGTAGAAGTGCCATCTTTGCTTTCCCACTGAACAAGTGGAAGTGCCATGTTTACTTACCCCACCAAACAAGTGGAAGTGCCATGTGGACATATCGTATTTACACACTGTTGAATAAGCATGAAGTGTTCTTTCTTTTCAGTATTGCATAAGCACTACACTGAAGAAGAGAGAATTGGTCAGCTTTGCACCTAGTGCACTTCCTTTTCAGTTGCAGCATTCTAGTTAATTGTATAGTTCTGAACAACTTGTGCTCTCACCTTACCCATCTCCAGAACCGGATGCCCATAAAGTGGGAAGGCCATTACATTGCATCTTACTTTCAATTGGAAAATATTTTCAAAGAAACTTAGGGGTGCTTATTACATTTGACAGCTATGGTGCTTGCAAAGGTGGTTCAAGTTGGTACTCTCTTTTGACTGAATGAATGCACATGCATTTAGTGCAATAATTATTCTATACATACTACAAGACCTATAGAGCAATTTCAAGTTGGTTACAAGTCTGCAGCAAGACATGTAGACCAACTATGGATTGGTTACAAGTATTCATCCTTGACTTCAGGACCTATAGAAAAGTTATAAGTTGAACCTGCATGGAAGTTACAGGTTGCTTGCATGTCTGCAGCTTCTAGTTTTGATAGTTGTGCATTTCAGGTACCTAAGCATGCTCTTACCCCATAGAACAAGTTAACTGCTGAGAAGACAATGCTATGGAAGAAGCATATGGGGCATACAGGTGCGAAAGATCTACAAGAATTGAAAAATAAAAAAATTTGAAGAGGGGCTTACAAATTGTTCGCTTGAATTTGACTTCTGTAAAAATTGCATTTGTGGAAAGCAAAAGTGTGTTCAATTTTATTCTAGTTCTCTATAATCTTTTGGGTTGTTGGATTTGATTCATTCCAATATGTTTGGTCCTATAAATGTTCCTCCATCAACTAAGCCATCATATTATGTGTGATTCATTGATGATTATTCTAGAAGGCCATGGGTTTATTTTCTCAAGAGGAAAAGTCTGAATTCATTTATCGATTTAGGAAGTTTAAGGTTCTCTTTTCAAATCAAACTGGGGGAAAGATGTCATGGCCCCGCAATGACATTACAATCAACATCGAACAGAATCTGGAAATTGTCTTACGAATAGTAAGGCTTCACAATTTCCAGTGATAATCGGAACATCAACAGCAGCACGTGTTAACCACAGCAGGCCCGGTATACTAAGGTTTGATGTTGAAAAAGAAATTGTTAGAAGAGATCGGACTACTCCCTACCCCTTAACAGAAGCGATCTCCTCTAAGAAGATATCAAGGATTAACTAAGAATAAATAATCATTATTTATAAGAGCAGTTTAGTTATGAGAGGACATGCGATTGGCAAGGAAACGCCTCTTGTAACGGACATATCCTTCCAATCCCGATGGACAAGTATAAGAGAACAACACCCATGCATTCAAGGAACATGGAAGGAATCCGATTTGATATTGATAATAAATTAAGGCATACAGCAGATTGATCATATACGGTGATTTTGGTATGAATTTCTTGGGATACACATAGCATAATGAATCTTGTTTATGACTGCTCACTGTTAATTAATGTGCATACAATTTAGAAATATGATATTTGTTTATATATATATAGGACTCTTTGTACCTTTTGCTTAAATGTTATATGTTTTAAGGGCTTACAAGAGGGGAAACAGCGTTGGAATCCTCTTCTAAGTACGCAACCTCATGGTGGTGACAGGGGGTCCCATGAGGCCAAGGGGGTACAAGGAGTGCTACCCTTGGGCTTAGAAGGGAAGGATTTCAGGGACACCCTATGGTAAATGCATCCCAACCCTCTATCATGGTGGATCACTATGCTAAGGAATCCAATCATAGGAAGTGGAAAAGGATTCATGATGAAGGGGAACGGTTATGGGACACCTCATATGGATGGCAAGGGCCACATGAGGTCAAGAGGGATGGTATATCCACTCTTGGACCTAGGGTAGAGGATCTCTAGGGCACCCTATCAAGTCACCTTAGTCTAGCTTCCCTATGGTTGAATTCCATCAAATTAGGTATATCATATGATTAAGTTGATGTTCCTCTATTCCATATCTTGTTTGCTTAAATTTGTGATTTTAGGGCAAACATTAGGGCATTTGCGAAAAGGAGACATTACAAAGGGTATCAGAGCATGATCCTGCCAACCTACAAGGTAAGAATAAATCGATTATGCATTCTAATCAATGAGAAGGGATACATTAACTCAGTCCAAAAATATGACAACAACTAAATGACAATGACAAGACAATATGAAAATAGTTGAACATACATGCATTTGTGTGTACACTTCGTGTCTATATATAGTCATGTGCATGCTTCGTGTTTTCAAGTGTATGCTCCGTGTTTGATTCAAACCTGATGAATTTCAATGTCTACTCCATGAGTATCTACAATTACTATAAACATATTTCTATCATCATGGGATTTCTATTTTTGGTTGATCGAGAAAATGAGAACAAGAGTGAACCAAAGGCATTTAGGAAAGAATATTGCATTTAAGGTCATAGATGTGTGTCATGCTTCTAATCCTTTCCTTAATATATGGAAAGTTCGCCCTTGATTTGTCTATAGGACCAACCAAAACAGTTCTTACAATTACAATTGATGAGAGAATCAGAAAACTTGTCTTAAGATTACAAACCTTGCAAAATTCCAATCATTAGTCAAGATAACACACTCAAATTGAAGAAGGAAACATATAGGTCATAATTCAAATCTATAACTTATCATCATATCAGAGTAGCACAGAGAAAGGTGGATTGTGAATTAGACTCCGTGATCATTCAACTATTGCTTGAGGACAATCAATTTTGGGAAGGGCGGACTGTCATGCCCCCACAACGACATTACAAACAACATCGAACAGAATCTGGAAATTGTCTTACAAATAGTAACACTTCACAATTTCCAGCGATAATTGGAACATCACCGCAGCATGTGTTAACCATAGCAGGCCGCATAGACTAAGGTTTGATGTTGAACAAGAAATTGTTAGAAGAGATCGGACTTCTCCCTTCCCCTTAATGGCAGTGATCTCATCTAGGATGATATCAAGGATTAATTAAGAATAAGTAATCATAATTTGTAAGAGCGGTTTAGTTATGAGAGTACATGCAGTTGGCAAGGAAACACCTCTCATCCCAAAGATCACCACTTTGGGAAAGGACATAACCTTCCAATCCCGATGGAGGAGTATAAGAGAACAACAACCATGCATTCAAGGAACATGGAAGAGATCAGATTTGATATTGATAATTAATTAAGGCATACAGTAGATTGATCATATACTGTGATTTTGGTATAAGTTTCTTGTGATATACATAGCATAATGAATCTTGTTTATGACTGCTCACTGTTGATTAATTAGCATACAGTTTAGAAATATGATATTTGTTCATGATTACTTATATATATATATATATAGGACTCTTTCTATGTTTTGCTTTAATGTTATAATCAACCATGATAGGGGTTTTAAGGGCTTACAAGGATGGGAAACAGCATTGGGATTATCTTCTAAGTACACCACCATTTTAAGGGCTTACAAGGATGGGAAACAGCATTGGGATTATCTTCTAAGTACACCACCTCATGGTGGTGACCGAGGGTCCCATGAGGCCAAGGTAATACAAGGAGTGCTGCCCTTGGGCTTAGAAGGGAAGGATTTCAAGGACACCCTATTGTAAATGCATCCCAACCCTCTATCATGGTGTATCACTATGCTAAGGAATCCAGTCATAGGAAGTGGAAAAGGATGTCATGATGAAGGAGAATGATTAGAGGATACCTCACTAGGTACACCACCTTAAATGTATGGCAAGGACCATATGAGGCCAAGAGGGATGGTATATCCACTCTTGGGCCTAGGATAGAGGATCTCTAGGGCACCATATCAAGTCATCTTATTCTAGCTTCCCTATAGTTGAATT
The DNA here is from genome assembly GCF_030272615.1 of Cryptomeria japonica. Taxonomy (NCBI): domain Eukaryota; kingdom Viridiplantae; phylum Streptophyta; class Pinopsida; order Cupressales; family Cupressaceae; genus Cryptomeria; species Cryptomeria japonica. The sequence goes on from NC_081406.1 coordinate 367,236,176, forward strand.
CCATCAAATTAGGTATATCATGTGATTAAGTTAATGTTCCTCTATTCCATTTTTTGTTTTACTAGAAATTGTGATTTTAGGGCCAAAATTAGAGCATTTACAAACAAAAAGGGGACATTACAAAACATCAAGGTGTTGAGGACAGAACATAGTAGTAGGTACTGTTTTGCCGAGTTTGACAGATTCTATATGGAGAATGGTATGGTAGGCATAAAACAACACCATAAACCCCATAACAAAATGGAGTTATAAAATTGACAAACAAGAAATTGATGAAGAGTGCTAGGAGTATGCTCAATGGGGTTGGCTTCAAACAAAAGTTCTAGGCAGAGTTGGTTGCTACTACATCTTACCTGATTTATAGGTATCCTACATTAGCACTCGTTGAAAAAATCCCTGTGGAAGCTTGGACAATGTGCTCAATCTGTTCCATCTCAAATATTTGGAACTTGATATGAAGACAAGAAGATGTTGCATGGTGGCTATTTTGTTCCATCTCTCTAAAACTTTTTGTAAATTTGTTTGAAGAAAGTTTCTTTCAAATCTTGCTCTCAATTAAAACGGTCTTCATCTTCAGTCACTAAGTTGATTTCAATACATCTTTCCCCCAAACAAGACTTCTCCATGTTTGTATAATAAATAGTTCTCAAAATGGCCTCGGTGAAGTTAAGGAGATATTTGACACAATCCCACCAAATGTCATCTAAGATCATCTACTTAATATTTGCTGCCCTTTCGGTGCCAAATTGCCTCAACATGTAATAATTTTGGTTGATGACCATGTTAGAAAGTGCCTCGTGAACCTTCACAAGTCTCAACATGATTGTGATGCAGTTTAAAAAAATTAAAAACAAAGCTTCTTAAACAAGAGAAAAACATAAAAAAAAAAAAAATTCATATTAAAGTGAAACATAAATATTAAAATAATGTTATTGTTTCACTTACCTTCAACTACAACAATTCTGAGAATGTTCTAAATATGCTGTATGGCATGTGCTGGTTGGTGATAAATATTTGGATCTCTTTGACCTCAACATACACCTATTTGATCCAATCAATTTTTAAGCAAATCTTTTGTAACATAACGTTGAAAGAGAGAATAATAAAAGTTGTGTAAAAGATTTCAAATAACACTCAACCAATAAACCAGCTACTTTATACTTTTTGGCATTGTATATTATAACTCGAACAACATCTCAAGGCCTCACTTTTTCAATGTTCATCAAGAGGTTGTTACCAATAAATGCACCACACATCATCCTTCATCTCCCTTCACAATCAACTGACTCCAAAAACATTTTCCCTTAGGTGACACTGCAATGACATTGATCAGTAGTCAACTTTTACATCCTTCCATCCATCAAAAACTATGAACAACCCTATCTCAGCCCATAAATTCTTTATGGGATTAAGAAATCCTTTACAAAATTCACCTCTTTTCCAATAAACTGTTATTCACCTTCTAATAACCTGAGTCATTGTACCCTATTGGAGTCTTATTGTTTTCACAATTTGTTGTCAATATGATGAGTGCACAATCCATTTGCATAGATACATTTCACAATGTGTTGGTCAATAACCATTTGAGACTCCTATGAAATGTCTTTTCCAACAATCTCTTTAATCTCTTATGTGTGAAGACAATCAATTGTTTTTCAAGTATGGCCAAAATGGGTGGCTCCTTGTAGGTCGAAGATTAGATGACAAAGGAGGCAGCTTCATTAGTTGAGATCCTTTTCTAAACAAAGAATCGTTTGATTTATAGCCTGGTACTTGATCTAATTCTTTCTACTAACTAATATATGCTATAACTTTCTCTAATGGAATGGGTACATTATCCTTTCTTGGAAAAACTTTGATGCCATGTTCAGAGATGCCACAAAAATGGGCTTTCACCCATCTATAAGAGTTTAAATACTTAATATCACACCCATTGCAAATCCAAATATAACCCCACAACCTAAACCTGTTGTACTATTTCCACATATTACCAAAGGGGAAAATTTAGGTTTACTTTGAAGTGGGGTTGGCCCATGAAGCCAAAACTAACAACTAGTATAATCCCTATGGCAACAAGATCAATAAACAACAAATTTGAAACAAATGAAAATAAAAAATACAGAGAGGCAAACTCATTTTAAAAAAATAAGCATATGCCATAGATTCATTGAAGAATGAAAATAAAACAAGAGAGTTCGCTTGTAAAACAATATAAAAAAATTAGAAAACAGAAAAAAATCTAACTCTGTGCAAAAAAATCCCTTTAAAATGTTGTTGGTAGCAAATAGACTCTTCATTCAATGGCAAACAAGAATGAATGACTTTTGTGTTTTGCATTCACATTGATGTAAACTACTTTGTTTATGTTGCCTTAGAAGCACTTTTAAGGGTCAAGGATGTATTTTTATGTTGATTTTAATACTTTCAGATTAATAGACTCAGAAATCAGAATTTAGTTTCTAACTAGGTTGATTAGCTGAAAGATTTAGAGATTTCCAACACCAACATTTTATGCATCCAAGTTGAAGTCAATTGTGCTAAACAATTTTTTAAAAAACCAAAAATAAATAAATAACCCATCATTTTCAGCCAGATTTGTTGTGGTTTCTCTAAAATTCACTTGGGTTCTACACAGTTCTCCCAAATTCATCTAGGACAAATTTGAAGATAAAACGGCAAACCGTAGTCTCAGCCCCACCCACAAACAACCAACATAAGGGTCTGGCATAGATTGTACTCAGACCAGCTAGTTAACAAGAATGAACTACTAACACAACTTTTTGGCAAAGTCAGCCCAATTGACTTCCATAAGAATTGTATCCATAATAAATTTCCTACATATTTCTAAAAGAGGGGCGTTCAATCTTCACAAAAAACAATTCACACAATTCCACACAAATCTCAAATCATATTTTTGCATAAAATCATATTTTTGTATATGCAAAAACATGGCAAGCTCCTTTATCCTTGCATCACAGGACAGATTTAGACAATCGAGCTCTAATACCACACATTAGTCTTTACAAATAGAAAACTTAAACAAATGATGGAAACAAATATTAAGTGACAAACCAAGAATCCATCCCTGATTTCATTAATGTGAAAGAACTATACAGTACATAACTTTATATTGGGAGCTTTGTACTCAGCCGACTCACTAAATCTCAAGGCAAGGCTGTCAAAAAAAGACCTATGGACTCAGATTTGTGCCCTAGCAAGTCTGCCAGACTTGCAGGGTTTGCCAAGTCCTGACACTCGGACAGCAAAGTTTAGTGAAATACTAGAGAAAAAAAAAATCATTTAAATCTCTAGTTTTTTTTCATAATTCTTCTTCTGGTTGGTGAGAGATTATAGTTTTTTTTCATGCTCACCTTGTCATTTTGGTGAGACAGATCAGGCGTTTCACTTGTTGATTGGAATTTCTGCAATGCCAGGAAGGATCTCATCATAGACAAGTCAAGATGCAAAATTTGTTGTTTTGCTAAAGATATAAATTAGATGAGTATTTTTTATAATTCTTTTTTTTTTATCGTGTTTGTTATGTGTCTCTGTTCTTATAACAAGCCAATACTTTCAATATAGAATCATAGGTTTCAAGTTATAATCTAGATATCTTCATATAATTGGGTTGGACACTAGAAGGCTCTGCACTTCTCTTCAAAAATCTTAAGACATTTATTTTTGGTGCACTTCACTGCTTTACTGTAATAAACACATATTTCAATCAGAACCTTCAACCTACTAAATGGTGGTATATAAATTACAACATCATCTGACCTCAATTTTACCCTATCTTTCACGTACGGTTTTTTTTTAAAGTACAGTTTAGATTTGACAATTTTCTCCCAAAGTATGAATATGTTGAATCAAACAAGATAAGCCAAACCTTCTAAAGAATCCTTCACGAAAGTAAAATGATACTGAAATAATCAAAAAATTGTCTGTTGTACTGTCACTAATTGCTGAACTATTTGTCAGGTGCCAGCTATCCTGTGGTAGATGTAGTAAGACAATTTCAATGTAACAAAAAAAATTCAACACTACAACAAAAACTCAGCATAGCAGTTGAAAGTCAAGAAAGTAGCATGTTTATGATGCACCCTGTTTAGTGACTCTTCTTATATAATTCTCGCCAATTGGATTGTGATGGCTGAGAATCTTGTCATCAATGAGGATGACATTGCATGGGTGCGTCAATCTGATCTTGAGGCAGAGGCAGTAGCCACAGAGGAGGAAAGAACATGCAAATATGTCATGTCCCCACATTTGTAGAAAATATAATTGATATATTTTTACCATAACATATGTAAAATCATAATGAAATTATTATATTGCATTATTGATATCATATTATTAATTTACACTTTATATTGATTAATGATTATTTTAATTAGCAATGTTCAAAAATACATTATAAGCAATAGGAAGCAACTTACTAATTCTATTTCCTTAGGCCCGATAACCTTTGGTGAATCGGTGGGATGATTAAGTGTTACCCACATCAGATTGTGGAGGGCCCCGCTAGGTAAAGGTGGTGTCCCTTCATACTAGCTACCAAGAGAAGTATTGTGACTTTCCACCACGATGGTTGGGGAGGTTAAATACCCCTCCTCCCTGTGCAAATCAGAGGAGGAGGAAGAACGGAAAATCAGGGGTCTGCTGGAAAGGAAAGAAAAGAAAGGAATCTCCAGGGCTGCCAACAGGGATAAGGGAAAGAGTCAACAGTGACAAGTATGTATAAGTCTGACTTTTGATTTAATAATAGAATATAACCAGTCAGCAATTTATATATATTAAAATCTTATTGGTATGTAATTATATATAACTGCTGTGTGTAATCTTAATCAAATGGGTGACATTTATATGATATTAAGTTGAGAAACAAATAATATATAATTATTCAAACAGTATTGAAATGATTATACATAACAGTACTGTTTGTTAAACATAATACATATAGATATACATCTGTTAATGAATCCAGAAGGAATAAGGCAATCAAATGCAGTTTGTAATAAATTGCTATAATACTGTAAAATGCTATTAATATAAGATGCAGCAATGACACTTATGAATAATTCTGATTTAAAGTAATACTAACAGAAAGAACTGTTAACAATCTGATATAAGACACTAAGCAATATGGTATAATGGAAGTATAATAACTATGTCAAATACAATTGATTATCACAATTAGTTGAGCTGAATAACAAATATGATTTCAGTGGGAATATCATAATTGGTCCATTGCATATGAGGGACCCTCTCTTAGGTACGCCACTCCATAGTGGATGCCTAACCCCTGCCACATGGAGCCAAGAGGGATGAAGCATCTGCTCTTGGGCTTAAGAGAGGGGGTGGTTGTGATGAGGGGGAACGGCGATAGGACACCTTGCTGGGTATGCCACTCCATGATGGATGCTTAACACCTGCCATATGGAGCCAAGGGGGATATGGTATCTGCTCTTGGGCCTAGGAGGGAGGATTCCTTGGACACCCTATCCAACTAGCCTACCCTAGTGTAATGAGGAATTGGATAGCTAAGAAAAGTAACTAGCCTATAAATCTGATTTTATCTAACAAATCTGACTGTATCTGACAGATATAACAATCTGAATTTATTTAATAAATTTCATACTAATGGTAATTAATGCATTAAGACATACATCATTCAACATACTTTTTAGTGCGTGTTTCAGTTTTATGATTATCATTACATATATGTTCTCTGGTTTTTTATATGCAGGAAAACAGTAAACAGAGGTACTCCCCTGAACTTAAATTATTTTAGACTTGGGTAGTTTGGGGTTAACTTTAAAGGTATAGCTAACTAGGGGACATTACAAAATATCATGCCAACATTAGCATTGAGGACCTATCAGAACCATAGGTGCCAGACCCACCATAAAGCCATATATTTTGGGCTGATTGATGCAGGGTCTACTCAAACATAGTTGTGATTTTATTTTCATTTTTGATGCCATGGATATCATAACCAATGAGTTTTGTAAACCTAAAACACTTGAGAATATTAAAATATTTATATATTTAAGAATAATGTTTCCTTCGGCTCAAAACCTCTTTTGTACATCAAAGTAGCTTCTAATTGATTAATTTCTTATATCCATAAAGTTGACGGGTGCATGGCAAAAGTGTTAAATCATTAAGAAAACTATATATTTCATTTTTTTCTGGGTCATTGCCAAGTCCGAGTCCAAGTCAAAAATCAGCCTGTCAAGTCAATATTGAGTCCAAATCATGTATGAATTGAAGCACTTTTGGCCAAACCCACAGACTACTCAATATTCCCAATTGGAGTAAAAGTTGTTTGTACACAGCTAGTTGTCCCCAAACAACATCAGATAACAGGGACGTCTCCAAAGTGAACAGTAGAGTGTGGAAATATCTTAGTGACAACTCAAGCTTTCTCCATGGCAACAGAAAACGCTTGAAAGATGTTCCATGCTTGTATCCAAGTTCTAGAGCTAAGTTGCTGATACGGGTATGGGTATGGGTACGTGGGTACAGTATGCCAGTACGGAAAATTTTCTGGAGGGGGTTTGGGTACGTCTGTACAAAAAAAAAAAATATAAAAAATCATAAATATATACATATATGCAGCCTAAAAAGTAGAAACAAAAATTAAATTTAGAATACCACATATCATCCATATGCTAAACAAAACTTGGAACTACCATAAATATTACAAATTTACTATAAGTCTAATTTGATATCCATTTGTCAAAACTTGAAAGGTGATAGGCATATCAAGTTCATTGTTCATTGATTCAACAGTAAAATAATACAATTAATAATCAGCATCATATGGGTCACTAGAAAGATCAAGATCAACGTCATCATCATTGACATTAGATGATGTAGCTGGATTAGTGGAACCACATGCAGCCTCATTGCCACTTGCACTAGCAGCAAGTTGGCTATCTGACTCCACCAAAAGTAAAGATTGTGTGGCAACTGAAAAATCCAAATCAATCGCTCTGGATCTACATCCCACAACTTTGTGCCCTCCTCCTTGTACTCATTCTCATTTTGTCTATGAGTAAGAAGGCACAAGTTGGAATGCACATAAACAAGTTTTCCCACTTACTTGCTGCAATCGGTTGCATTTCACTAAGTGGATAAAGGAGTATGTGCCCCAATTTCGCTCAGATGAAGAAGAACTAGCAACCTATTGACAAGTTGACACAAAGTTAGAGGGCTACAATTAAAATATTAATTTTAATCTTTAAATTAATAATTTTATTATTTTAAAATAGTAAACAATATAAATTTAGAGAGCAATAAAAATTAAGAAACTTACTTGCGATAAAAGTTTGATTGCAAGAGTTTGAAGGTGTGGTGATGTATGGCCATTGAGGTACCACCAAGCATGAGCATCCTTCTTATACTTGTCACGAAGAGCAGAAACACTTTCACCATTCGAGGCTACAAAATCAGCAAACTCACTTGTAATTAAATCTTCCATTTCATGATCGGGGAAGAGTTTAGTAATTGCTTTCCTACACCCATCACTGACTTTTGTATCTCTATATGGCGATACCCTTGATGGCATAGCAAGAATTTCATCACTATAAAATTTGGGAGTCAATGCAAATGCAAGAAGATGTAGTGGGGTGGTCATTTGTTCCACCACTCAACACAAATTGACTAAACCTATTTGAAGAAAGTTTCTTCGAGATCTCGCTCTTTTGCATTGATGATGACTTCCATTTTCTCAATCATCGAGTCAATGCCATCGTATACCTCTCCAAAACATGGGTGATCCATGTCAATAAAACAAATCGTACTCATGATGGGCTTAGTGAAACGAAGAAGATATTCCGCACGTTCCCACCAAGTGTCATCGAGGATCATGTGCTTTACATTTTTAGCCCTTCAGTATTGGATTGCCTCCATAGGGACCAACTTTGACTAATTACCATGCTAGCAAGTGGCTCCCGCACCTTCACAAGTTTGCCTAAAGACAATTGTGCTAGATGCAAATCGAGTCTCAACAACCTATTCAAAAATTAAAAATCAAATCTAAAATTCAAAGAAGACGTGATCAAATTTAAAAAATAAATTAGTAGTTACTAAAGTGAAATGTAATTTTAAAAATTGAAGTGTTTAACTCCAATTGTGAAAATGATTTGAAAATGGCCTGTGACATGTTATGGTTTATAATGAACATCGGGATCTCTTCGACCTCGACATAGATTTGTTTGATCCAATGTATTTTCCTACCCAACTTTTGTAGCATGAGGTTGAGAGAGTGGACAGCACAAGGTGTCCAGTATATGCGTTCAAACCATGTCTCAATCAACATACCTGCAGCTCTACAATTCTTTGCATTGTCTGTTATTACTTGGACAACATTTTGAGGTCCCACATCCTAAATGCATTGTATAGGGACGTTAGCAATAAATTGTGCATCCTTCACCTGTCCCTCACAATCCACAACTTTCAAAAACATTGCCCCTTTAGGACACACTGCAATTACATTAATTAATGGTAGATTTTTGGTATCCTTCCATCCATCAGAAATGATGAACACCCTTGTTTGTTTCCATGAATTCCTAATGGGAGCCAATGCACTGTCAATACTTTTTACCTCCTTTGCTAGTAAGGTGCAATTCACCTTCTCATAATCTGGCCCTGTGTACCCTTGTGGAGCCTCATTTACTTTTCTCAACATATCCTGCCAATATGGTGATCATACCACATTAAATGACAAACTGTTTGCATATAGACATCTTGCAACGGATTGATCTGCAATCTCTCTAGCATCATTCTTAAATGCTCTCTCTAATGGTTCCTTGCTTCTCTTCACAATAACAGGTTCTTCATCAATTCTGCCCAAGAATGGGTGGCTCTCTACTATGATATCTGAAAAATAAATTGAATGAATGATTCAATAATCGGATAATTACATTGAACGATATACACACGTATATATAGAGTTTACAAGACGATGCTCTATAAATAGAACTAGTCATTAAAGTGAAATCAAATAAGCTAAAAAGCTTAAAAAGCTAAATATAGCTTAAAAGGATAAATAATAAAAAGCTAACTTAACAAGCTAAATAAGTCGACAACTAAGATGACTACTAAAAATAGAAGATGGCCATTATAGAAGATATTAATATTATTTTAACACCCTCCCTAATGGTCATCGTACTCAATACCCTACAGAAGACACTGCAGGTGTTATGATCACAAATGCAAAGACCATCTACGGCTACGGAGACCCTCCCAGGATCTACAAAATGTAAATGACCAAGAGTACCAAAAGCCATCCAAGCTAATGTAGCCTTCACACGCAAATTAAAGATCTGGCACACACGAATTACTGAAGCCTGAAACCATGATTTTGAGGGAAAAATTAGCAAACCCTTTTGCAGAAGAATATTGATCACTGTTTGCTCCAGCAATTCCTAAACAGACTGCAAGATACCACGGTTGTAGATGTTCGCCCTGACAGTGCAACCCAAAACTGATTGCAACAAAGCACAATTTTTGAGGAGAGAAATCAATCAAAACCAAAGAACTTCGCGAATCACAAATCCCACATGAACTTTGAGTATTATAGATGATTTTTGAGGAAAAACGTAAAAACCAGCAAACAACTTTTGAAGAAAAAATTGTGAAAACCTAGAAATTGTGCATTGGGATTCGTGCCTCAAATTCCATTCCAAGATTTCAGTTTTCTTTGTGCAGTTGATTCTCTTTTGATTTTTTCATCAGATTCTTCTATCTCCAGCCTTCACAAGGTTGACCTCGCTCAACCTCGGTTTCCGTGATGGCATCTTTGACCAACATCATGTTGGAACACAATCAGAAATTTATTGGCCTCAACTACAATACCTGGAAATAGCGCATGTTATCGATATTTGAATATCGTTGCCTTGATCAGATGCCATGAAAAATAAATTGAATGAATGATTCAATAATCAAATAATTACACTGAACGATATACATGCGTATATATAGAGTTTACAAGACGATGTTCTATAAATAGAACTAGTCATTAAAGTGAAATCAAATAAGCTAAAAAGCTTAAAAAGCTAAATATAGCTTAAAAGGCTAAATAATAAAAAGCTAACTTAACAAGCTAAATAAGTCGTCGACTAAAAAGCTAAATAGCTAAATAAGTCGACAACTAAGATGACTGCTAAAAATAGAAGATGACCATTATAGAAGATATTAATATTATTTTAACAATATCAAGAAAATTACTATGAGATGGAGAAGTAGGGGGCCTCTTTGATCTATTTCCTCTTCCTCTCAACAAAGAATGGTTTGAGGCACAACCAACAAATACTACTATTTGTTGATGTGGTAACCCATTATCATCCTTTCCTGGACATGGTTTGATTTGTTTTGGGGGAATGGCACAGAAATGGGCTTTGACACAGCTATAGGAGTTAGTATGTTTCACATTACAAAAATTGCATATCCAAACAAATGTTCCACCTCCTTTTACTTAGTCTATTATTTTTACATATTTACATAAAGGTGAATTTGGGTCGATTTTGAAGGTCGGTCGAGCAATAGAGCTAGCAGTCAATGCCATTATGCTATCTACATGTTAAAAAATAATTATTAAAATTTAATATTAAACAATTAATTATAAATGTTAAATATTTAAATTTAATTTAAAGTGAAAATGAAATTGTTAATAATTATGTAAGTAAACATATAACGATATATTTACAAACTTCTAAATTGCAAAATAATTAAATATTCATATTTAAAATAATAATAATACAAATTAAAAGTAATTATTTTAAATATGAATATTTAATTATTTTGTAATTAAGAAGTTTGTAAATATATCATTATATGTTTACATTATAATTATTAACAATTTCATTTTCACTTTAAATTAAATTTAAATATTTAACACATAAATATAAATCATTAAAATTATATTTCAAAATTAAATTCCTAAATAAACAAATAAACATAAAAGTCTAAACTATCGAACTAGCATAATAAACAAATAAAATAAACAAACAAATAAAATAAACAAACAAATAAAAATAAAAATCTAAAACTATAGCTCGCAAAAAATTTTGAAACAAAAAACAAATTAAAACCTACCTCTGAATGGTCACTCAACCTGCAAACACCGTCTCTACCTACGCTCAACCTGCAAACACCATGTCATCTCTACCTGCTCAAACACCGTGTTGCCTTGCTCCTAGTTAACGCCTGCATTCGTGCCCTGATCTTGGTTCATGCCCTTCTATTTTGCCACGTCGTGCTCTTTTTGCTCGTTGTCAACCGCACAAGAGAAATGAAAAATGTGTTGTTGTTTTGAGGGGTTTACACATTGTGTTTTAGGTTTTAACTTTTTGGCCTATTTTCATTCCGAAAAGTTTAAAAAAACGCTCGAAATTCATCCTTGATGTTGATTCGTCAAAAAAACATGACAAAATCGCCACGTCATTTTGGATGCATCGGGATTTGTTGTTGAAAACATGGAAGCGTTTCAAGAGGTAATTGCAGGAACCCTATCCGATTCCACAAGGATTCCAAGATGATTTGGATTCTGAAAAGTCCCGTACCTGGAAGCGACAGAAAACCTAGACAAATCAGTAACTTAGCTCTAGAGACTACAAAGACAACAAAACAAGCCACCCTAACCTTGGAGGCATGCCTCCACGTTCTGTTTGTATATAAGAAGCTGCACAAACAATGGTCTCCTCATTGTAATGTTCACTTTTGGGATTGCCCTAAATCTCTCCCTAAAATCGCAAGTTCTATTAAAATAAGAAATGTAAAATATTTAGAGTTATAGTTTTACCAATTAAAATGCTTTAAGCAAGATAAATCCTGGTTTAGGTCCTGCAATCATATTAGACAACATTGGACATATAATTCATAAAACCTATTATTCCTACAAGGGTTAGGGATCAAACATATAAGCACATATATAATCATCTCAATGCATTAAATAACTCATGTAATATTCATTTTTAGTATTAAGCCATAATAGGGGTTGAATGAGGGAGCACCTCTTGTTTAAGCTAATCAAAGGATGTAATTTTTAATTAATGTCTTTTTATGTAAAGTTCATACAACTCAAAATATCTAGGACAGATGTTTTGCACATGGTATGATGTATAAATATTATACTTGAGATGGATGCTATTTGGTATACCATAGGCCTCAACTTTTGTTGATATGATATACTAGTTCTTATTGTTGGCCCAAGGTTTGCCGTCGCACCAAAAGATCGACCTGTTAATGCCTGATAAAAAGACCAAAGATAAACAAACCACAAGAGGTGGTTAAGCCATGTCGCAAATCCCCGAGGGCGGCACTGAACAACCAAGGGAACGAAGGAACCAACCTTCCAACAATCCCCCCCCCAACGCGACTGAGGGATTCGAACCCATGACTTGAGCTCTGATACCACTTGTTAGCCCAAGGTTTGTTGTTGAACCAAAAGATCGACCTATTAATGCCCAATACAAACACCACAGATAAACAAACCACGGGAGGAAGTTAACCCATGTCACCAATCCCCAAGGGTGGCACTGAACAACCAAGGGGACGAAAGCACCAACCTTCCAACGCTTATTTGTTAAAGACATGTCTACATGCTGGGCATATCTTGTAAACTCCTTAGAATTATGTTTTGATTTGTCAGTTTCAACATACTATTAAAGAAATGACAGTCAGTACTGTTGTTCATAATAACAGCACACAGACAATTTGGTGTCAAGCATGAAAAGTTTTGATGGTTAAATTATATGACAGATTAGTATGACTATAGCAGTCAAAACATATGATAGATTAATGATAAATGGTATGATCCTCATTAATTTCTCAAAAGAGTGAGTCGACTTGTTTAGTCATACATCAGATTTATCATCTTGAACTCAATCAATCAGTGATATATGTCTGAAGGCACAGCTTATGGGAGCACTCGTTCTTCATGTGTTTTCCAACACCTGCATTTCTGTAAATGATGTAATCATGTTGAGCTATACAGGTTCTGCTTAGCATGATATTATTTGTCATATTGGATAGCATGTAATTCCCACCCAAGAGTGATGGGGTATACAGGCTTCACTATTTCGGTTGTTCTTTCCTTGACTTCACTGTTCCCTGGCAATTGAGATCTTACTAACTTTTGATTTCCTTCCTCTACATGAACTAACTGTCTGGTTGAAAAGTTTTTATATAAACCCTAAACTAAAGGCAAGGGACGGCATGCATTTTGGGAGTTGATAGAGATGCCCCTTGCTTTTGTTTGTCATGAGTATATTGAACATATTTTCTTTCACATATAATAATAATTAGTAGGCATCTTACCATATTCATCAAGAGATCCTATACTGAAAATTTTCATAATTGTTAAGCATAAAGAAATCATTAAACACACATGGAGTAAACATGCTGAAAAAATATCAGACATGAAACAAACACAGAAATACACATAAGACACGAAGCATACATGCAAGATACAAGGCATACATGAAAATTCAAGAAGGTACTCATGGAGTGAATATGCTGAAAACATATCAGACACGAAACAAACACAGAAATACACATAAGACACTAAGTGTATATGCAAGATACAAGGCTAACATGAGACGGGTACTCATGGAGTAAACACACTGAAAACACATCCATCATGAAGCAGACACATAAATATATGTAAGTCATAATGCATATACGTATATACATGTATGGCACAAAGCCTACTCATGAATACATGTAAGACATAAAACATGAAGTATGCACATGAATACATGTGAGGCGTGAATATACGTAAGGCTTGAAGTATACACAAATAAATACACATATGGCAAGAAGTATGTACATTAATACACGTAAGGTGTGAAGCATAGAAGTAAATAAATGTAAGGCATTAAGTGTATATAATGTAAGGCATGGGCATGAAGCGTACAAATAAATACACTTAATAAATGAAGTATACACATAAGGCATGGAGCATACATGCAATACACATAAGGCATGAAACATATTCATAAATGCATGTAAGGCATGAAGCAATATAAATACACGCCAAGCACGAAGCATACATTTGAAAGTGCAATGTTGGCATATTTGATTTTATTTTATTCTTTGATTCACTTAAGAAAGGGTTTAAAAGTCAACCCTGATTGTATGGCGGTTAAGTAGGTTTGTCTCACAGGTTGGCAGGATTAAGGCTCTGATACCAATTAGAATGTCCCTTTTTAGGATTGCCCTAAAATCACAAGTTCCGTTAGAATAAAAAATGTAAAAAGGTTAAGAGTTATAATTTTACCAATTAAAATTGTACAACCTGAGTTGGCCTAGTGGTGGAGAACTTGTGCTCTTGAAACAGAAGTCACAAGTTCAAATCCCACAAGGTGGTAGGGTATGTACACCTTATCGGCTTCGGCCCATTACCTATTAAAAAAAAAAATTACCAATTAAAATTCTTTAAGCAAGATAAATCCTGATTTATGTCCTACAATCATATTAGACAACATTGGACATATAGTTCATAAGACCTATTATTTCTACATGGGCTGGGGATCAAACATATAAGTACATATATAATCATCTTAATCCATTAGATAACTCGTGTAATAGTCATTTTTAGTATTCTTCCATAATAGGGGTTGAATGAGGGAGCATGATAGGATGCCCAAAGCAACCCTCACACTAAGCCCAACTAATACCCCCTTGGCCCACCTATGGCAGACACATCAGTCATCCATCATGGGGTGGCCTACCTAGCGGGGGTGCTCGTCTCTACCCTCCCTATTCATGTCACCTTATTCACCCGCCTATGATTTTGACTTCTCCAACAATCAACCATCGTAGAGGTTGGAGAGGAAACCACAATAAGGTGCCTAGAAATCCTTCCTATCTAAGCCCAAGGGTGGAATGCAATACCCCTGGCCCACAATGAGTGCCCTAGGGCTACTCTAATTCACATAATCTTTCATTGCTTGGTTTGCTAATCCTTCACTTATGTTTCTGTTCTAAACCTGCTCTTTATCTGCTCTCAATATGCCCTTTTTGTCTGCTCTAAATAGAGTTATGTTACCTTTTGTTCCTTTCTGTTCTTGCCACATCTTATCTCCCTTTATACCACATCAAAAGGTGCAATTTCTCCAAGAGAGGTGACCTCTTTGGGGGGGAGGGGCCGGCCTTAGTGACGAATATTTTTTTTATTTGAGTCGGCCCCAGGAAATTAATCCTGACCCGGCCTCTTGTATTTTTATTAATTACATCGCCTAGGGTTATTGGGAGGTCAGCATCCTTTAAGTTCCTATTATTATTTTTGCCTGAACTTCATTTATTAAAGCTGAGATGTGATTCACAGGAGAGGGGGCATGACACCCATGAGGTGATGATTAGACACATGTTTGTGAGAAAAGCTCAATGTTTTTGCAATAATGTGACTCAATGACAAAGGATCTGATTTTTCATGATTTAGCTAACTAATAGAGGTATGAAGGCATCTGAGGAATAGTTTATAGTTAAGAGGGAGACTCTTTCAGCAGTAACTAACAAAACCATTTACCCATGACTAAAAAAACACAAAAATGTGAGAAAAGGGATCAATTCAAGCGGTAAAAGCATGAGGCTTCCAAAGCAAAGTCCTAAATCCAGATCCCCGAAAGACATGATAAAGTGTTGTAATTTGGTAAAATATCAAATCCAACTCGTCAGGTGTGTTGTTCCCAAGAATGAAGCAGGGTGGAAGTCTTGGGTGAATTTTTAAAAAAAAGAAAGTGATACCATTCTATTGTGGCATCTAAGTTTATGGTTACCTCACAAGGGGAACCTACCAAACCAAAAGACATTTTTTAAAATTAGAACCCTTTAATAATTATACCGAGCAATATGAAGAGTCCTTGGTGTGGTCAATGCATTAGATAAACAAGATAATAGACAATCAAAGCAACTATTTTACATTAAAAATTCAGCACAATGGCACTTAGCCAACGCCCATAATGCTATACAACATTTTATTCTGAACAAAAACCAGCCAATCACTATTTCAATTGGAATTCCTAAATTCAATCAGCGTTGCTGTGGTATTGAGCTTTCTAATTACACAAGATTCAGGTAAGAAAGGTGTGACCTGACAAAATGCTTACTGTTGCCAGTGAATGATTAAGTTAAATTTTAGATGTTTTAACAATGTTTAGGATTTTAAATATAATCAATAAATAAAGGCAAAAACCATTAATGTTTGCTACAAAAATTGCTAGAACTGATACATTTCCATATTCATGTTCATATAGAAAAAAGTTATGTTCGATTCATTTCTCATTTATTCTTATGTGATTGCTCTAAATGCATGCACCGTAAACTGCCTGTTTTAACTTTCACTTGGATTTTAAAGAGAGGCTTTTGCTTAATAATGTCTAGCAAAGAGAAAATAAACTATAATACAATCAAAATATAAACTGTTGAATGTGAAAAGTACCAACGTGAATCAGTTAACTATGCAAAGTGCAAACTACAGTGAATGAGGAAAGAAATTGACAGATCACTTTTTTATCTGTGAATTGAGCTTTTAATCCTTGTGCAGAAAGCATAATAACACTTACAATCTAAAAACAAATAAAATATAGCAAAGCAATGTAGTCCAGCTTTTTGTCAGTATTGGCATAGTGTGATGTTTTAAATTTGGCGGTGTTGTTTTTTTGCCACCAAGGTTCAAAACCCGTTGGGGTGTCACTGTTGAGTATTTATGTTGGGGATGAGGTCCCCATTTGTGACCTTGCCGGTCCATAGCTCAAGGTCAAAAGCAATTACCTCTCTTTTAAAAAACTATTTATGTTGTCCAGCTTTTTGAAACACAAAACATTCTACTCACCCTCTATTAAAAATCAATCCTTCAACAAGATCCTTCTTTGTCCTGGACTCAATGATAGGCGTAAAACACTCTTGCATTACAGAGAGTGCAACAAACAGCTTGCTGTGATGCTCTGCAGTAGCTTCAACTGATGTTTGATCAAAGCTTTCATGATCTTCTTCTGTTGACCTTAGCAACATCCAAGAGAGACCTTCAACACCTAATGGATTCACCATTCCAACAAGACCCCGAAGCTGTGAAAATATCTACAGAAAGAAAATGGATTTCAGAATATGGTCCAGTAAGAACATGCAAAACAATAGTCTTTTCTTTACTTTCTACATTTTCCAATATTGACCCAAATAGGCTCTAAAGTTTGGCAATCAAAGGGAGCAGGTACAGATCGTAAATAAATGTTCAAGCATAAGAAGAATTCACAAATAATTTCTACTAGCTATTATCCCAGACTAAAGCGGTCATAGTTCAGCCTGCTTTGGGCACAGTTGACCTCACAATTTGACTACACTTGCAAAAGTAAAGTTCAATCCATCCAAGAATACCCCTGCCAGATGCGACTATCAACAAGCAATTGGATCCTTTTAAATTCGTTACTACTAGTTCCAAAGTAAACTTAGATCTTGAGCTTGATGTTTTTAACTACAGACATGTCTTCTCAAGTTTGAAGTCCCCAGAATAATATAAGAAACATTGATTGCGTATAAGAATGATATTGTTGCAATGTGTGTGGTGTATGTTCAGATGAATAGCATTCCTTTGGCAGATTTTAAAGTGACATGTTAAGTGCTATACCTGAGAGTTCAAGACCCAGTCTTCCAAGAATCTCAAGTACTCACTTAAAAAGAACATATATTAGTTATTTCATACTTTGGTTGTTCTTCAACATAAATCATGAATAGTTTACAACTTTATACTACTAAACAGACATAAATGCAGATTTTCCAAACAATGCAAGAAACAGCATCCTAAGAAAACTTACTTGACACCATATCAAAAGTAAAAATCCAGCATGTAAAAAGGTGAAGAATTTAGAATTTTTGAAAAGAATCGGCCTAATTCAGAATATGCTTAAGAAAACTTAAATTATATAAATCCAAGGTTCCACGGAATCATGTCCCTGCCTCTAAAACCAGCATCTATGTTTCCCAAATGGCGGGATGACAGATGACTTCCTCTGTCCCCAATTTTTTGCCAAATGTTGAAACGTCTCCCAGAATGTGTACAGAAGAGCAAGAACATCGAGGGGACGTTTTTCCTTCTCAAGGATGGCTAGGGAATTTTTAGACATCCTTCAACCATCTCAGGGACATTCAAACATTCCCCAAGTGAAAAAAAAATCATCCAAACATCCCCCAGCTGAAAAAAAAACTATCATGGGCAGGTGATTCCTATGGTAGTCATCAGTCAGAAAGAGCAATGTCTGCCATTGCTGCTCCTGTAAAATCTCATGAAAAAATCTGAAACACTTGTGTTGAATCTTCAAACTCTTAGCCATTGCTGCTCCTGTAAAATCTCATGAAAAAATCTGAAACACTTGTGTTGAATCTTCAAACTCTTAGCCATTCGCTGCAGATAACTGAAAGATATGTATGGTATTAGGGTTTTATAGGTGTAGAAAGGGTGGATGAAAACCATGTTATACTTTGTTTTGTACATGGCCTATACAATTCACTATCTAAGCACCAGATTTATTTCACTCTTGGATTTTGTTTGTCTTTTTCACTGCCCAGAAAATTCAAAAGTTAGGCATACAACCTGTAATCTTGAGAATTGATTTATCCTCTATATTTCTAAAGCCCTTATTTCTTTGTAAATTCTAGGAACTTGTAATTTATACTTCCAAAAGATTGCTTCAGCTTTGAGCCAATGATAATTTACTTGGAGCCTGAGACCCCAATGGTTGAGCCACAAGGTTCATGGCCATATTTACAAGATGTCGTGGAATATTACTTATAATTTATAAAGTACATGGATTGACTTAAAGACTCTAAGCTTGATCATCCCAAACAAGGGGATTTATTACTTGGTTTGGATACCCATACAATTGATCAATTAGCTATCAATGTTTAAATTTATTTTTTATTGCTGCTATTCTGTTATCACTAATGAATGTCTAATGTTAAATTTTTATTTCAAGTATAGTTGAGCTTGTAAAAATTTGAGCATCCACCTATGTACATACATGCATGTGTGTGCATTGTTATCACCAAAAAATGACATCCACGAAATGCTGAAAACATAGTATAAATCCCGAGTCCCCTTAGTCTAGTTCACTATATGTTTGAAAAAATTTAAATAATGAAAATCATGTAAGTTCCTTGTAAAACAAATCTGTCTGCACTTGATGATTAGAGCACTCGCAAGACTGTACAACATTTGTCCATAGTTATCAGTCTTACTCTCTAGGTGTGTGTACAAAATTCATAAGATAACATCAATCTACAGTTGGCCATAATGCCTTCAAATGTAAGCACCATACTTAGAGGGCATTCCTAAAGCTCAACTTGGTGATTCCTTATATAAACATTGTGGCATCGTGTTAGAGATTTCAAGTTTATTATACTCCAGGGGTAGAGCCATAAACCTAAACTTTTGATGATCACGTACTCTATAAAGGTGTCCTAGTGTTATGCCTAAACCCTAAATCCTACATTTACAAGTCATTTATGAAACACAATCATGTGCTTGATATTTGAACCTTCATATGAAATTACTAGACCTGATGGATAGGCTCCAATCTTTGTCATTGAACTCGTACATGGGATTCATAAGGTCAGATCCATTTGCTCAACATAAAGCCTTCATTTCTGAAATTGCACTCAAAGAAAGCTCTAAATTTCAAAATTTGTGGCCTCGTTCACTATCGCAATTTCATAGTTGTTTACCTAAATCCTACACCATAAACAATCTAAGCTATCTATAAAACACCTATACCTACACTTTGGGAGAAAATGATTATGTGTGAAAATTAGATTTGAAGGTTGAAACTAGACTTCAATCTTCATATTTCACTACAAAAGCCATAAGGTTGAATCAACTTATCTTCTATAATAGAGTCACAGCTGAAGTTTGATAGTATTTTATTATTCAACACTGTTATGGTGTTTATCCTAGACCCTAAATCTTGAACCATTTTTCCTTCTGAAAAGATTTTCAATGTATATATATACGATAGAAAAGATAATAGTAGGAAAAACATATGTTACCAAGTTCTTGTGTTTTAGGTTGTATAACAAGACCAAATGAGAGTGGATTCCGGAGAAGGGATGGAAGTGCAGATAAAACAACCCATGAGATAAAGTGTTAAAATTTAAGTTACCGGTTCGAGCACGAGTACCCTAAAATTTGTGTATGCTTGTACACACGCAGCGCATGCGCACATATATATATACAAAAAATTAAAGAAATATACAAAATTATAAAACTAAATATATTTTTCATTGTCATTCTTCTTGTTTTGAAAATTTGAAATACATGGCAATTCACTTGCATGCCCATCACATTTTTAAATTTTTTCTATCCATTTTTCATTGTCATTCTTTTTTCGAAGTACATGGCAATTCACTCGCATGCCCATAACATTTTTCTCTCTCCGGATCTGTTGTTCACTATATAACTTAGTTTTCAGGGTGCTGCTTTTCATTCAATTCTTTGGTGGATGATAAGGATGTCCTTTTGGACAATGCTCTCTTTTGGGGATTTTGTTTACTGCTATTTTCTCCTCCTGATTCCTCTTGTGTGCTCACTGAGATTCAAGTTCACTCCTATTGACACATAACTCATTCTCTTGTCCCAGTTTTTCTGCAGTTGGTTCAGTTCTTTCCTTCTCAGCATGCCTTTCTATCTAGTTCTCTCTGATTCAAGTTCAATCCTATTGTCACATATTCCATTCTCCTGTCCCAGTTTTTTCTGCAGTTGATTCTATTCTTTCCTTCTCAGCATGCCTTTCTATCTAGTTCTCTCTGAGCAATATCATGGCTAGCAAGAATGTGAATCACCTTCCTAACTCCTCTAAACTAAATGAGCCTAAATGCCCTAAGAAAACCACCAAGTGTACAATATCTAAAAATTTGAAAAATCCTAGCAAGCTTGAGCATACCCTAGGTGAACCAAGGTGAACCCTCAGCCATACCTGGTAACATAGGTTAAAATTAAAAATAAACAGAATTCAACACAAGTCCATTTGTCATCGCCTTTCATCTATGGACTGAAACATTTTAATAATGTATATTTAATTTTTAATATTTTCAAAGTTTTATAATATTTAATTGGAATCTAGCATACTCTATTTTCTTCACTTGAAAAAAAGATATTTTGATTAATTCAATTATAATTCTGATTCTGTAGAACACAAATATGCTAAGTTACCAGTTCGCGTTCGGGCTCAGAATCGGGTACAAAAACCCAGTTCATGGGTTCGGACAAAAAAAAATTTGCCCTTTGGGTTTGTGGGTCGGGTTCGTTCGTATATATATGCGTGTGTGTATGTGTGTGTATGTCTATATATATATATGCGTGTGTGTATGTGTCTATATATATGTGTGTGTGTGTGTGTATGTGTGTATGTGTTCGTATATATATGCGTGGGTATGTGTCTATGACTCTATGTATATGTATACACATGTATATATATGTATGTATATATACACATGTATATATATACATGTACATACATATAGATGTATATATATACATATACTATGTTACCCAGGGAAGTAAGCTGGATATATTTATTAGGCATCCCCATCCCAAGGACATCCCAGGACAAGGGACTCCTAGGGGACATCCCCATAAATTATGCATATTTACAGTGAATTTTGACAATGAATTCTATAAGCAATTTGAGTTTCACTCTCAAATTTAACACAAATTTGGCATAAGAACTTTGCTAGTTCTTATATGTTAAGGTTCTATAATGTATATATGCATGCTTTATCCATGTTTTCATATGAATATTTTAAATTTCCCTATATATTTTAATTTTCCCTATTTTTATATAGTCGTCCCCTTTGTCATCCCCTAGCCGTCCCCAAAATTGGCAAAAAAATCAGAGTCCCGGAAACGCGTACCCCCATCTCCTATCTTCTCGTCCTGGAAACTTGAGGTAACATGGTACACACACATACATATGTATATAAATACAATATATATATATATACATATACATATACATATACATATACATATACATATACATATACATACACACACACACACATATACATATGTATATACATACAATATATATATATATACATACATGTATATATATGTATATGTATATGCATATATATACATATATACATATACATACATATGTATATACATATATATATATATATATATATATTGCAAAAAATTTAAGAAATATACAAAATTATAAAACCAAATACATTTAATAGTATGCTACTTCATCATTGATCAATGCTAAAAGCCAATTGATATTTCAGAATTTCAATATTATCATATTATGTCATATGACATATGATATATCAATGTATCATATATGTCCAAGTTCACAATTCAAATGAAAATCATTACAACTACAAAATTGACAATCAAAAATAATAATTGTCTTCTATTTTCATAAATCATCAAAAGGATCTAGATCAAGATCATCATCATTTGCTTCAAGTTCAAATTCAAAATCATGTGAACCCAAAGCAGTGCCACTCCCACTAGGTGCATCAAGTGTAGGTATCTCATCATCATTATCCATATTGCCTCTAGCCAGATCATCAATAGTACTTCATTGCTACAGTACCTGGGAGATAATACATGTGCAAGAAGGTGCAATGTCGTGGTCATCTTGTTCCAACGATGAAGAATGATTTTTTCCACCCTTTTAAAAATATTTCTTCGAGGTCATTCTCTTATTTTGCTATTATGACTTCAATTTTTTCTATCATGGTGTCCTTGCCATCATAGCCTTCCCCCAAACATGTTGTATATGTATCAATATACCTGATCATACTCATAATAGGCTCAGTGAAATTCAAGACATATTCCACACAATCCCACCAATTGCCATCTAGGATCGATGACTTAACCTTTTGGGCCCTTTCTGAATTTGATTGCTTCCAAACACCCCATTGGTTACTAATAACCATGGCACTCAATGCCTGTTTCACCTTCAGAAGTTGTCTCGTCACACTATTTTATGTGATGCAAATCGGGTCTCAACAACCTAGGTTAATGTAAAAAATATGTCAATAACACATTAAAAAATATTATATACATTTTAAACGTAGCATAAATAAAATTCAATTAAACTTCAGCAATGAAAAATAATTGAATCAATAATCGAATGATATTGAATTATTAGATACATTAATTAAGAATATACAACCGTATATAAAGGAATTACAAGACGATGTTCTAAAAAGAACGAACCGTTAAACTAAAGCTTAAAACGCTAAATAAAGCTAAAAAGCTTAAAACTAAAAAGAAAACTATGTGTTCTTATAAAAGAAGCAATAGTTTCACTTAAGGAACTAAAAAGCAAAAAGCAAAAGCTAAATAAGTCGACAACTAAGATGACCATTTGTGAGATTTTGCCAAGATCAAGAGCTCAAAGAAAAGTACAAAATGGAGAGACAAAATATATGATAGGAATAAACTGTATTCTATCAAGAGCAAATACTGATCAACTGGATCATCAAAAGTTGTTACATACAATGTAAATGAGCCTACTTATAAAGGCAAGGCTAAGAGACAAGATAGCACACAATGATGGCATGTGGCTCAATGAGATGCAAGAGTAAGTAGGGGTAGGTAGGAGAAATAGTAAAATATTCCATATGAGGTGGATCACCGACCGAAGGTGGAATTATCACTCCACAATAAGTGGATATGATAAAGTAACAACAAAATCACACCATAAAAGGTGGAAATTCTCCTACATACACACTCCCAATGTAGCACATCTCCCTAAGTGTCTCATATGCAAACTACAATGTTATGCATGTACCTAAGCAAACTTGAGTAAAGTGTAATTATATCCAAGATGAATAAATAATTACACCAACACCATGATAGAGTTAGATATAATTATTATTTTAATACCCTCCCTAATGGTCATCATACTCCACACCCTACAGAAAACATTGCAAGTCTTTTGATCACAAATGCAAAGAACATTCTGCTACTACAGAAACCCTCCCAGGATCTGCAGAATGTAAATGACCAAGGGTACCAGAAGCTATCCAAGCTAATGTAATCCTCACACGCAAATTACTGAGCCTGAAACCAAGATTTTGAGGAAAAATAGGCAAACCCTTTTGCAAAAGAAACTGAACACTATTTGCTCCAACAACTCCAAAATAGACAGCAAGATACCACGGTTGCAGATGTTCGCCCCGGCAACTCCAAGTGCGACCCAAAACTGACTGCAATAAAGCACAATTTTTGAGGAAAAAACCGTCAAACCCTGAAAACTTCGTGAATCACAAAATCCCACGCAAACTTCACAAATTAAAAATGATTTTTGAGGAAAAAATCATGAAAACCCTCAGACAATTTTTCAAGTAAAAAAATCGTTAAAACCCTGGGACCTGTAGGACGAGAGGCCTGCCCAAATCAATTTGAACAAGGCAACGATATTCAAATATCGTCAACATGCGTTGTTTCCAAGTGTTGTAGTTGCGTTTGTTGAGCTTCTAACTATGTTCCAACATGATGTTGGTCAAAGATACCATCAAGGAAACCAAGGTTGAACAAGGTCAACCTTGTGAAAGCACGAGACAGAAGAATCTGATTAAAAAACATAATAGAAATAGCTGCACAAAGAATCTGAAACCTTAGAGCGGAATTCGAGGCACAAATCCCAATGCACAAATTTTGAGGTTTGCTTAAAAACCTAGAAATTTAAAATTTCCTGCAAATTTAAAACCTGTAGTTTTTTTGGAAAAAAAAAAATTGAAAAAAATGATAATCTACAGAAAAAAAATATTGATTTTTTTTAAAAAGAAAGTAAAAAACAACTATTTTGGCACGAATCTTGAGATGCAAAATTCTTTGAAACCGAGATAATTTTCTGAAAAACCCAAATAAACTTCTGAAACCCCAGAAAAAAAATATCTGAAAACCCTAGTTCGGATTTACAAAAGAGAAAAATCACAGGAGCAAAAAACACAAAGATTTGTGCCCTAGACGCGGCAAGAACTGCACCCAAAAAAAACCGATCGCAGAGAATAAAATCGTGACCAAAAGAAACGCAGGAAAAAGCCGTGTCGCTCAAAATTGCAGATAAATCGCGGAACACACAGGAAAAATCCACAGACCAAAAACCAGAGTATTGAATCAGGCAAAATTCGCAAAATGAAAATCACGATCTCATCAAATCGCGAAACATTTGCACAAAATTGTCGCCAATGGGAAAAATCACTAGGAATCGCTAAAAAACTCGAGCAAAAATAGTGGAAGGTGAAATCCGTTGGAAACAAATAATCGCACAAGTCGTGAAAATCGCACTCAGCTTGGAAAACGCGAAAAACACGCCAAGAAACACAATAATATTGCATACACGGGAACCAGAAGATTGCTCTGCCAAAAAACGCGAAAAGCGCGATTCAAACCTGCCAACCCACAAAAAATCCACCTAGAACCAAAAAAGAATTTACCCACGAAATCAAAAAAAAATCTTCCAAAAATCTATAGAACGTGAAATGGCCTTGCCCATGAATTGCAAAAAATACCAAAACCCTAGCTCGCAATTTTCTCTCCAATTCAAATTTTTTCATAAAAAAAACTTTAAAAAATTTCTGGAAAGAATATCTAGGTGAAGAGGCTATAAATTTTTTATTAAAAAATTCGCCAAACTTTGAAAAAGCCCATCGACCCGCTCTAATACCATGAAAAATAATTGAATCAATAATCAAATGATATTGAATTATTGGATATGTTAATTACGAATATACAACCGTATATAAAAGAATTACAAGACGGTGTTCTAAAAAGAATGAACTGTTAAACTAAAGCTTAAAACACTAAATAAAGCTAAAAAGCTTAAAACTAAAAAGCAAACTATGTGTTCTTATAAAAGAAGCAATAGTTTCACTTAACGAACTAAAAGGCAAAAAGCAAAAGCTAAATAAGTCTACAACTAAGATGACCATTATAGAATAGATATAATTATTATTTTAATAAGCAATTCCAACTTCAAGAAACTCCTAAAAATGGCCTGTGACATATGGTGGTTTGTCACAAACATTTAGATCTCCTCACCCTCTTGCTATATTTCCTTCACCCACTCTATTTGAGTACCAATTGCTTGCATCACCAAGTTGAGGGAGTGTACGGTTCATGGTGTCCAAAAAATGTGCGTATATCTTTGCTCAACCAAAGCACCTATAGCCCTACAAACCTTTGCATTGTCTATAATGACTTGGACAACATTTTCATGACCCACCATCTCTATGGAATCAAAGAGGATTTTGGAAATGAAATCTGCATCTTTAAGTTGCCCCTCACAATCAATTGCCCTCAAAAATATTGTCCCTTTGGGGGACACTACAATAACATTTATTAATGGATGGTTTTTGCAATCTTTCCATCCATCGAAAACAATAGAAACACCAGACTCAACCCAAGAATATCTAATTGATTTCAATGATGTCTCGACAAAATTCTTCTATCTTGCCAATAAGGTGGTACTGACCTTTTTATACCCAGGATTTGTAGGAATTGTGAAACCAGAAGGTGCACTATTGATTGTCACCACCATCTCCCACCAATATGGTGATCTCACCAAGTTGAAAGGAAGACCATTGGCATAGATGCAACATGCAAATTTTTACTCTGCAATATCTCTTGCTTCCATTTTAAATGCCTTGTCCAATGGGCCTCTTTTGCGGGAAAGATTGGGATTTTCTACTTCATCTTGCATAGAGGGCATCTCCAAGAAAGGATGATGGGAGATCTTTTCTGGTAGTGGATGATCTTTGGGTAAAAGTCATTGTTTTTTTGCTTGCAAATAGATTAGCTCTTAGTTTTTCTCTTGCTATAGCTTGATCAACTTCTTCTTGTTCTCTAATGAATCCTGCTATTTGTGTTGTAGACAATCATTGCTCATGTGGCCCTATACACATTTCAATCCCTTTCCAATCAGGGCCACAAAAAGTGACACTTCACTCGATGATACGAGCACCTATAATTGGTTTTACAAAAATTACAATTCCATTCATATCCCCCACCACCTAGAAGTTGTTGAAGCATTGTAGTATAATTCCATAGAGAAGATCCTCTATCATCTTTAATTTTTGGTTTCGAATCTTGTAACCCCCACCCACTGAACTCAAACTTGTTGCCATTTTTTCGCTATTATAAGAAATTACACATTTTGAAATTAGAAAAAAAAAAAAGCAAGATTAAACAATGTAAAAGCTAAAGAACGTATGAAAAAACATTATAAAAAATAGAACTTGTTTCTCTTTTTCTAAAAAAAAAATTTTAAAAACTTGAAAAATTCGTTAGAAGACCAAAAAAGAATAGGGTTAAATGCTTACCTTAGATGCTTGAATCTCCTTTGTGCAAGCTCTCCTTCCTCAAGCACTCCAGAACAATCTCCTTCGAAAATAATCACCTACCCTTCAAAATGCCACAATGAATGAGCAAATGAGCATATTTTAGTTTGAAATGATGTTATAGGGGGGCAAATTAGGGTTTATTAAAAAAAGGCAAAAAAGGCAAAAAAGCCGTTTTATTGGTGACTAATAGAAACGCACCCAAGTTCACCGAAGTTCTCACCTAGGTTTGCCCAGTGTGCCCCAAGTTCTCTATGGGTCCGCATATACAAACCCACAAAGAACTCAGGGCCTTTGGGGTGCACCCAATACATATACCTAGGTGTAGACCCAAACCCACACAAACCCAATCCAGGCACAGGGCTTAAACCCCACAAACCCAGTACCTTAACAAATATGTTAATAGAAAATAGGTTGAAATAATTTTTATGTATCAACATTTGATTTTATCTAATTCAATTATTATTTATTATTATTCAATGATTTGATAGATATTAAATGCATTTACATATCATATATTTATTACTAATTAATTTATTATATTAATTTATATTATTATTTATAAAATTATAGAGTATTTATATTGATAAATATTTTGAAAAATTTGAATGCTTAACTATTTTATTGTCTTATTAATCTATTATGTAGATATATTATTTTATAAAATACAATATTATGGATCATCTTGATGATGGATCATGGAGTTTGATCCGAAACGTTGATGCAAACAAAATACACAGTTGAATCCAGAAGCTTATCATAATATTCATCATGAACTGTGGAATTTAATATCTTTGATTATACAATATTTTTTATTTTTTATAGTCATATATGTTACAAATTAAAAATTTAATATATATTTTATTTATTAATTTTTAATGTGTCAATACGCATACTTGTATATTTATTTATAAAAAAAGTAGTTCTAACAACCCTGGGGAAAAATAGTCGTACCACTACATTTTAATCCCTACTCACCCAAACCAACAACTTAGCAAAAGAATCGCGTAAATCAACATCATCATGCTAGAAGAGAAACAATATTCCAAGGACATTTTCTAATAATATTTTTTTAGGGTGTTACCATTAAAAAAAAAAAAAGAAGGATATGTGAAGCTCAATACCAATGGCAAAAGAATCAGTTGTAACAAACTATCTATTGCTTCAAGTCACTATGATAAGAACCAATAAAACTTAGAACCACAAACTAACAGAATAATTTTTTCTTCACAAAGGATTTTTTGTGTATTATACAAAATTGGACCATAAATTGTTACCTTGACAAGCTCAATTCTAGACATGATTGGCCTCATCATTTTGGGCCTTGTTGGCTTGTAGAGCTTTGATGTGTGCTTTGTCATTTACTCATCTTAGAGCTCTATTTGATATATATTCCAAAGGGCGGTTCATAAAACCCTCATTCACCTCATCATCATCATCATCAAGGGGAGCTTTGTTAATCCTAGGTGCATATCACTTTGGCTTGAAGGCCTAAGCAGCCATTTGAAGTGTGGTGATTGTTGTGTTCCACCTTTGTGCCACAATAGGTTTGATATACTACTCACAGAATTGTAGCTTAGAATCCTCACAACAAATTGCTTGCATCAATTAGTCAAGCATATGGTCAAATACCTCATAAATCCCTCCAAGGCTAGAGAATTTTATATTAAATCCCTAATTAACCCCACAACAACCAACGTGATAGAGCAAACATATCTACAAGCAAAACTTCAAAGAAATCTCATTTAAAAAAAAAAAAATCAAAATTTTAATGCTTAAGTTTTTCAAAATTAAAAATAAAAGAAAACAAACATTTTAGATTTCTTAACTCACATTAGACCACGAAACATCAAGTACTTATTGTTCTACTTTCTTCTATTTTTGCCTCAACCCACTTTTTCCACTCTCCACAAACCACAATAGATTCTCAAGCCTCATGCACCTCCAACATTATATCCTACAAAATGAAATGGCTATCATATATAGTCTCCACTAGTTGGTAAAACTTCTTCAAAAAAAACTCCTAAGTAATGCAAGTAATATGTGACAATCACATAAAACATTTGTTTCTCTCTAGCTCTAGCCATCATTATCTTCACCCAATCCATCTTGCTAAAATTTCTTAGAGCATGAACATGGGTTCTCAAAAAAAAATGTTCATAAGTGTTTTCAAACACGGATTGAATAAGCTGGAACACTTGAAAACCAAACCTCCTCCACAGCCTTACTAAAACAATAAAAATAGAAGTCAACTACCTTTTTTTCCTAGAACAATCAATATTTTAAGAAAATATGAGTAAATTGAACATGTAAAAATAAAACTAATGAGTGCCCAATGTCAAATATCACTCCACCTATCCATGACAACAAAACAACCTACTTTGATTTATGTTTGGCTCATTCCCTCCATCAAAAAATTCACCTTTGAATATCCTTTTTCATAGGAAATATGCAATCTATCTTCTCCAAGTGAGGTAGATGAGAATCCAATTGTGTGTGTTTTTCAACATTTGTTTGAATTATGGAGAACACGCCACATGAAATAGGATGACATGGGCACAAAAGAATTTGTTTACAAAGTAAATGGCATCCTCACGTGCTTGCTAATTCAACAGCAGATTTCCTATGCTTGTCAATTTGTAGTTCAAACTTGCTGCCTTTGGACATTTTGTTGTACTTTTTATACAATATAAATGCACATTGACAATGAGAGCAACTAAATTTTGTTAATTTGTTTATTGACCCTTGTGTGAAATCGCAATTCAACTCTATTGCTAATTAAGGTTCTATAAGGTATATGATCGATGCCTTATCCATGTTTATCATATGACCATTTGAATTTTCTATATTTTTAAATTTTCCTTATTTTTCTTACAGCCATCCCCTTAAAAATAGCCTTCTAATAGTTCATTCCAGAAATACATTTCCCCCTCCCCTATTATCCCCATACCTGAAACTTGGTGTTGCATAGTTTTCAATGTTTAGTGAATCTTCAAAATGATATTGAGTGAATAATTTGGTGAATTTTTCAATGATTTTGATTAATAATTGGCATGCTAAGATATAAAGTCAAATTTTGTTTAAGTTTTTTTATGACTATTAAAAGTATATTTTCATGCTTTTGTGGTTAACTCTTGCTGAAAATAACTTTTCATTTTTTTTTTCTATTGTCATATCAATATGAGATAATGAGCCTCTGATTTTAATTTTTTATGTTCAAAACTTCAATGTCATGGATGGTGTTTGAATTTCAAATTACAGCCCTTTATAAAGTCATGTAAATGATGAATGTCATTCCATTTCATCTCTTATATATATATATATGTTCAAAACTTCAATGTCATGGATGGTGTTTGAATTTCAAATTACAGCCCTTTATAAAGTCATGTAAATGATGAATGTCATTCCATTTCATCTCTTATATATATATTGCAGACTCGCGAGTCCTAGAGCTCACCGAGACCAATGGCTTTGGACTCAAGAGTCGTGGGCTAGCAAGTCCAAACATGAACTCGCCGAGTTCTGGAGAGGGATTCACATGAATTTTGGAGTCAGACTTGCGAGTCCTCACTCAGTTTTCCCACACATCAGGATACATGCTCAACAAACAATTAAATGAGTGTTTTTTTTACTTTTTTGATCATTTCTTTGCTCTTGGTTGCCAAAAACAGGTATGCACATTGAGATAGGATTGGAAGAAGAGGAGCGTATGAGATCGAAATAGAGCCAAGTGATTTTTCCTCTCTTTTTTTTTTGTTTTTTTTATTGAAATATGAAAAATAGGGGAAAATGCTGGCAAAAGAATTTCCATTTCCCTTCTTTACCTATTTCCTAGTATTTTTAGCTTGTTTCTGAAATCTATTTTTTTCAAATAATTGATTATACACTTTTTTTCTGATTTTTTACAAAACCCTAATAATTTTATTTTTTTACATGTCCAAACAACAATGTTTACTTTAAGGCCATATAGAAAAGACCCCACATGGAAGTATGGGATATTGGGAAATAAGAAGGGTGAGGTCACTTGCACTAAATGCAATAAATAGATGGCAGGGAGAATCAACAAATTAAAATACCACATTGCCAGAATACTTGGACAAAATGTAGACATATGCCTTGCATCAACTTCGAAGATGACTAGAGATGAAGGCCCTTCTTGCTAATTATGAGTTAAAAAAAGGAGAAAGACAAAAGACTAAGGAAGCACTAAAAACAGCCATGAATCAGATGTATCCACTTCTATGCCATAGGATTCCCTTGGTGGTCCAAGTCCAAGCATCCGTCAACCACATTCTTCTTTTGGTGAGTCCTAAGGCTTCTTTTTCTACTGCTAGTGCTAGCCAAATTCCTCCATCATGACCAAATTACTTTATTCCACGCAATGTTCCAAGAGCACAACCTTCACTTGAAGGTACGGGATGGAATAAAGAAAAACATCATGAAGCTAGGATGGCAGCAACAAATTTTTGGTACTATAATAATTTATCTTTTAATGTGGCGAACAACCCATATTGGGAAGGTTTGGTGAATGCATTGACAGTTGCAGGTAAGGGGTTTAAGACCCCAACGACTAGAGATTTGAGTGGGCGCATTGCTAGAGGAATCCGTAAAAAATACATGGCTTGTGGTTGTGACCAAAAAAAAATTGGCAGAGAAAAGGTTGCAACATCTTATCAGATGGATGGACAGATGGACAAATAGGGCTCTCCTATAATTTTTAGTGGCTTCTAAAGGTGCAGTGGTGTTCCTCACGTCCCTAGATGCTTCACACAAAGTCAAAAATGTTGAGACTTTGTGCAGCTTATTAAATGAGGTGATCCAGGAGGTTGGTGTTTAGAATGTTGTCCAAGTTATCACGGACAATGCAGCTGCCTATGTAACTGCAGGTAGACTCCTTATGGAGAGGCGTCCTACAATTTCATGGACTCCTTGTGGTGCACATTGCTTGGAGTTGTTGTTAGAGGACATTGGCAGGGTGAAAAGAATGGTTGAAGATGCTAAAAATGTTACCAAATTTATCTACAACCATACTTGGGCGCTTTCTTTGATGAGGAAACACACAAATGGCAAGGACCTTGTGCAACCAAGAGTGACACGATTTGCTAGCCACTTCCTTACATTGCAATACATTATTGGTGCCATTACTCATCTCAAGCAAATGTTTGTGTCTAATGCTTGGTTGCAATCTCAATTTTCCAAGAAAGTTGAACGGGAGAAAATTGTAACTATGGTTTTTGATGATGCATTCAACAAAAATGGAGAGAAGTTAATCAAGATAAGTTAAAACACAAAGATAAAATTTATACAAGATAATCTATTTGCTGTTTTTTTTTATTTTGAGAGGTTAATTTTCTAATAATTTAAAACTTGTTTTCATTTTTTTAGATGATGGAACCATTGGTTAGGGTTCTTCGTATGGTGGATGGAGAGGGCATGCCAATGAGTTTCATTTATCAGGCCATGAATAGGACCAAAGAGGCCATTTCACATTACTATCGCGGAAACAAAAATAATTATTAAATCATTGGCACATCATTGATTGTACATGGAGAAACCAACTCCACCAACCGATACATGCCTTGGCCTACTTCTTGAACCCAAAATTCTACTTCTCTAATGCATTTAAGGCTGATGAGGAGGTCATGGCAGGTGTTATTGCATGCATTGATAAGATGGTGCCTAATCATGAATTGAGAAACAAGGTTCTTGATGAGTTGGAGGCGACATTTGTTATATCTTATTTATTTTTTTGGCAATGTTGACCATCGAGAAACATCCATTTAAACATTTTGCATACATAGTAACTAATTTTCTATATTTAATTTAATTTTAATTTTAATCTATTCAAGGTCCACAAGGGTGCAGAGGGGAGACTCTTTCCTTCAGCTCAAGCAATTAAAAGGAGAAAAAAACGAGGTAAAAAAATTAGTTCAATACTACAAGAAAAAATAGAAACTTGATTCTTATATTTTTTTACATAATTCTTATAATTCTAAATGATTTTTTTGAAAATTTATGGTGGAAGAATTATGGTGGTGGCACACTTAATCTTCAAAAGATAGCCATTTGTATTATGGTGGTGGCACACTGTCAGTAAACAAAATGATGATAATGTCCTCCTTATTGAAGTAGATCTTGCAGAATTGGAGAGAGGAACAGCAGAAGCAGCAGAATTGGATGCAATGGAGGAGGACGAAGACAATTTTGATTTTGAAGAACAAGAAACACCTCCTCTCGTAGCACCTTCTAGTTTGAGGCCTCAAAAATTGGGTTACATTAGGAGAGGAAAGAGGAAGATGTAGATTTTATTTGGTTGCTTTTCCCATTTTGACATATCATAATATTTAAACATTTATAAACTTATGATGCTGTTATACATTTGAAAGTTTGAAACTATGAGTATGATTATGAATTTATGATTCATGAATGATGAAATTTCAAATATTGAGTGTTTGATGATCATATGACATGTTTAATGTGTAATGTTTGAATTATGGCTTTTAAGTTCTCTAAATGCATTAATTTGTTTTTGTTTTTTTGGTAAAACTATGGTTTTCTTCTTTGTCGAGTCCTACCTGAGTTTTTTGTTGAGTCCCAAGTCCAAGTCCTAAAACTTATATATATATATATGGTTTAATTTTTAATGTTTACCTTTGTATTTATCTTTTTTTTGTCCCCCATTCCAAGATCTGGGAAATTCGCCATCATGAAGACATATCTTCCTGTCCAAAAAGTCAAGAGAAGCATATGATATGAGGTTACAGGCATACAACCCTCATATGAGGTATTTATTTGCACTACATTTTTTATGAAGAGTAATTTGGAATATATTCTTCATTAATTAATAATGATTACTATACTATATCCCAACTTATGGGTACTCTTATAATACTTAGTGTAAAGAATCCAAATAGTAAATGATGTAGACGACTGAAATATAAAATGTATCAGAATATAAATGATTCCAAATACCCATACATTCAATAAGTCCCAAAAAATTAGATGAAAATAGTGTTACACCGTAAAATACTATTTAAGATCAAAAGTAAAATCCAAGTGTAGTGAAAAAGTCACTACAAAGTTCACAAAGTTGACACAAGAGGAAAGCGGAAGATGGTAGGATCAATACTCAACTTTAGCTTTCACAGAAATACTGCAAATTGTTGGTGTATACAACATCTTCTAGTTTTGAAACTTTTTAGTGACAAACTTTAATGAGCCCAAGATGAGTCAACTGGAGAGACAATTCCTACTCTCTTTTTTAGTTTCATTTTTTTTTATACTTTGACAATGGAGCACAAGCAATGCTATACTGCAATTGAATGAATAAATACACATCAATTATTCCGGATATGACAGATTGTAATTCATAAATAAGATAAAGAACATTTTAGGCAGAGTATAATTCTATTTCCATATTTTAATGGATACTACTTTCCTCCAAAAAGATAAAAACTAAAAGAAAAACATCTGCTAATTATGAATATTATTATGCTTAGTTCTATTCTAAGTATGATATAGAATGCATTAGTATGTTTCCTGAAGCCTTATCAAATGGCTGAGATCTATTGTAAAAGGATGCAAATTTGCTTAGAACCATGATAGTAACTGCCGTTTTAGCATACCGTCCAGTTTCATTAATCATCCTGAATTTGACAAACACTTCTAGTTTTTTATGTTATAAATAGTCAGCATCTTTTGGAAGGAACCAAAAAGGAAATATTTGTGAATTATATAAATGCTGAAAAATGAAGCTTGTATGGAGTATCAAAGAAACGAAACATATTCATATATTGAAGCAGCAGAAAAAGGTAAAGAACAATTTGGACTCTGAATTGGTTCCAAAATATAACAGCTCTTTTATTGGTCAACTATTAACTAGATGTTTAGGCAATGTAAGAGGATTCAATACAGGTGCAGATAAAATCAACTCTGCATACAAACACGTCAAATCTGCATTTGGAATGCATATGGTCGTCGAAAGAAACCTAAGCTGGACATGTTGAGATGTATTGGATGTTAATAGAAAAGTTGTCAATAGTTTAGATGTAGGAGCTAAACCCGGTATGTTAGCTATTCATTCATTCGTCTAAAGATGATGTTAGGTGACTGGTCTGTTATATTCTTCTATATAATATTTTTTTTTTTAAAGTAATAAAAGATGCATGCATCCAAAAACTAAAAAGGGTCATACTTACCATAGAACATCTCTCACTACAGAACCAGTTTCCTTTAGGACAAGAATCTAATTTTGGCATTCCTTGGTCATACAAGCATCCCACATGATCTGTAAAGAAATTTATAATTATCAGAAAGAATGGTCTAAATGAGATGCATAAGCACAAGAAAAGCACAATTTCAGATGAGATCACAGAGTACTGAGATAGTGGACATAATCTCACACTGACACTCGCACTGATCACAAAAAAGAACTGTCAATTCTGTGAAGCATTCTGGATCACCATTGAATTCACTGCGCCCACATATTGTGCAGCGACAATTTGGACAGTACCATTTTCCTTTGGGAACAAGCTGCAGCCAAGTTTAAATTTAGATTAGAAATTTGAAGTTCAGCATACCACCAAATTGATATTTATTTATTTAAAAAGTTCAGTGATTCCAACCAAATTCTAATTCTTCATCATCAATTGCAAAATAGAATGCTGAGAATGATTACAGACTACTCAGGATTTATGGTTTGCTATAATGACCACTAAACAACGATACACCACTTTTATATCTTTTCCCTCAACCAGAACTTCAACTAACTAAGCAGATAAAAAAAAGGTTTAAATACAACAGAATACAACTCTCATTACATAATGCCACTTTAAGATAGCCAACATAGCATTAGGACCATTGTAACCTCGTAGGCTACGCATGTGAAGCAGTTTAGACATTACAGACAAATGCAACTCTCAGCAGATCACACAATTAAGATAGCCAAAATGGCACAAAGATAATTGTGACCTTGTAGGCTTCCAAAAATGTGGTTCCAGAACAGTATGGAGGCTAGAGCTTCATTCCAAGTAGAAATAAATTAATAATGATTTATTTGAGGTTTGCAGCTCCCATTCTCACTATCACCATACTTTGCTAATGAGAGCATCTTCAACTTGTTTGAATATGAGCTTTGATGTTCTCATATTGGAAAGCATAGTATATATGCTTTCTGTGGCCATGGCTGTAACTTTCTCACATCTTGTTTATATAGTTTTGAATACTCTGAACCACGGTTATCAGACTGGCAAGTACTCACAAGTTTTTTCGGCTAAGTGAATAAATTGCCCACAATTCATAAATCAAGTCTGTTGAAAACTTCACAAATCACTCAGTGAAACTCACTTGGACCCAGTAAATCTGACAATGAGTATCAAACATAGAATGTAAAATCAAATATACATCCTGCATATGAATTTACACAGAAACAATTATACAATATGCATGGTCAACTACCAAGAAATCAATTTGGAGATTAAGGATAATAGATATGATTGTGATGAGAACAAAACTGGAGCTAGAATTGGCACAGATAACATCAAAAAAGATGAAGAAAAAGCTTAAAAAAACAACGTGACAAGTTTTAAAAATAGTTTTTCAGATCAAATTGATAATCTTCATCAAAATGAAAATAATGAATATAGATAATGAATTTTACTTCATTTAAAAATAACACCTGCAAAGTTCCAAAATTGACTAATATAGAAACTAAGAAATGGTTTAACCATTGACACAGCAGATAGTTCTTGTCACTAGTTCAACTAACTAAACAAACCAGCTGTTATTATATTTAACATTTTAATTAGCTAACTATATTGTCAGGCACTTACCTGCAAACTATCATCAACAGAAGCAATAACATGTGAAAGAACACAATGTTTAGAAAATAGCTACAAGCATGCTCATATTCATGAAATTAGAACAGGTATTGCAAGCCTCTTCAAGGAAGCAACCTCCTTAGGAGCAAAACTCTAATATAAAATATGGTTCCAAGATGCTCCTCTTTATTACAACATCGATATAAAAGCATAATGAAAAGTGAGTTATAAGGTACAACCCAAGAGAGATAATTCCACACTCAATATAAATTCATTAAACTATTCCACTTGATCAATCTTTGAGAGGACTTACAAATCCAAGCCCATGTAAGGCTCACCACATCTGTAGCCTCAACTCAAAGACTCGGCCAAGTCTGACAACTAAGATTCATGACTTGGTGAGAACTTCTGAATCCAAGTCGAAGTCAACCTACACATGTTCGCAGCCTTGACTTACAAACTCGGTCAAGACTGACAACCAAGACACTGAAACTTGCAAGTCTCAGCATTAGAAAATCAACTTGAAATTTCATATATATGTATGTATATGTATCTGACAACTAAGATTCATGACTTGGTGAGAACTTCTGAATCCAAGTCAAAGTCAACCTACGCATGTTCGCAGCCTTGACTTACAAACTCGTTCAAGACTGACAACCAAGACACTGAAACTTGCAAGTCTCAGCATTAGAAAATCAACTTGACATTTCATGTATATGTATGTGTATGTGTATGTGTATGTGTATGTGTATATGTATGTGTATGTGTATGTGTATGTGTATATGTATATATATCCATATGTATATATGTATATATACATGTGTATATATATGTATATACATACATGTGTGTGTGTGTATATATATATATATATATATATATATATATATACATATACATATATACATATACATATATATACATATATATATATATGTGTGTGTGTGTGTGTGTATATATATATACTAGGTTACTGGGTTCGTCCCTGGACCCCCTTGGTACGGGTCCTGGTTCAACCGGGTCCGTGGTTCAGGTCCGGTTCGAACTAGGTTCGACCAGGGTTCGAAAAACCCAGAGGTGGTTCGTCCCTGGTCGAACCCAGTCAAACCCGGGTCGAACCCAATCGAACCCGAGCGGCTGGGTGGCTCATAAAGGCAAAAAATATGCCAAGTTTAATTTTTTTTAATTCCGCCTTCTAAAAAGTGAAACTTATGCCCTAAAAGTGACTTCTAAAACATTATAATATTATATTCACTCATTTCGCCTCATGTGTTGCAAACAAAAGTTTTATGAGAGCAGGTTGAAGAAAGGGTGAACAAAATTTGGCTTCCAAGATCAAAGAGGAGGAGTTGAAGACTGATTTTTGAAGCTTCAACAAGTGTTGCAGCATCATTTCCATACATTTTCAAGCTTCCATTGGCTGCAAGAGGTAGGTTTTTTAACATTTTTTTCCAACTATTTTTGTTTCACAGATTGTCAAACATGAAACTTGAATTTTTTTTCATTATTTAGTTTTTGTTTTTGAATATGTTTATATTATTTCTTGCCATAGGAACTAGAATGGCATCTACATCTTCCTCCATTGGCAATGAACAAATAATTGCAAAACAAAAAAATGATCCAAATTCTCCCTTATGGAAATATGTTGACATTATAAAACAACTTCCGAGAGGTGGGGGATTCCGTTGGAGATGCCATGGATGTGATATTGAACGTAATGGTTCATATTATCGGGTGGTAGGCCATTTGTGTGGAATAAAAGGAAGAGGCATCAAAAAATGCCCTAGAAAAGATGGTAAACCTATACCAAATGAGACAGTGATGAAATATATTAGGGAGCATGAGGCGGCAGAAGAGAGAGAAGCCCGTAGATTGAACCAAACCGCATCAAAGAAAACAAAGGGAATGCAAGGCCCTTCTAATCCCAGTATTGTAGTAGAAGACCACCCCTTCTTTGCCACAAATGAATTTCAAAGTGAACCACCCTTGACACGTAAAAGAACAAAGGGGCCTTTAGAAACCGCATTCCAAAATGAGAGTATAGACAATGCTGACGAAGATATACTAAGGTGCATTTATGCAAATGGGTTGTCTTTCAATGTTGTTCGCTCCCCATATTGGAAGCAAATGATAAAAAGTGTTAATGAGGCTCCAAGAGGGTATAAGGGCCCCGGTTATGAGAAGGTACGTGGAACATTATTGGAGAAAGAGGTGAAGAGGGTTGAAGATGCATTGAAACCCATAAGGGATTCATGGGTTGAGACAGGTGTAACAATTGTTTCAGATGGGTGGAAAGATGCTAAAAACCGTCCCTTGATCAATGTCATAGCGGTGTCCCCTAAAGGGGCAATGTTTTTGAAAGCTGTGGATTGTGAGGGCCAAATAAAAGATGGCCAATTTATTGCAGAAATTCTCATCTCCGCCATTGAGTCTGTGGGACCCCGCAATGTTGTCAAAGTCATAACGGACAATGCAAAAAATTGTAGAGCTGCTGGTTTGTTGGTTGAGCAACGCTATGATCACATCTTTTGGACACCTTGTGCGGCACATTCACTCAATCTTATGCTACAAAGGATTGGGCAAAAAATAAAATGGATCAGAGATGTGTATGCAGAGGCTGAGGACATCCAGATGCTCATCACAAACCACTGTTGATTATAATTAGGGAATGGTAGATTCCAATTGCCTTGGGCAACATTGGAATCCGCCCAAGGGGGCCAGCCCCTTTCTCCAACGTGTAGGGTTGGGCCCTATACCTCACTTCTCTCCACGCTACATAATCAAACCCCACGCCACATACAAGGTAGCATGCTAAACATAATAGGGCCAACCCTATCTAATGCATTTCGGTTAAAGGAAAAACAATAATTAAAGGTCAAACCGACATAAATGGATTTTAGTATAAGCCGACATAAATGGATATTACATCATATAAATAAAGTTACTTTCACCTCAATCAAACACACATTCAATACATCATCATGCGAAATATCTACATCTGCCTAATGCGAATTTGAAGGAGCAATATCACAGTGAATCACATCTGCTATACCAGCGAATTACATCTGCCATTAAAGGGTGCAAAATTCATCCATGAGGAGAGCAAACTGAGGGCTAAGGTTGCAGTCCAACAAAGTGCAAACTTCACATGCAGACCTAGGGCTTGGCCCTGATTGTTGTTGGAAGTGGTAAAGGGATGCTTGTGAAAGTGCAGTCTTGTGGAAGACATTATCAGCCCTAAGTGCAAACATCTTCAAGTGCTTGAGATAAGTGTTGTAATCTTTATATGACTATAATCCATAATCAGATCTAAAGATCTTTTCTGGCTGGGTTTTTCCTCCTAGGAGGTTTTCCCAGGGTAACCGTGTGTTGTTCTTATTTCTTTGTTCATTTCTATGTCATGCCTAAATCTAGATATCTCTAAATCTTTCAGATAATCAAACTAAAATCTGATTTCTGAGTTTATATTAATCTAAAAGTAGTAAAAATAACCACCACCACATGTCTCAAGGGATTTTTAGAACCTATTCGAATTTGGAGCTATTGAAGGTAAGTGAAATTGTAATTTAATTTTACATTTTCTGATTTTTTTTAATTTTCAATGTTCATAATATCACTGTGTAAGCTATATTGTGTATTCTTCTTTAAAGTTTGGCTTTATTTTTTAATCATTTGGCATTAATTTGTGTTATAGGTTGCTGAGACCCGTTTTGCATCAAACACAATTGTCTTAAGACGACTTGTGAAAGTTAGAGTGGCACTATGCAATATGGTGATCAGCACCAACTGGACTGTATGAAAGCAGAGTAGCACTGAGAGGGCAGAAAAAATTAGGGATAGAATATTGAATGAGAAATGGTGGGATCTTGTTACATATCTCCTAAGTATCACTGAGCCCATCATGAGCATAATTCGCTATACAGACATGGATAGGCCTTGCATAGGTGAGATTTATGATGGCATTGACTCAATGCTTGAAAAAATAAAGGTCACTATAAATGAAAAAGAGAATGACCCCCAAGAGAAATTCTTCAAAGCACTGGAAGTAATTATTGTAGAAAGGTGGAATAAGATGACCACTCCTTTGCATCTTCTTGCCTATGCTTTGACACCTAAGTACTATAGTAATCAGTTTCTTGATAAACCAGGAAGGATTCCACCATGGAGAGATCTAGAAGTATTTGATGGGTACAAGGCAGCATTTCTTAGACTATATCCCGATGATGATTTGCGAGATGTTGTTACAAATGAGTTCATAGAATTCGCAAATGGGAATGGTCTAAGTGTTGATGCACTACGTCATAGATCCAAGAAGGATGCTTATAGCTGGTGGTACTTCCATGGCACATGCTTCCAACACCTACAACCCCTCACTATAAAAGTTTTATCACAAGTAAGTTTAATTAATTAAAATTTTAAATTTACAAGTTTTAGTTTATTTATAGTTTACTTTGTCTTCATAGGTTGCTAGTAATTTTATTTTTATTAATGTATAACTTTAATTGTTTACTTTGTCTTCATAGGTTGCTAGTTCATCTGCTTTAGAAAGAAATTGGAGCACATACTCTTTCATCCACTCAGTAAAGTACAATAGGTTGCTATCAAAAAGAGCGGAGAATTTAGTATATGTGCATTCCAACCTACGTCTTCTTTCACACAAACAACATAACTACACACAAGGGGAAACGAAGATGTGGGATATAGAGCCAGAGCATACTGATTTGGATGCTCCTTCTTCTCAGCTTCTTGCATTGACACTTGATGACTCGGAAATTGAGCCAACTTATAGTGCAAGTGCAAGTGGCATTGGCTCATCTAATGTCAATGTCAATGAGGAGGAGGAGGAGGAGGATGAATTAGATGATCCATTTGATGATTAAACTTTATATTGTTGAAAGTTGAAACAATGATACTTGAATATTTTGTCATTTTGATATTAAACTTGATGTATATGATGCTATTATTGTATTATCATGATGCTATGATTAAAAGCTTATGTTTGTTTTGTTGTTTATATGATGCTATGTGACATGCAAATTTTAATTCATGCTTATAGGCTTCACAAATATCAAAATATATATATAATTTACATGTTTTTGTACTAACGAACCCAAACCCCTTTTCAAAATTTTGTCGTACCGGCGTACCAGGTTCTTCGAACCCGAACCCGAACCGGTAACTTAGTATATGTGTGTGTGTGTGTATATACATATATGTGAATATGTACATATATGTATACATATATACGTGTATACATGTGCATACATATATGCATACACATATGTATACATATATACGTGTATACATGTGCATACATATATGCATACACATATGTACATATATACATATATGTGCATATGTACATATATACATATATGTGCATATGTACATATATACATATATGTGCATATGTACATACGTGTATACATGTGTATACATACATACATACACACACACACACACACACATATATATATGCATACATACATACATGTGTATACATATGCACATATACATGTGTATAAATATGCATACATATGCACGCGCGCGCACACACACACACACACATATATATAAACCATTCAGTATTCACTCAGGTTAGCATAGACTTGACAAGATTCACTGTGTCTCACGACAGCCAAGCTCAGCGCAGCCCTCATCACTGTTGCACCATATTGAAAGGGACATTCCTGGTATCCCAAGTTAAAAGGAAACACACTTGGGTCAAGGACATCGCACAAACTAAGATAACTCCAGTGTAGGTGAACATTGCATTTATTTTTCCAGTGTGGGAATGCAAAAATACCACCTACAGCACCATCACCTAGTGAGATTCATAAGTGAATTGGCACATCCAACCACTGTTTACAAGGTGTAGACCTTAATCAGATCATCTACAAGTTTCAGACCAGCAAGCACTCCGGCCACCATAGCATACTCAGATCCATCATATTGCAGGGTGCAGGTCTGCAATCTGTAAGTGATTCATATTAATTTTCTCCTCGGGCTATTGCTGTTGTAAAACCCTAGGTCGGTCTACAGACATATAGCAAATGGAGGGAATTGTTGCTGCATTGTTTTGTAACCCAGATCTGGCTGTATACCAGCAATTTCTATTTCTATTTCAAAATGTGCCTATAGTAATAACTAATATCATTACCTGCATGGTTCAGCTTCCACCGATTGGATTAATGTTATAACTCTTAATCTGATGTTTAATGTTTAATTATCCTTATTTTGTACCAAGCTACACAACAGATGTTGCCGGGAATTAAATTTAATAAACTGTACTACTCAAATAACCCATGGTTATCACACCATTAGCTACAACATGTTTATAATGCAAAAGCACTTCCAGAATTGATGTTCTATGTGATGATAGCATGGTCGTATCAAAAACAAACAACAAAAATCATGTATCCAACTTACAAACAAGAGTTGATTAACAAATATTAAGGCATATCATACCTCCATATTAATGCATTCTATATGGAATGAATTTGGGCAATGATCACACAGGATCAATTTTCCACCAAAGTGACAGATCTTGCAGATGTCATCGCTTTGGAATTGAGCTTTTCTCTTTCTTAGTCCTCTTGTTGCGGCTCCATGCCCCTTTGGCCTGTTATTGTTGTCCAACATCTTCATCTGGCATTGCAGCAATGACCTGCCATCTTCTAAAACAAGATTGGTTGAAGGGCGGTGAAGCTTGCTTCCTGCATGGAATTCAAAATTACTTAGAGAATATACATTTCTGCAACATTTACATCGAATTCCCTCACGGGTTATCCAACCCTCTGCCATTGAGTAGTTTTCCTTTCTATTCCAGTAAAAAACTCTCTGATTTTCAGCCACCACGTCATTTTCTATCATCCAGGATAAAACAGAGTGGACAGTACGCCTACCATGACTTAAAGATACATCCTTTGATTTTTCTGAAGTAGAAAGAAGTGCCTGCATTCGGTGACCATTGGTTGATTTGCCATTTCTTTTCAGCAGAAGGTGGCAACGTTTTGCTTTTTTTTGTTTCTGATATCTCCTTGAACCTTCCAAATTGAATTTACGCTTTTTGCTGCTTGAAAAAG
The DNA here is from genome assembly GCF_030272615.1 of Cryptomeria japonica. Taxonomy (NCBI): domain Eukaryota; kingdom Viridiplantae; phylum Streptophyta; class Pinopsida; order Cupressales; family Cupressaceae; genus Cryptomeria; species Cryptomeria japonica. The sequence goes on from NC_081406.1 coordinate 367,280,442, forward strand.
TAGCCTGTTCTGGACCTTGCCCAGAATTTTTAGATTTTGTTCCTTCTGTGCTACCATTTGTTTGCACAACATCCCGGTCAAAGAACTCTGATTGAAAATCACATACCTTTAATCTCTGAGATGTTTCTGATAGATGTAACACATCACGTGTAACACTTCTCTGCTTATTGCCGTGATTATGAAGCTTCCCACCTTTGCTAACCCCTTGTTTCAATCCTTTATAAATTTTGGAAGTATCTTCAGCATTATTGTCATTGTTGAGTTCACACCTTGCAACTTCTGATGGGACAGAAACTCTCTGTCGCTTCTTTCCAAATTCAACACGGCAAGCTAACTTGTTTCTCCTAACCCTCAACCCAGCATTTTGTAGGGGCAGAGATGCAGACACGCAACCTAGCATATTATTATTTGATGTTTCAGCCTCTGCATTATCTTCACAATTCCCATCTATCGTGGCCTGATGCTTCTGCTCATTCTTCCATGCCGAACAAGCTTTAAAAAGAGAATAGTAATTATGGCCTGTTGGTGAAACATATCGTATATCGCATCTTTCCTTGCCAGGGCGATTTTTAAACTCAAATTTCCATCCTACAGCTAGAAGGTGCATTTTTGCTTTCATACAGGCTTCTTTCTTTAAATTCTTGTCCAAATTAGGCTTATAGTTAAGGACTGCTGGAGGACAATATGTTGAGTCAAAGTTTACTTTATTTACACACTGCTCCCATGTTAGAGTTGGAGTTGATTGCAGTCCCAATTTTTGCTTCTCTTCAGATTTCCTGGGCATTGCCAAAGCATGTGATTTGCAATTACCTGACACTTTGTTAGATAATTCTGTGACATTTGTGAAAGTATTTTGATCCTTCAATCCATTTGTTAAAGACTCTGATAACACTGTATCAATGCACTCAGTTTTGTCATTTAAACATGTTTTATAGGATGGAGACTCTGAGACCAATGTTTCAATGCACTCTGATTTTTCCTTCAAACCTGCACCATTCAATACAGCATCAGACAACATCCTATCAATGTGTTCTTTTTTTCCCTTTAATTTTGCTCTGATGAGTAAATCCTTCAATAATACTGTATCATAGCTGTCCATTTGCTCCTTCAAATTCAACTTGCTGGCTGCACTGTTGAATGATTCCCTGCCTGCTGAGCCTGCTTGTTCCTTCACTTCTGCCACACTCACCTCCTGAGATTCCAGTGAGCTTCTACTACATTCTTTGTCAATACAATCTACTTCAACACCCAAACCTACTGTACTAGATGATGCATTACACAATTCTTTCTCTATAGGATCCATTAGCTCTTCAAAGCCCAACTCAGGGGGGCACTCAGATGACATGTTGGTCCTTTCATGTATGGTTGTCATTGAATCTTTTTCACTAGTATATGAAGCAATCGGAATATCTGGGGAGACAGTGGAATCTAAAGCCCCTCCAAGAACAGATTTTTCACAGCAAATTATGGCCCCAGCATCATTGTCTTGGACCAAATTAGATACGAGGCTCTCTTCAGACTCCTGAGTCTTGTTTGAGGCTTTCAGTTCAGCATGCAATGGTTGCTGTGTGTTTGAATAATTGCAAGTTAATCTTGAATATTCTGTGGAAGATTCCATAAAAGGTAATATTTGCTTTGAAGGCTGTGCTGTGAGTTCAGCCACAACTTCCTTCATCAACTTGGCACACAATAATTCTTCTTGGGCAGCAGAAGTCCATTCCCCCACCTTCTTTATAAAACCAACTTTCTCTCTTAAATAATACCAAACTACCCTAATAGACAACCCTTCTCTTTCAAAATTCTCTCGCATGGAGGCCAAAACCCAATGCCCACGGACACTCCAGGTCCCCTCCTTTTCATCCCAGTCCTGTGTGACTCTCAAATTCTTCTTATGAATTACATGCACATCGCCTTCATCTGGAAAAAGTACTGGCCTATCTTCAGAGTCTTCTAAATCGTCTAAAAGAATGCCCTCCCACCAAGCATCTTCAAAAAAAGCATCAACACAGAGGCCATACTTATATGCCCATTTCTGATCCAGAGCAGGGGGCAACGGCCTAATACAACCCCTGTATATTTTACTTTTCCTTCCAACCCTCAGACCCAAACCTTCTACTGCTTCACTTACTTGAATATTCTCCACAAGCTTCTTCACTCCATCTTCGCTTAGAAGCTCCTTATATTCAACATAACGTCGCCATTTCTGCACCTTAATCACAGCCCCTGCATGCCATGCCCCTCGCAGCCCCTCCTCAAGCTGGCGAACCTGCATAAAATCCGGGTTTACTTTCTGTGCAATATAAATGGCCACCATAATTCTTAAGAGAAAGCAGTAACAATATACCAAAGACTCAAAGTTTCAAGAGACAATGATGTTTTCTGACAAAGAGCTTTTGGGAAAAAAAAGCACAGGAAAATGTAAAGCTTCTATGTCTTCTATTGCCAGAAAGCTATCTTTCAAACAAATAATAGAAATTCTGCAAAGAAAGCAGTAATAATATACAAATGACTTTGAGCTGTGACAACATCTGATGTTTCAACAATAGCCTCGAAAACATTACAAAGAAAAATAGTGAAAGCTTCAACAACCTTTTTGTTTTTTTCGCACAGGCTTTTTTTCAACTGTACATTATTTATGTACTTACATGTAACACTATTTCATTTTTTTAAATTAATAATATAGTTGATTCTACCGTCATTCGTAAAACCTGAACTTAAACCCCTACAGACGTTCAGCCCTTCTAAATGTGAGTGTGTTAATTTCAAAATTTTCTCTGCAAATCCTTAGTAAGAAAGGAAACCAAAGACTCCTATCTCTTTAAGCATGGAATTGAAATTTCAAACAAACAAACAAAAAGTGTTCACAAAATTATAGCTCCTTCAATCAAGTTACAATTCCTCGCAAGATTTTTGTCTCAGAAAACACGACTCAGACAGCAACGAGAAAGATGATGATGATGAAAGACAAACATACCTCTACATCTTGCCCGAGGAGAAGCTTCTTTTCACCAGCCATTGCCAATGTCATCGTCACAGTAATCGCCTCTCTTCACGAGTGTCGAACAGGAGACATGAGGTGTTCACAGGCATGTTCTGGTAATAAAAAAAACCCTACCCTAAGCAAAACTGCTAATTTGGCAATTCAGCGACCACGATTCCAATGACATAAAAGCTGCTCCCCTCCTATCGGCGGGCAAATTCAGCCCCAATTTTAGCTGTTAATTTTTTTTGTTCTTCCCTTTCCCACGGTAAACCTCAACTGTGTCGGTCTTAGCTTTAAGGATATTTACCGCTTAATTTGGCGGAGATATTTAGCGGAACGATAAATGAGCAGTTCCCGCGAGAATGTGACCACATAAATTGGCAATGTAAAAGTAGGGGAGGGAGGGAAAGATTGTTTATTGTTATTATTTTTTTGTATAATTTTGAAAGCGAGGCTATAAATGATTATTATTATTATTATTATTTTGTAAAATTAATTTTGAAAGCCAGCCTCAAAGTCCACTTCATTTGCGTTTTTAGGAACACGTGGTTTTCCTTTTCACTTTACTTGCGGCCCAAGTAGCTAAGTACTACTCTATCTGGGGTTTATCATTTAGGTTTACTATCGTATCTATCGATACCGTATGGGGTTTATCATTTAGGTTTACTATCCTATCTATCTTTAGAAAAGTTTATGTTAGAGATGATGGCAGATATCTACCATTTCAAGTTTTTATTCTATTTAAATCAAAATTTAAAATTTAGTGTCACAAAATAAAATTTTGAATCTCTTTTATATATTTTTTCTTAAAAATAGATAGTTTATTTTAATTTTTTTAATTATAAAAAAAAATTGTAAAATATGTTAAATTTATCTTTTTAAGTACTTGATTATTAATTAAGATTTAAAATAATAAAAATGTTATTTTGTTTAGAAGATAGAAAAGTAAGTCAATATTTGAGCTTTCAGATGTTGATAAAATATTATAAAATAAATATATAATTTGTCATGGAAGCAGAAGCTTAAACCCATAAAATTAAATATTGTAGCACAATTTAGTTGTAAATAAATAAGGAAGAAAAAGAAACAAAATAACAAAATAGCACATAAGACATACTCAATAAAACTTTGACAAAATGCCAAGGAAACATGCATGGGACAAGGTCTTTGTATTTTTATTATTTGAAGAAAACAATTACAAATTCCATAGTTGCTACTATCTCTTTTACAAATTTGAATTTGCAATACAACATCTTAAAACTACTCTTGCAATCTACAATTCTCAACCACATCACTTTGTCTTGAAGGCAACAAAGATATATAGAATATCTCTAAATTACAACCACCACCCAACATAGAAATAACCTTGTTAATTCCATTAAAGAAATTTGAAACATTCTCACAAGAAAAAATTGTTATTCACAAGGTAAGACTAAATTAAATGTTTCTATTGTTTTCTTTTGTTGCCATTATCCAACAATCTCCACCTTGACAACAATTTACTTGATACCTATTCATGCCCATTCACCACCTTAGTCTCCAAGTATCCATCAGCACCTGAAACCAATCAATCCATGGTAAACCTCAAATACAAAACCTACATAGCCATGAAGCTCCAAGCAAATGATCAATGCACTCAATACCACAAAAACCAAACAAGATCAATTGTTAGAGTTCCAACTGTAGAACTAGGAATCTAACCATGATCTAACCATATCCTCCTAAGTGATCACATGTAATCAATGCAAACATCCTAGTCGCAAGAGAACATGTATCATGCCTACACTCTAATCTAGAATCAAGATTAAATCATGGCATTATACAAAACCATCCTCTAAACCAAATAACACGTGTCAAAGTCAACAATTCATGACACCTCAACTAGAGACTAAAAGTTATTCATGTCATACCAAGATGTCAACACCTCCAATCAACATGAAGATAACCATCTCTTGTTAATGAAACCCGGGATGCCAAAGAACCCTCACTACATATAAAATAGAATCCAAGAGTCCATCCAAGACACCAACAAACACTACAAAAGATCATCCACTGTCGATTAGTGAATCCACATCACCACAACCAACTCCCACTTAATTGTGATACCAGTTTTTGCATGGCATCATGACGCACCATTCTCTAATTGAAGATCTACAAACCTACAACTTTTAGAAATAGGAAAACTACAAAACCTATCAAGTTGTCTAGGAGCATTAAGTCCATAGAATAACCAACTTCACAAGTCACATGTAACTAGTGGCTAACCATTTAGTGCTCTCAAAAAACCAAGGGATGAAACCACAAACCCAATATAAGCACTCCATACTATAGTCCAAATAGTAAATGTTTCCACATGTGACTACAAGGCTAAAAACACACAACCAACATGCACACCCTTTCACTATACGTGATTATGCATGGAAAAGGAACATAACCACCATGCAAAATGAGAGTAACATATTGCCAAACTGGAGCTCCAAATCACTACTATGCAAGAAGAAACACGTGAGCAACTCCAAGAGAAACACCCATGAGCATCAAATGCCCACCATAAATATCTTTGACAAATTTGAAGCTTCCACTCTGCTCAATAAGTCTATCATTGTTTCCTCACCTACAATATTGAAAAGAACCTTATCTACCAAACACAACTAAATTATGCTGAGAGCTCTCATATTAAGATATCCTAGTCCTCGTTAAGCATTTGTAAGTTTCTTTAAATTTCTTACCAATGCCTTGTGCAATCCTTGTTGCACTAACAAATTGTGCATCTTAAGCTTCCACAACTCAAAGTTATTCTTTCCATTAAATTTCTCCACCTCAAACCTTGCATTTGAAACATTCACCATTTGATGCTACAAAATCAACACCAAATCCTAACAAAGTCTCTACAAAAAGAATTGCTTTGAAACCACTTGTTGTGGAAGCAAAAGCATAAACCAAAAAAATTAAATATTGTAGCACAAATTAGTTGTAAAGAAATACGAAGAAAAATAAATACAATAAAAAAATAACACATAAGACATTGTATCCTTATTGTTTGGAGAAAACAATTAAAAACTCCATAGTTGTTATTATCACTTTTACAATTTTGAATTCGCAATTTGCAACATCTTAACAATTGCTCTTGCAATTTACAATTTTCAACAACATCAATTTGTCTTCAAGGCAACAAAGATATATATAATATCTCTAGATTACAACCACCACCCAACATGGAAAGAACCTCCTTAATTCCATTAAAAAATTTACGAACTTTCCCACAAAGCCTCCTTAATTCCATTAAAGAAATTAGGAACATTCTCGCAACAAAAAATTGTTATTCTAAAAACGCAAGATTAAATTAGAAATTTCTATTGTTTTCTTTTGTTGCATTATCCAACATAAGTAAATATATAATACAAATATGCAATATATAATGTTGTGTTATATTAACAATATAGTTAACATTTTATAGCATATAGAAATATAATATATAATAATAGATAATCCCAATAGAATTTTCATAATAAAATAGATTGGATACTAGCATACTTATAACTTTTTTTAAATATGTAAAAGACATTAAAACATATCATATATGTTCATTATGATATTGTAATTAATATCAAATCATTATTATTTTATGATTTTGTAATTAATATTAAATTATTACTATGATGTGATTATATTATTATATTTTAATATATTATAGTTATTGTATTTGTACATTCTTATTAAACTCTTTACAAACAATTTTTTTTTTCAACAAGATTTTTTTTTATCAGTAATAGTTTATATTTATATTAATAATTAACTTAAAGATACATAATGAGAGTTTCAAAAGGGGGAGTAACCTCAATCAGCGAACCATGAAACTTTGAAAAACCTATCTACCCTTCTTGTCAAACTCCTACTTTCCAGCCTATGAAACAGTTATATCCCCATCCCCCAAAAAATGGCATGTAACCGTCCAAACTACATCAACTAGAAATATTAACATTTATACACTTCAAAAAATAAAATTCATTAAAACATTTACAATTTCATTTCCTTCTTGCCAGGTTCGTTTATCGAGTAGTCCACTGGGGCGAAATTTGTCTTCTTGGCTTCATCCTTCTTCTTCACCTCCCTCACTTTCCTCAGCTCCGCCTCCTTCTCCCAAAGGTAATCCTTTAGATTTTTCCATCTCAAGTGTGCCTCCTCAGTCCTTGTCTCTCCGTTTGTTCCATCTCGCCACAACACAAACGGTCTAAACTCCACCTCGCTCCCTTTCGACATCGATCCTTCACCAAACAGGCACCGGAAACCATGACCTGCGACCGCCCTCGCCATAAGAGAAGTTATTCCACACAGAGAGTGGTCTGAGATGCAAGCTTTGGCCACCCAGACCAACTCTTCCCTTCTCTCGAACATCAGACCCCACGCCACCATCATTGATATTATTTATGCATTTGTGGGATAACGAAACTCAGAAACCAAATACTCTTCACCCAATAGAGTTTCCATAATTTGAAAAATCAAGGGGTCATCAAATTTGAAAATTCCCCCGAGTCTTTTTTCGGAGACCTTTCCAAAAAAGGCCAATTGTTGCTTTATTGAATGAAGCGAGAAATTCACTTCCATGAGTGTCACCTATGGTTTCTACCCTCTGTCTTTTGTCGCTCTCTAGAGTATTCTTCACCAAATCCACTATTGAACACCAACTCGCACCGCTTCCTTGGTTTAAAAGACCACGTCTCGTCTTGTCCCATCACTAAGTTTCTAGTTAATATGCCCTCATTCCAAGGACACCCTGCTCAGCCATCTCAAAATCATGAATTTATTTCTCTCATGTCACCTTTCACACTTCCAGTGTCAATGTGCCACGTCGATATGTTTGTAGAGAATGACGGCATACTCAAATCTTGAACATTAAACGTGTAGATTTTTTGGCTCAATCGCATCCCAAAAATAATTTAAAATCATGCCCTCCCATGTGCCTTTACATTAAAAAAGACTTTCTCTTTCAAATGGTTACTTCCACGTGTGCTCTGCCTCCCTCCCACCACTTCTCAACCTGGACCTCCAACTAACAACCCACGTTGAACAACACATCAACTTCAGAGTTGCCCTATCTACGTACATGTGATATTTTGAAGTCTTTGAACTTTATAAATTTTTTCACCAATGATGAAAATAATTTTTTTTGTTTTCTATCTACTAGAAGGATGGCCAATAAAGCTTCTCTCGCCTCCACCTCATTATTTGTTCCATCTAAAAGTCGTTGTGCCCCCCTTTCCAAGAACATGCCTTCATCATTCCTCATAATGCAACCTACGTTTGATACTCTCAAGTTCCCTCTCGAAGCCCCATCAAAATTTATCTTTATCCATCCCTTCTTTGGTTTTTTCCACACATCCCTTTGCTTTCAATCCACTATAGGATTCATCCTACCAAGCCCATTAATAGGACTTTTTCAACAAGATTATTATTATTACATATTTCTATTAAACTCTTTACAAAAGCAAAAATATTATTAAAACTATATTATTATTATATTATTGTATCATTTTATTTTTCTTTTATATTCAGTCTTATCCTTTCTTGACAAAAAAGTGGATTTTATGTACAAACACTTTCAATCCCCCATGCTCCGACTATAATATGGTGTAAATATTAAATATCTAATATATTTACTATTTCTCTTGTCCTTGTTATAACATGGATAATGTTTAAAAAAATACATGTTATTGATATACTAGAACTTACCCAACATTCTTAATATTTGTAAACATTGTTCATAGCTAAATGTGATAAACAATCAATAACCTACAATTTACCTCACATTCTTTAGATTTGTAAACATGGATTAGTCAAATGTATCTCATAATTGACACCTAGCAATTCACTTAATATGCTTACAAATTCTAGTTGTGGATCACAATCAAATATAATGCATAATACGCATATTGCAACTCACTTGACCTATTAAAGATTTTCAAACATGGAACATGGTCAAATATAAATTATCATCGATATTATTAAACTTTTGTTACATTCTCAGGTTTCAAAATGTAGAATATAGTGAAATCAATACCATACAATATGTTTCGTTATCTTGAAATTTGTCAGTGTAGATCATATGATAAAATGTACTCCTTTAATAATACACCATAACTACTCCTACATTCTTAATATATGAAAACATGGCTAGCAATCAAATGTAACCATAATTGACATCAAAACTCAACCCACATTCTCAAGATTTGAAAACCTAGATCACATGCAAATTGGTACCATGTACAATATACGCTTGCATTCTTCAAACTTATTTACAATCAAATCTAACTACATGTTTGATTCAATAAGAAAGCCTAATAATTCATATTACCCATTCCAAACATGTTTTGAAATCACTTTTAGTCATAGATTACACACATTAGGGAAGACAAGGGAATAATGAACAAGTTTTTTTCTACTTTCCATAAGCATTATTTACTTTGGCATTAGAGGAAGGGGATTAAAGAGGAAATAAATGACTTTATTTATTTTCAATGCAATACCATAGCGATTCATTTCATATTATATAATCATTTATCTCACCATCAATATATAGAGATGAGAGGGAGAGGGAGAGAGGGATACAGAGGGGGAGGAGGGGAGAGCGAGAGACAAAAACACGCTTTCATTCTTTTGAAATATATTATTATCATTTAAACTATTTATCATTTTGAAGTCATAATATAACAGAGAGTAATCATAATTACATGTCAGATCTCCTACCTATTATATTTTCTTATAAAATGACAATAATATATTACTAATAATTAGTTTTACAACATGTTCCAACAAACAGGTTGGGGGCTTGGCTCAATTGGTCAAGGCTTCATGTGGTAAAGCACAAGGTCACGAGGTCCAGTCTCCCCTCAGCCCACGTGGTATTAGAGGACATGTTGCCCCAGTCTCAACAGTCATGTTAAAAAGTTGACCAGATGCATTATAGTTTATAGGGGGTATACCCAACTCCTGCAATCTATAAAAATATGACAATAAACCTCCTACTATCAATTGTGGATTTAAAGAAAACTAAAACATATTTGTATAAATGTTATATGATATGTAGGATATTTCTAAATTCAACTTGAAAACTTGACAACATGTAAAGTGTGACATTGGAAACAATGCCTCTTATCAAAGTTGCAAGAAAATAAACATGTTTCATGATAGAGATATAGAGATTGGGAGATTAGTAGATACATGTGTAGAGGAAGATAAGGGAATAGAGAGAAATATATATATAGCAAGCGAGAAGAGATGTGAAAAATTATATTTCAAAGAATTAGTTTATAATAAATACTTTCATGTTACTAATACATATAATTGTTTACAATTTATAAAAGAAAGGAGGTGAGAAGGGAAAGGGAAATATACAAAGGTGAAGTATGAGAGAGAGAGAGAGAGAGAGAGAGAGAGAGAGAGGTAAAAGAGACATAAAGAAGGGGAGATATAGAGATCAATAGATCAAGAGCAGTGGAATATAAAATAAAGTCTAAAGGAGATGGCTACCTTGATATAAATTTATCTAAACCCCAACCATTTTCCACTCAATCTATAGTTAGAACTTGTTGAACAATATATTTGAACTTAAAAATCTTCCCAAAGGCGTGAAAGCTAAAAGATCATCGGCAAAAAATATCATGTCGAGCATCTCAAAATGAGTTTCACCGAAAGAATACTTTCATCGAAATAAAACATAAAGTGTAAAACACTAAGTTAAGATGTCTTCGGCAGAATATCTCTTTCGGTAAATGAAAGAAGCCGCTCATCGATATCCCAGTTTCATCGAAAAGTTAAAGGTCAACAAAGAGTGAAGTCGAGGAAATAAAATTGCTGAGGGAACTCAAAAAGCATTCATCGACAAGCAAATCTTATCGATAACAATATGTCGATAAAAACAGAGGGATTTCATCGATAAAAAAAGGACATCGAAGAAAGAAGGATTTCGGAGGGCTCGCGTGAACTTTCACCGAAATATAAAACTCATCGAAATATGATTTCGATGAGATTCACGAATAACTCATCGAAAAGGATTTCATCGAGGAGAGGATGATTTCGGGGAGACTAGAAGATGGTTTTTCGACAAAGGCCATTCACCGATGAGTGGATATCGAGGAGAATGAACTTTCGATGAAAGATTGAAGCATTTAACCGAAGACAGGGGTTTCATCGAAATCTCGATTCACAATCTTTTCAGCTAAACAGTACTTCCCGCGAAGGAATTAAAAGCTCAAGTTGAGGATGTCACATCTGCAATTAAGTTTAAACATTTGAGTAGCCGTTATAAACATAGAGACATTAACTATTGCACAAGTTGCCCACACAGTTACAGCTGAGTTGATCAAATTTTCATAAGAACCAGATTGTGGCCAAAAGACGGAAAGTTACAAGGAGTTAGCTGAAGTTCGTAAACAACAGTCAGAAGAGCTCGACAATTCTCCAAGTAAGTGTGATATCTCACATTGATTGAAATTATGGAACCATCTTCTTCTTCTAAAAAGAGTAGGAAAGGAAAGGAATTGAACCCTGAAGAGAAACCCAAATGACAGAAAAAGGAGGGTAGAGCTTTAGCTCAGGATCTGTTAGACCAGTGCCCGGCATCCAGTGCGAGGTCTAAAAAAATCAAAAGTGAAGAGGAAGGGTTGGAAGATAGATTTGAACATTTAGGAGACATATGGACTGAAATCAGAGGACATGAGTTGTTCTTATTTGGTTACAAGAGAAGGGATGCTCCTAAGCCCGTGAGTAACTTGTGGAAGAAAAATTTGGGGAAATTGGCAGTTCCGAATGTATTTGTGGATGTCGAATTAATGAAAGCCCTAGTAGATTGTTATGATCCAAAAACCAAAACCATATGTGACTACTGAGGGAATCCTATGATGGTAATTAACAAACAGACCATTGATACGGTGTTTGATCTAGACTGGGATGTAGAAGAGAAAATTGACATACAGAGACTGTCGCAAGAGTTCTTCAATTTAGAGGACATCTATAGGAAATGGAGACTACCCATTCACCGGCCAAAAGTGGGAAAGTCCTTAGTTCCTTTCAGTAAAGATGACAAGGTGCCTTTTGATGTCAACCAATTCCATCCGTATTTCAAGTATACATACTATGCTGCAGCCCAAGTATTAGGCTTAGAAGCTCATCCTCTCATGGATATTGGGGTTATGGTTCTCTATGCTGATCTACAGTCAAAAGACCCTAGGCCGTTTGACTATGCCACTTATGTTGCAGAAGCCCTAAATCATGGGTTGGAGAAGTTAAAAGGAGACCTTGTAAATGTTCATTTCTCATTATATTCCTTATTAATGCACATTATTCTTTATTGTGGACAAGAAGTCAATTTCTGGTCAGACGATTTTAGCATCAGAGCTTATGATAAAAATGGTTTGAAGAAACCAGTCCAGTTGTGGGTTTCTGCATGGGATCAAAGATTTATAAACAACCAGTATTGGCACTTTCAGGAATATTTTGTAAAACCACTCAGTGCAGCCTTCGGACAACATAGAAATTATGCTTTGTCTCCTGAAATCAAAAGATTCCTCAGGCCAAAAGACTTCTCTCCAGAGTCTCAGATTGATCACAGCTGGGGTGATTGGTATTGCCACCCTAATCATACAAAAATCAGGGTTTTCGGGTATGAAGGAAAGCCATACATGCTTCCAATTACAGTGCCAAACAGGGTGGCTAGTCTAGAGATTATAAGACAACTGTCTGCTGTTAGTGCCAAACATCTCACAGATTTTGGTAAACAATCTATTGTGCCAAGGTTACTGGTGTTTTCTGATTTCATTGTTAAAAGTTATAAAAGTTATCATTTACTTCAAAATAAGTTAGATTATTATGGCATGACTCTGGGTGATCCTAGAGAGAACTTTGATCCTGAGGGATATATAAAAGCTGCAAGGGCATCACAGAAGCTAAAGGCTGGAATACATGTGGCTCAAATGCTAGACGATTTAATAAGGAACCTTGAAAGGGAAGAGGCTAAGGTTTTGAGAGAAAGAAGCGAGATGACTTGGGAAGCTTTCAAGTGGAAAAGAGCAAGGGGGATGGTGGATGGGGACCTACTTGGAAACCTCCAAGATCCTTTGGAGATAGCCAAAAAACTACTTCAGCATGAGGAAGAGATTATGCATAGAGTACCCCCACAGTTCCTCCATTTTGTCAACACCGAAAGAGATAGTAAGCCATTGGCTCACATGTCACCAAAATCAACTACTAGTAGCTTCCCTGCTGACTCCCCTAGAGAAGATTATCCACCTGGTTTTGAAGCAGAGGTAGATGTGGAAACTGGTGATTTTAATATTAGGGATATAGTTGATATAAGGATGACAGAGCATGAAGACTTTGTTGCAGATGATGGATTTGCTTCCTCAGGAGAATTCCTTTCATTCTTATACTAGTACAAGGGGGCTCATGTGAGACGAAGTATGGCTGGGAGATCAGAAGAAGAGCAGATGAGAAGGCTGCAAGATGAGATAGATGCTCTCATGAAAGACATGACCCCTGAGAAGGGGAGGAAAATATTAAAGGAGGCTGGAGTTATCATATTTTTAGGTTGGGATATAAATTCAGCACTTCTGTTTGATGGATTCTTGAAGAAGCAAGACACAAATCAACAGGTATTGCCTCAAGAAGTAGATAAATTGTTCATGGGCTCGGGGTATGATCCTGATCAAAAAGCTCTCCTACAATGGGCACTATATCCGAGAGGAAAAAGACCAATTATTGTAGATGTTGAAGAAACCTTTGGACACCTTATGGTCCATCAGGTAGGAAAGACTGACCCTAGGGTCACTGCAAAATTAAACTTGGATGTAGCCAAATTAAATCTGGATCAGACAGAGTTTTTGGTCAGGGAAAATATTACCTATAAGGGTTTATATGAAAGAACTAAAGAGGAGAATCAGAGGCTACAAGCAAGGATATTGCAATTTGAGACAGGAACTCCTTTAAATGAATATGCTGCATATCCCATAGGACGAAGCTTGGATGATGTCTCTGATGTTCTGTATTGGAAATATCAAGCAGAAAAGGCTACCAAACAAGTGAGTAATATTCAATAGAGGATGGATAAAATGGTTAATGATATCATTGAACACAGGTTCAACACCATGCTCATCCATGTTGAACATTATTGGAGGGTGTACACTGGAACCATAAAGGCATTAAGAGAGCATGAAAGGTTAAAAGCACGATTGCATGAAGTGATAAACAGTGTTGATGTGATGACGCTAGAGGAGAAAACAGAAGGGACTTCGTATATGGAAAATCATGTTAAATTCGAAGATGTGCTAAAAGGAGATCTTAAAGAATTGGATGATGGGAACCCTATTGGAATGCCCTCGATTTATAAAGAGGGAGAATTAATATCTATGGATGAATGGCGGAATGAACTTCTGAGCGTCAAGGATCGGGCTCTGTCAAGATTGGATCGAAGCAAAGACATGGCCCCTACCGTCAACCAGATGATATTCGAATACCTTTCACAGGGAGAAGAATTAAAGAAATAGAGCATCAAGATCAAGACTTTTAAAGAAGATGATTACATTCATCATTTAGGGATGCTTAATCTCTTTTTACTTAAGTTTGTTAGGAATGTTCACATTGACAGTTAGTATTTCGAAAAGACATGTCTTTTCATAGATAGCATTTTGCTCTCATATATATATGAGAAAGGTTTCTTGTAATTTAAAAAATATAACATGATAGCAAGAATACAGTGATATATGATAGCTTGTAAGTTTCCTGTTACACAAATTTTGACGGATACATAATATAATCAGTTGTCTTTTCTTTGCATATGTGCTGTGGATTATTTCATTCATTGTTGGCAATTGCTTGTGATATTATCTAAAGGAGATAAGGTTATTCATATTCTTTGAGTGAAATTTATGTTGTATGTTATAAGGTTGAAATAAAAGTTCTGCTTGTGAATTATAATTGTTCTTTGCAGTGCTTACTTGGATGGTCCCTTAAAGGTAGGGTTAAATTCATTCAAGCAACTTATGATATAGGCATTCAATTGATCTCATAAGAAATAGTAACTGATAGACCCATAAAAGGGGTGGGTTTAAAAACTGTCTCACAAGTTCACACAATAAGTCCTAAGGCAATATAAAGACTCTGTAGCCCAGACAGCAAAGAAGGCACTGGCCATTTGTAAATTACAACTTATCACCATATTCATCATATTTTATTTTACAATAGGAGTAATTGAGTAGGAAGCATAGAGTAAGTTGGCAATAGTGTATACATATAAAATTCTAAGCACAAAGATCAAATAGCTTCCACAACAACAATCTTGAACTCATCTGCTATATCTCCATTCTAGGAACTTATGCCATTCTGTGATAGGAGGAAACCAGATCAAGATACTTAATCTGCTATAAAAAGCACTAGTCTTTGAAAACAACTAGTGAATAGGTATACCCGCCTAGGTCCTGCAGAGCCTAAAGTGAGAGAGTCAGTAACCAAATAGGTTCACTCTATAAGTTGGCCAAGTCAATTGGAGGGTTTGATCATAGGAGTTGGAATTTTCTTAGAACCTATCCAATCTGTTGATTGAGACCCAACAGAACTAAAAAGGGTTGTTTTTTACTAAGGAGCAAATAGGTTTCGAGAGGACCCAAAACCCCCTACAACAAGTTTTGAAGGGACCTAAAACCCTCGGATTTTGCTCGGATCCGAAACCCAAAGAAGAACGCTACTACAAGAATCAACAAAGACTTCCAGCAGCCCACCCTCAGCCTAACAAAGAAATCATTGAAGAACCAACTGAAAAAGGAGGTCAACTCCATCCTTAAGAAAACTCAAACAACACCAAAATATGTCAAGATAAGAAAATCCAAGGGTTTTATCAAGGCTCCCTTAACCTTCACAAATACCAAGGGTTTTTCCAGAAACCTATAACCCAAATATTGGGTTTTAGCAATGATCTGAAAACCATAGCAGCCAGAATCTTGAAGAGAAGCATAAAGGAACAATCTAGAACCAGAGGGTTTTGAAAGGCTCCCCAAACCTTCATATTGGGTTTTGACTTGGCTCCCAAAACCAACAAGTTGAAACCAACAAAGACAATCCAGTTGAAAATCAACTCCCTACGAGCATAACTCCTTACCACCTCAATATGAAGGAGACCCACCTCAATAGGAACTAAAGGGAAACAAACTACCGGCTGAACCAACCAAACACCAGTCAACCCCAACAAGTAGCACCTTCCATATTCTTCAACAAAAACCAT
The DNA here is from genome assembly GCF_030272615.1 of Cryptomeria japonica. Lineage (NCBI taxonomy): Eukaryota > Viridiplantae > Streptophyta > Pinopsida > Cupressales > Cupressaceae > Cryptomeria > Cryptomeria japonica. The sequence continues at coordinate 367,296,692 of NC_081406.1, forward strand.
CTTCACCTCAATAGAAGATAGCTCCACCTCAATAGGAATATCCAAAGAAGACCAAAGATGTTGAAACAAAAAAACAAACCAACCCAGCCAGACACTCTTCACTTCAATGCGAAAGACCAAAGCCAAGACAACAAAAAGGGTAAATAAAATCCCCTTAGAAGCAACACCAACAAGAAGAGCCCACCTCCATAGGGCCATTGAGCAGATCCATAGAGGCAAAGCCATGAAAGAAAAACCTCTGCATGAAAAATGAGCATGGGAACCAAACCATGGATCCCAACGAAACACAGACGAGGGTCCAAGGGAAACCCCACCACAATGAAAACCCATAAAAATCCCTCCAACGGACAATGTTGAAAAAGGCCAGTAAGGAGGGCCATAGATAGCAAAATAGGGGCAACCAAACCTCGATCATGGCAGAACCACATTCAAATAGGAGCATCCACCCCCAAACAAGGGACCGGAGAAAAACCAGGGAGGCGATCCAAACCCACCTAAACCACAGATCCAGTTGCACATACCTCATCTACAACACCTACAACATCATCCCTGCCTGAAAATGAAACCCATGAACCTCCTCCTCTATCGTATTGGCTATGTCTCCGGCTCCTGCACATCTTCAAACTCCTGCATGTCTCCCATAGGGCCAAATTTGAGCCAAAGAGAAGGAAGGTGTTGAGGGAAGCAATGCACATAAAGGACCACACCTCCCGCCATCCGCCATGCCAAACACCAAAAAAATGCATCCATCAACTCAATACACCCCAACATGCACTGATAATCGTGCCAAAGGGAGCCAGACAAAGTTGGGGAACGTCCTCTTCATCACCATCGTTGTCCTTTGACTCCTTTGCAACCTCCCCTGAAACCCTAGCTCATCCCCTGCTTTCACTCTCGCTCCCTCTTTCGCTCCTCATTTAAAAAATTCATATCAAAGTTGGCTAAAAACTTAGAAGCTAAATAACTTTGAAAGTAACACAAAAGATAAAGGTAATCAAACTCACTGCAAAACATCTTGACTTTGTCTAAGACATTGGAAAGCTTGAAACTTTGGGTTGAAACCACATTATAAATTATTTTAATAATAAAAAAGGGTTGTTACTCAATATCAAAGTTGGCTAAAAACTTAGTAGCTAAATTAATTTGAAAGTAACACAAAAAGGGTTGAACTAAAAAGGGTTGTTACTCAATAGTGGCTAGAAACTTAGTAGCTAAATTACTTTGAAAGTAACACAAAAGAGAAAGCTAATCAAAAACATCACAAAAAATCTTGACTTTGTCTAAGACATTGGGAAGCTTTAAACTTTGGGTTGAAACCACATTACAAATTATTTTAATAACCACCTAAGCTGCACCTTCAAAAATCAACTTTTTGATGTTTAATAAAACAACCATAGCAAGACTTTGCACAACACCTGCTTTGTTGTTAAATATTTAAGAAGAAAAAATCTCCCTTGGAAAAATTATCCTTAAGAGTCTTTGACAATTGTCTCTTTTCCCTATTTTGTTTGTGTGTTGTGATTGATCCATATCCATCTACTAATTTCACTTAAATCGATGATCTATTTATATTTTTAAGGAAATTTAAAAGGGGAGCAATAGTGCATGAAGTGCTAATAGATGTGTGGTGACACAACTAATATCGCATGAATTGAAAAATAAATTTCCACACAGGAAACGATTGATTGTTATAAAGAACAATTGAGGTATAATAAGATAACCAAATCTAAATAGTGCGAAGGACAAGATGCCCTATATGCAACAAATGACTAGTTAAGGAAAACAAGATATTGGTAATATTGCTAAAGTTGAAACTAGAATAAATGATAAGTTTGATTTAGTGAATAATGTGGTAGGTAATTGGAAGAAACTAGAAAGAAGAATAATGCTATTGACTAAAGTCATTAGATAAATAGGGAAAGTTGCAAGGTGTGGCAAAAAATACTTTTATAGCAAATGTGTGGTATGATGGTTAGTTTTAAGAGGTAATGAAGATGAGTTTCTCCATGGATATCAAGTGGGTGTTATAAGGTTTGGATAAATATAGAGAAGTCATGTGCATAACCAAAAGAATAGAGAATGATCGTTGATGTTGAGGATCGATGAATAAAATTAATGGAAATAATATTGGAAGAAAAACTAGCATTAGAAAATTATGGTATCCAAATTATTCATACCTAAGAAGTGTATTTGTCAGGCCCCTAACTTGTATAACTGATTTAAATTTTATCTCCTTTGTCACCCTTTATTTATCTTGGCCCAACACTTATGTCAAGTAATATATTTTGAATGGGCCCTCATTATTGAAATCATAAAAAATGTTGAAAATGTCATGCATGCCTCTAATCTCTTATGAAATTAATCAATGATACAATTATTTAATCTTGGACCACTTTATTATTTCTTTTTGGTTCAAAATGTCTAAGTCAAAAAGGGGATACCTCAACATAGAGAGGTGTTTTTTCTTCCATAGAAAAGGGTCGTAAGGTCACAGAGTATGTTATTCACAATAACTATTTACAACAAGATTACAACCTTGCCAAAAACGTGTTAAATATAGGCATGCTCTATTATTTCAGCTAACTATCTTATCCTAAGACAATTATAGACTTTAGGAGTAATGAAACATAGCCTAGATTGGCATCATTCCTATATATTTTATGGATAATTTATCATGCTATGTATTTCAATCTCATTCACCATTAATATTGAGAGTGGTTTCAAATTAATGAAAAAAACATTTTTTGTTCCTTGCACGTAAATTAGATTGTATTTCAAAATGATGGTAAGAGTGATCCAAGGAGAAGAAATGCGTAGAAGATGTGGATAATTATTGCAAAGTAGTAATCAATTGAATTATGAGTTTAATGCTAATATGCATGCCCTCTTAAAGTTGGTAGCAATTCGTTGGGGGATACTTATGGTGAAAACTCTCATTTATAAATGGAATGGAAATAAAAAGATAAAGTGTTTACAAAACCAACAGAAGGAAGAAAGTGGTATCACAACCTTGCAATAATAAAAATGTATTGTTGATAAAAGGTTACTATTGATGTTTGAGTGTGGGGTTGCAAGGGGGCACCGCCCTTGCGGACTTCAGTTCCTTGAATGGCTAGGAGTTGGGGGCAACATGCCTTCGCAAGGGTTTTCGAGGGCAACGCCCTCGATAAAAAAATTTAATTATAATTTATCATTGTGAATCCTAATCATTTATCATTAGGTCATAGATCTAATGGTGGATATTTTTTGCACTTTGTTTGCCCCAAAAAACAACCCTGTATTATGGCTATGTATTGTGATGTATTTCGAGAGTCTAATAGTTGTTGGGTTACCTCTAGATCTCCATTGGTGATACTCCTATGAGACGCTTGCTCTGCAAGTATATTGTAATTTGTTGCTGATTTTTTAATAATATATTGGGTGGCTTTTGGAGTGTAGGGTTTTTCTCCCAAAAGGATTTTCCTTGCGTAAATCATTGTGTTGTGGTATGCATGCTATTTTAGTTTTTTTTTGGTTAAGTTTTTGTAACTATTGTAAATATATATAAAAATTTTGCATTTCCCTCCTCTCATTTTTAGTGTACGGAGTTGTTCCGCTACAACAACTTTCTTACAAAATGTATTCATAAGAATCCCTCAAGTTCCAAGTTCTATTTTTGGGTATTATGTTTTAATTGTATCTTCATTTGGGTTTGTTAAAATCTTGTAATAAGGTCCTTGTAACCTTTGAATATTCAATGTAAAGAGCATATTCAACCTCGATTTAGTGTATCCAAATGTAGCATGTTCGTTTCTAGATGTGTTTGTGATTAGTTAATCAACTAGATGATTGTAAAATATTCGCAATCTTTTGTGAAGTATCTTTTCAAAATAACAAAGTAAATGTTCATGTTATGTAGGGATTACTAAGTATTTCTCTTATAATAGCTTATAGATCTGTCTTTGTAAACATATCTATAGAACCTAGTTTTCTTATATATTTAGAATTGTATAACCCTTTTTGGAACCTTCATTAAGATCTCAACTTTGGTTTATATGGTTGCATTATTTAAGTAGATTCAATAAATTTATGCCCAAATGGATAGAAACATTTCTCCATTATTTTATCCATATATTCCATCACCTTAACACATAAACAACAAAATATTTTATAAATTATCAATTTGTTTATATTTTTACAAACATTTGTATCTTCAAACACTACCTTAATCCTTTATCAATTTGAGTAATGGTGCTTGACCCTACATGATCAAACTAGCAAATGGTTACATTATGACAATAAAAATAGGGGTACTCTCTCTCTCTCTCTCTCTCTCTCTCTCTCTCTCTCTCTCTCTCTCTCTCTCTCTCTCAAACTTAGCTATCTAGTCACTATATTTAATTGTATATTCTCATATTTACTTGTAGATACATAAAATTTGTCATCTTAGAATCCACTTCATTTTTCATGCATTATTCCATCTATAATCATTTATCCATTATTAATATTATCATTAATATTGTTATTATTTATCATTCATCCATTATATTATTATTATTTATCAGCTATATATCTATAATATCATCTATACATTATTAATATTATTTTCCATTTATCATTTAATAATATTATTATTCTATCACCTATTTATCATCTATCACCTATACATTTAATAATAATATCATTTATCTATTTTCACAACTATGTGCATAAGCATTTATGCTTTCTTCTCTACCCATTTGCATCCACCTCACACATGTGGGATCAAATTCTCAAACCCTATTCTTTGTCCCACATTTGTACCACAACCTGGATTCAACTGGAGGATGCTTATAAAATCAGAGCCCCTCTCCCATTTTTGGATCCACAACTTTGCATCCAAAATCTATAACCTGACATTCATTAGCTATTCGCGTCTTGATCCTAGTGTTATCAATCTTCGTTCTAGTTTTAGTTGGTTTTCGCATCTTGTTTATGAGTTTTCATCTTTCATTTTGATTTGCATTTGAATATATCTCATAGTTTATTTCTTCATAGCATCTTGTGTAAAGTGTTTTTGAAAGCACCCGTCTTGCAAACACAAGACCTTGAAGAATAGGAAAACAATGGAGTTGGCTTGGTTTGCATGCATGCATGTGTATGTGTTTCGTTTAGATTAGTTGTTTGAAAGTTTGCATGTGTGTGTAAGAACCGGATCTTCATTGTTGGATGTTGGAATGCTCTAGAATCTGAGATTTTGATAGCACATTTCCTCCATCTACATTACTTTTATTAATTGTTTAGGTGTAAAAAAGGGACTAGCTAGACTAGCTATCAACTCCACTAGGACCAAAGCCTCTTCCAACTAAACATTGGAATACAAACCATTAAAGGGGTGATATGCTTGACTGACTCTTATCCAAAGAGACTCAAGTAATCCCTATGGGCCATATTCCTTTGTGTTGGAAACAACGAACACTGAGAGGGGGGGTGAAGCAGTGTTCTGCAATTTATAACTTGCTTTAACTAATTTTTAAACCACCAGATGCAAATGAATAAAAGAAAAGTGCATAAACTGAACACACACAAGCACAAAACCATAACACCATAATTTTTATGTTGAAACCCGGAAAGGGAAAACCACGGTGGGATTGAGACCCACAATATAATAATACTGTGATCATGAGTATAATAATATTACAAGGAGAATGCACATGCATTCAGACACACTACCTAGAGCTCACTTCTCAATTACAAAGGAGGGATACAACCCCAAAGGACTCACTGTCCTACAAATGATTACAAATGATAACAAATTGTCTCAACTGATGAATAGCATCTACAAATGCCAAAATCTAGTTCCAGTTAAGCACACAAAGTCTTCTTTCATTGTTCTAACTCACTTCTCTGTTATGCTCTGCTCTATCATATACCGGAACATCTATCCAAGGATAGCACACATGAAACTGTGCACAAACTCTCACACAGTCTTGCATACTCACACCAATATCCAAAATGCTCATACAAATCGGTCTAATATATCCACAACACTTGATCATGTCTCCCATATGTTGATTCCAAAAAGATGAAACATGTAACAAGAAGTCGGCTCAATTCGATTAAAAATATACATGTGGACTAAAACAAATTGATTATACGCTTCAATCAAGTCGGCACAACAACTACAAACATGGCACCAATCAATAAAATTATCTTGAAGATTCTGCATAACAGGCTACACCAAAATAACCTTGTTCTTCCTGAAATATCGGTTACTGGATCATCAAAATTGTACTAGAATCAACACTGAAAGCTAGGATTGCAGACTAAGAAATTCCAATCATCAAGTCAACTACCTCTTCCACCATAAACAAAAATGTGCACCCAAAATCGAGTCCTACTCAATGTACTCATACTCTGCCGAACACTGTGTTCCACCTTACAGACTTAAGCAAAATTTTCGGTAAAGTGAATTTGCATATACCAGATAACACATCTGATCTGAGTTTCCATCAATGACAACCCCTAAACAATTCTCAAGCATTAATCTCTTCCTGAACAGTGTCTCTTGCCAACAATCTCCCCCTTTGGCATTGATGGCAACACTTAGTGAAAAATGACTAAGTGTCAAACCAAAAATGTCAAACATTGCAAAAATTCAAAACTTTGATTCTAACAAGATCCCCTTGAGAATATACATCATTTTTCACTCTTCTCTCTCCCCCTTTGACATCAATGGCAAAGGCAACTATCCGCTCAATATTATATGTACAAGGGTATGTACAACAACTTTATAAAAATTTGAAAATATCTGCAAAAATGATCTTCAAGTACTACAAGTGGTCATCCCATCCTTTCTTTAGGTTCTCCAAAATGTTTATCAGAGCGCTAAAAATATAGGCATGCATTTTTGCTCCTTTAAGATTGGAAGGAACAATCTTATTCAGTGCATTTAAAGCATCTTGTTGAGTGCTCCGAAGAGTATCCAACTGAGGAGTGATCAGATTTCTCAGCTCTCCCACTCTACCAATTACCCCATCCTTCTCTTGATTCAGGGACTTTATTTTATCAAGTAAAGACATTACCTGAACCTCATGATTACTTGTAAAAACAACCTGGGGTGAATGCGACTAAGATATACCTGCCAGTTGTCCTTCACATTCTTTGATTTTCTTGTCAAGTTCTATGGTGAACTTCAACAATAGAAGAAAGGACTTATATATTTTTCCGCCTTTCAATGCCTCCTGAATGCTCTTCACATTGGTTATCAAACTGACCCTATCATCTTCAACCATTCTCAAAACTGTCCTTAACCTCATAGCATTAAAATGATTCAAAATCTTTATATCAATCGCTTTCGCAAGAGATTCAAAATGAGAATCTACTGCCTTAAGCCTATTTCTTAGCTTACCATAGGGCGAGTCATTAGTGTCTTGCTTGAATGTTGGCAAAATTTCTTAGGAAAACCTATAGCCAAAGATATAAGTTCTCTATTCTCAGAGTGAGACTTCAACAAGTCTTCACTGGTTTTTGCTTGAGCTAAGGCTGCAAATTTCAGTGCTTGCATAGGAGATAATGAGTTCAGATTGATAGGCTCTTGAATGATATCAGTGTCACTTACTATTTGCTTTCCCTTGTCAGATTCTAAAGTGTCTCTTGCCACCAAAATCTGTTCAATATTTCCTTCATCCTTCTCCTTCTCTCTCACCTCTACATCCTTTGCCTTCTCATCACAAGCTTCCTTAGCATCCTTCTTTGAATCATCATTTATTACCAGAGGATCCTAAACTGCTGCACTAGAGTCTGCAATATGTTGACTGTTATCAATATCATCCATTGTAACCTGTTCAATTGACTATACATCTGGTTTTGCAATTTTTGGCTCATCACCTTTGGGTGGCATCCCAAAGACTTCCGGAACAAACTTATGTACACTTCCCTAATACCTTTCAGGAACCACATCATAATCATATTTCTTTATTATTTTCATCAAAATTTCTTGTGTCTCCTTATGAACCTCTGCATGCTTTCCAAATATTATTTTATTTACACGGGTTTTACTTCCAAACCTTTCTTTATTTTCCTTAAGAATTCTATCAACTTTTATCTTAGCAATCACCAGACGGAGTTGCACTAATTCATACTCCCTAATTCTTTCCTCTTATATTCTTCCAACTTCTTTTCTCATATCCAAAATATCATACAGACTCTTAGGTATTTCAGAAGCTGTCTCAATAAGCACCTTGTTATACTTATTGAAATATGCAATAGTAGCTTCTTCTAGAGATCTTTTCCCCTTTTCATCCAAATGTTCATAAAATTGAGAAAGTAATTTAAGGTTATTTTGTTCAATGATTGCTTCCTTCACTTTCTTTAGAGTTATCCCAGATGGAACAACATCTACTCTTGGCTTCTTGCTTAATTGATTTCCACTGGAGGATTGCGGCTTCACAACCCTAGCAGAAGTTGCATTCTTCTTCACCTCCCTCACTGCTTCATCTGATTCAGTTTCTTCTTCTCCAGTGGTTGCTGCATAGACTCTTTTAGGTTTCCCTTTCTTCCTCTTTCTCTGCTCCACCAGATGGTTTTGATTGAGGCTTAGGTGGAGGAACAAGATTTTGAGCACCAGAGGAAGGTGTTGGCTTCCTTGTTTTCCTTGGCTTCAGGGAAAGAGATCTCGGTTTGGTCTTCTTAGGTTTCACCATATCTTCTTCCTTCAAGATATTATGCTCTCGGGTTCTCCAAACTGCATCGTTTGTAATTCCCATGTCCTCAACAAGCTATTCTACTTCCTTCTTCACTCTCCTTTGCATTCTAGGCTTGGTGAACTAAGAGTGCAGACTCAAGCTTTTCTCCTTGTATGTTCCAAACCTTTCCTCATTAGTGTCTACTGGCTTGCTCAAAAGATGTTGATCGTATGCATCAAGAATGCCACCACTAACCTCATACCCCATGGGCATGATCCAAATTGTCCTAGGTTTGACAACCTCCATTAAGCATTGATCAGCGTCCACCATGAAGCATATGGAGTCTTCATACTTCTTCACAATATCCTTAAGGATCCTTTCCCTACTCTGCAACATGCCTTAGAAATTTTTAAAGTAATCCCACTAGAGTAGCTCTCTGAGCTTGTGCATCACCCAATCCACTTAGATTTTCCTTTATCTGCACCGCCACCGGCCTGTCATAGGCCCATTGAACTTTTCCTAAATCGGGGACATCATTCATAAAATAGAAGTACAAACAGATAATCAGGGTATCGAACTTGAATTTATGCTTTTTGTCCTGCTTAATCTTCTGCAGATTATTCAAGAGCTCACACTGGAGCACCTCGCATAGATCATATAGCTTATCTTCCTTAATAATTTGAAAAGCAGCATAAATGGTCATACCGGACACTGATTTTTCTCTGCTAGACTGATAAACCTTTTATCCCATCACTATGGATGCAAATCTAACATCATGTTCAATAATATCACTAATTGTCAAGGATCTTCCATCATGTTCAGAACCAATTGCCTCTATCACGGTCGTGTTCTTCACATTCCTTAGGGAAAGAACTACACCGGTTGCATTCAAGCATGTTACTGCTTTGATTGCTTTCTTTGTAATCTTGTGCAGCCTATCAAGCCACATGAATTCGCCATGAAATTTTCTCGAATCTAACCCATTCGGGTTTGTCAAAGACCAAAAAATTCACAAACTAGATGAAACCCTTGTCTTGGAGTGATTTGAATTCGGGTTTAAGATTGCCCATGCCATCTATCATGTACTTTGTGTAAAGCTTCAACATTTCAACATTCCCAAGTTCTTCAAAATTGCAATGAATATATGCCCTAATGTCTTCAACATGTAAAACACCATACAGAATGGTCAAAAATGCCCCTTGTGGGTCATCTTCCATCGTTTTATATGGTGTTTCTTGAATTTAGGTCTTTCCCTATCAACTATATTAACAACTAATGGAGTCACCACACCAAATGATGCCATTGTCGAATTCTAGGCTACAAACAAGAAAGTTTTCAAACTCTAAAAAATACCTTTTAACCTTCAACCAGATGCAAGAAATCTTTGTTGAATCTCTTAAATCTCTGGGTTCACCTCGCAATCTCGACACCAAGCTCTCCTGCTCTTTCAATTTGAACACAATGTGAGAAATGAGAGTTAAAATGCTTTTTTATCTGTCGCATACCTAACTTTTAGGTATGATAAATGATCAACCCTAACTCTACTGGATGTTCTGTATTTTATGACTATTCTTCCAGAGTCACAAATCTACATGAAGTCTTTCAAAGATCCTTCAGGATCGACTGCACAAACATTCAAAACCATCTGCAACCTCCCGCAACAAGTTACAGATCTCAAACATGGGGTTTTTAGGGTCTGCATGAAAAGCTTCCCCCTAAGGCCAAGTGCCTTAGTTATCAGATGAGGTTCCAATATCGGAATCAAGTGCGGACTCATCTACTGCATCTAAATCACCCTTTTTAACCAATTTCTTCTTGTACCACTCTCTGATTTCTTCAACCTTTGCTTTGCCCTTATCATCTGACTTGTTCTTATTTACTGGAGCATTCTTGTTCCCATTTTTGCTTCTATAGTATTTTGCAATATGACCGGATTTGTTGCAAGCATAGCAAACAATGTTGCTTCTTTGATTAGGCCTGGAATTACCTTGATTTCCCCTCGATTTGCATTGGTTAGCGATATGTCCAAATCTTCCACAAGTATAACATCTCACATTTCTCCTATTTACCATACTTCTGAATTCAACTGACTTATGACCATATTTATTGCAATTGAAACATTATCCAAAGAATGATGAATTGTTATGATTTACCCTATTTCTGCATTGACTTTCCATATGACCAAATTTATTGCAAACAAAATATTTACCATAGAATTTATAAGCATTAGGTTGTCTTACTAGAGATCTCTTGTTCTTCTAATGATTGCTTTGACCAAATTCAGAGCTTTCTCTTTTCTCAAATCCAAGTACTCCCATATCACCTTTATTCTTCTGACTTTGTAGCATTTCATCCAACTTAGCTAAGCTAGCATTGAATTTTTCTTTGTATTGATTAGTAGTGGTAAGTTCATCTCTCAGAATTATGATCTTTCTTTCAAGCTCTTGCTCATTATTCCTAGATTGTATCAATTCAAGCTTCAGTAGGTCATTTTCATGATTAAGTCTGCAACATTCATCAAATCTTTCCTTTAGTGACTGAGTCAAGCTTTCCTCATTCTTCTTCATGTCTTCAATCTCCTTTGTCATCTTGATCACAATGGATTGCATTTCATTCTTCAAGATTGCATTATCTATAGCAAGTTTTTCACATTCATTTGTCTTGTCTTTTAAGGCTTGGTCATTAATGCTTTGGTCTTCTTTCTCTTTATGTTTGTCCATAAGCTCCTTTCTCCTTTCTTTGGATGTGTTCACTTTCTCCTTCAAAGACTCAATTAAGTCTTCAACATCACTTATATTTCTTCTCAGACTATTTACTTCATTTCTTATTGTATCTAGATCTTCAAGTGCCACAGTAAGTTGTTTCTGTAAACTGCAGTCCATTGATTCTCTCTCCCAGATCTTCCTTAAGCTATTAGGCTTCCTTGAAGGAACTAGGCTCTGATACCAATTGTTGGAATCAATGAACACTGAGAGGGGGGGGGGGGGTGTGAATTAGTGTTATGTAATTTATAACTTTCTTTAACTGATTTTTAAACCACCAGATGCAAATGAATAAAAGCAAAGTGCAAAAACTCAACACACACAAGCACAAAACCATAACACCGAAATTTTTACGTGGAAACTCAGAAAGGGAAAAACCACGGTGGGATTGAGACCCACAATATTATAATATTGTGATCAGGAGTATAATAATATTACAAGGGGAATGCATATGCATTTAGGTACACTGCCTAGAGGTCGCTGCTCAATTATAAAGGAGGGCTACAACCCCAGGGGACTCACTGTCTTACAAATGATTAAAAATGATAACAAATTGTCTGAGCTGATGAATAGAATCTAAAAATGCCAAAATGTAGTTCCGATTAAGCACAAAAAGTCTTCTTCCATTGTTCTGACTCACTGTTATGTTCTACTCTGCTCTGTTATATACCAAAGCATCAATCCAAGGATAGCGGACGTGAAATTGCACATAGACACTCACACAATCTTCGCATACTCACACCTATATCCAAAATGCTCATACATGTCGGTCTAATATATCCGCAACAGGTGATTAGGTCTCCCATATGTCGGCTCCAAAGAGATGAAACATGTAACAAGAAGTCGGCTCAATTTGATTACAAATATACATGCAAACCCAAAAAAATTGATTATATGCTTCAATAAAGTTGGCACAACAACCTTGAACATGACACCAATCAACAAAATCATCCCAAAGATTTTGCATAACACGCTACAACAAAATAATCTTATTCTTCCTGAAATACTAGTTATTGGATCATCAAACTTGCACTAGAATCAAAATTGAAAGCTAGGATTGCGGACTAAGCAATTCTAATCATCGAATCAACTACCTCTTCCACCATAAACAAAAATGTGCACCCAAAATTGAGTCCCGCTCAATGTACTCATACTCTATCGAACACTGTGCTCCACCTTCCAGACTTAAGCAAAACTTTTGGTAAAGTGAATTTGCATATGTTGGATAACACATCTGATCTGAGTTGCCATCAATGACAATCTCTAAACAATTATCAAGCATTAATCTCTTCCAAAATAGTGTCTCTTGCCAACAGTTTCTCTTAAAGATTGCTTATTTGATTTGAAATATGAGCTAACTAGGTTTAACCATGTATCAGTGAACATATGAACTAATTAAACTATCTCATACATAAACTAAAATTGCAGAGTAGACCTAGAAATGAAACAAAGACTCAAAAATGTACTTGTGCCCAAAAATAGAGCTAAAACTGCATGGACTATCGGTTAGGTGCCCTAGACTTGATTGGTGAATCACTAAGCACTGAAAATGCATCTAGAATTTTGAAACTTTGTATCTACTTCGTATCAAATCTTGAGGCTAAATTGAGAGGACTATGGTGCTAGGAACCCTAGTCTTGGAGGATAGGGTGATAGGACCCTAGTTCAAGTATTTTCTAATCAAATTTGCAGTGGATCTCTGTCTCTGGGTTCTAAGTAATTTCCTATCTCCAATCTCTATCAAAAACCTATAGTCGAATATGCAAAACAAAGAGAAGGTGTGGTTGTGGATATATAAGCGTTTTCCTTATTAAATCCCTTGTTTTGGGGATTCACAAATAGCCAATATTGAATTTGAAAATAATTTGTGTCCTTGAACCTTAAGTGTGTCTAATATTTCTATGAGCTAAGATGCATAAAATATAAACTAGAGTCCCACTCGAGTGTATTAGAGTAAACCCCAAATTAAATGATCAAATGTAAAACGTGAATTAATTCAAGAATGCATGAATCACATATCTTGAATGATAAAACTCAGATCTAAAGGTGAGAATAACATGAAATCATACCCAACCCCTTATGGAGAGGTAAAAGTTAGTCATCAATCTATGACTCCCTATCATCCTCCAAAATCCCTTGAAGCTTCCATATCAATGTGAAAAAATACAACATTTAAGTGGGGAAAAGTTGTTTCGAAATTTTAAATGGGGTATTATGAATTAAAATAATAAAAGAATATAGGGCATGCCTTAAAATAAGGGCCCAAATAAGAGTGTGGTGGGATTTAAAATAAGAAAGGACACATATTCTTGAGTTAAACATTAATTAAATACTAGAAGAGGTCCTATAATGCATAGAGGAGTGAGGAACACTAAAATGGGTGTTAGGAGAGTGTGAAATTGGACTCCACAATTAAAGGAGTATAATTTACAATGCTACATTAATATATATTTTATTGATGATCTCTCATATTTTATTTGAAAAACAATATTTTTAAAATAGATTTAAAATTAGGATTCCCTAGAGGAGAGAATATTTCTTGGGATTTCATTTTTTGAACTTTTTCAATACTTAGAGTAATGTGTCAAGATTTAAAAATAACCTAATAATATTTATCTAAAATTCAAATTAAAACATAAAACACAATAATGTAGACACCTAAAATTGTCCTAGCCTAATTAAATAAATTTGGTCCTTCTTCTATTAATTAAATAGATCTTTATTTATTTAATTAATTCATTAGCTTTTTTCCTCCATGACACTTGTCATTCATCTCTTAATTTTCCTTTTTTTGAATAAAAGGGGTAAAAACTTTATTGAAACTTAATCACAAGAATTACAAAGAGAGCCAGAGCCCCGAGGCCCCAGAAAAGAACCATCAAACCAGCCCCACTTCATCCAGCTACATAACCATCCATGTCCTCAGTAAAATTCTTCTGCAAGTCCCGAGAGTGATCCTCAGACAGATGCTCCCAACCTTCAACTTTCCAATCACTGCCATGTTCCGATGCCCACTTTGCCAAACAATCAGCTGCTCTATTCCATTCTCGAGAGATGTGGATGAAAGACACCTGCTCCATTAAAGAACTAATATGGAGAATCTGTTGAACAATCCCTGCCAACTGCCACTGGATCCCATTCACCTTCTGCTCATTCAACAAATTAACAACAATTTATGAATCCAATTCACAAATCACCTGCCTTCGACCCAGCTCCCAAGCTCGCTCTAGGGCATAGAGAATTGCAAATCCCTCCATAAAATTATTAGATTGCCTCCCTTTATGCATCGAAAAGAGGAAAACTACCTCCCCCCTACTATTCCTGCCAACACCACCAACTCCAACAGGGCCTGGGTTACCCCTAGATGAGCCATCAGTGTTAATCTTGATAATCCCATCTTGAGGAGGTATCCACCTTCCCACCCTTTGTACCTTCTTTGTAGCCCGTCTACCTCTCTTGACACAAGCTGAGGTAGGAGACAACTCCTGCAGGCCAAACCTACTCACAATATCTGCCTCATCTCTACTCAGCGGAAAATTCACCTCACATTTAGCTTCCACTGTCTCCCGGATCATAGCAATGATCCTATTCTAAACTTGTTGAACAAAAATTGGACCTCACAAAAGATCCTCCTGTTCCTCTCGAGCCAGATCTTCCATAGAATGAAGATGGACCCAATATACCAGACAGTCTAGAGGAAGGGGGACAAGATAGGAGGTCTGCCCAAACTGCTCCAGAACTCAACCGGAGAGTCCGCGTGGACACAAGGATGCTTCCACACCCCCACCAATAATGCCAAATAAGCATAGAGAAGGGACATCTGAAGAACAGGTGTGAGGAATCTTCCTCCCCATTACCACACAAAACACAAATAGAAGGCCCCAAGAATCCCCGCTTGCGGATATTGTCCCAGGTTAGACATTTATTCAAAACCAAGGTCCAAGTAAAGCAGTTACACTTCGGCCAAGAAACATTATTCCACACCTGTTTCCACCAGTTCACCTCTCCTTCCTCAAGTCTTCGGTTCAACAATTCCCAGTATCCACTAGCCATAGTAGAAACTCCCTTAGGATTTGGAGACCAAGCAAGCCCATCCCTTCCCTTGAGGAATCTACAATGTCTACTCGCCAAAATGCCATACAACTCTGCACACTCTTCCTCCATCCCAACAACTGGCCACTCATTAGGAGCCTTCCACCGCTCCAAATCTAGCCTACCACACCTATAAACAGCCTTAAAGTCACTTACCCTTGACTATCCCGCCTCCAAAAACCTTTGGCACAGATTCCCAAGGTGAGGAAACTGATAAAGGATGGGAGGATATCCATCCCAAGAATCATTCCAGAAAAGGACCTCTTCCCCTCTTCTACAAATCCAAAAAAGCCCAGAATTAATGAGAGCAGCCCCCCTCTTGAGAGTATACTAGATTGATGAGCCCTTTCCCTCAAGCAGATATCTAGGGATTTCCTCCATCGGGATCCTTTGCATATATTTGTTGGCCAAAATCCTAGCCTAGCCTCGATCCTACTCCACACATCACCTCTAGTACAATTTAGCAGCCAACGCTTCCCCAAAAAGAATAGACTGCCTTAAACCAAGCCCCCCGACTGCTTCGGGCTACACATTAGGTCCCAATTGACCAGAATCCATTTGGAAGAGGAAATATTGCCTGCCCATAAGAATTGCCTAGCCAGAGAATCCAAACCCTTCAAGAACCACTTAGGGACCACATGAAGCATACATCGATAGATCGAAAGAGCCTATACCATCGACTGAATCGGTTGAACCCTCCTAGCAAAGTATAGCCATCTATGAGTCCAGTGTTCAACCTTTGTGCAAAATTTATCCAAAATACCCTGCCAAGGCTCCCTAGGAGGGTTGCCAGGAGAAATAGGAATACCCAAATAAATCAAGGGCAGGGAGCCAACTTGGAATCTCAATATAAGAGAAATCCTCCTTTGAATAGTTTCAAGAGTGTTGAAAAAGATGATAGAATATTTATCCTCATTGATCAACTGGCCCGAGGCCGCAAGATAAACATCCAAGACCTTACACAGATTAGTAGCTTCTCTGACCCGAGCTAGCCCCAAAAGGGCTGTGTCATCCACAAAGTACAAATGTGATTGCGGCTGCAGGTCATTACCCCATCTCCAACCTTGAATAATACCCAGACCCACATAATGCTTAATCAGCCTCCCCATACCCTCAACCATAAGAATGAATAAATAAGGTGAGAGAGGGTCCCCCTGGCGAAGACCCTTGGAAGCACCAAACAGCTCAGTATGGTCTCCATTGATAAGCAATGAGAAAGAAGTAGACGTAACACAACTCATAACCCATTGGACCCACTCGTCAGCAAAACCAAAGGCCCTGAGGATCTTCTGAAGGAAGGACCACCGGAATATATCGTACGCCTTAGCCATATCCAACTTGATAAACATAGCTTTTTCCTTGGATGAAGCCATAGAATGAATGGTCTCCATAGCAATGACCACACCATCTAGAATTTGGCGACCTTCCACAAATCCACTTTGCTCCTCAGAGATAACATCCCCCAAGCACTTCTTCAATCTATCCGCTATCAGCTTAGAGATGATCTTATAAATCACGTTGCAAAGAGAGATAGGGCAGAACTGGCCTAACCGGTCGACCCCATCACACTTCAAGATTAGAGCAATGAAAGTCCCATTCAATGCTCGAAGCATCTGATTATTCCTCTGGGACTCTTGGACTGCATCCAATAAATCCAATTTGATACTATCCCAGAACTCTTGAAAGAATTCTACTAGGAACCCATTCGGTCCAGGAGCTTTTCCTTTCCTCATGTGAAAGACAATCCTCTCAAGCTCATCCAACAAAATAGGACACAAAAGTTGCTCATTCATCTCCCCCGTGACCAGAGAAGGAATGCAATCAAGAACCTAATTCTCCGCCACTGAATCCCCCGGGGGGTCCTCCCTGAAGAGGGCCTGAAAAAACTGTAACGACTCCTTGGAGATCTCCTGCAAGGATAAGCACTGCTCACCTCTATCGTTAACTAGAATAGGGATGGAATTTCCATGTCTTCTTGCTTTCACTGAGTTGAAGAAGAAAGCAGTGTTCTTGTCCCCCTCCTTCAGCTAATCAATACGAGCTCTCTACTTCCAGTATATTTCTTCCCTAAGCTCCCATTTCTCAACCAACTTGACAACCCCATCCTCCTCCCTGAGCAACTCTTCAGATAGGCCATGCTCTCTGATTTCACTGGTGATCCCATTCAACACAAGTTGAGCAACTTTCTTAACATGAGAAATATTCCCAAAACCCTGGTGGTTCCACTGTTTAAGCTGAAACTTAACAAATTGTAACTGCTTGGCAAAAGAGTACATGGCAGTGTCAAAGGTTGGCTTCCCCTTCCTCCACCACTCCGCTACAAGAACCTGCAAAGAAGGATCCCAGAGCCACATAAGTTGGAATTTGAAAGAAGGAGAGTGAGCTACCCAAGCCGAAGAAGAAACCAGCTTGATGGGCTAGTGATCTGACCCTCTCTAATCGAGAATCTCAGTACTTGTGGACCACCCCCCACCAATCCAAAAACTAGAGACCAGGAAACGATCAAACCTCTCTGCAATCCAATACTCTCCCATCCTCCTATTGTTCCAAGTGAACAAACCATTGCCAGGCTTAATGTCAACAAGCTACAACAAGGATATATTATCCTGAAAAAGGACAGAAGAAGGTTCCAATCGCATGACACCCCCCCTCTTTTCACTCAACTCAAGGATGGCATTGAAGTCTCCTGCCATAATCCAAGGATGAAAAGGGGCCAACCTTCGCATACAAGAAATATGAGACCATAAGTTTTGCTTACCCTGAAAATCTGTAGGGGCATAGATGTTAGAAAACAAGATGAACTCCCCAGTCTCAAAACTAGAAATAACCCTGGATAAAGAATATTTGGAGGCAATCCACAAGACAAGGCGAAATCTTAAAGGGTTCCAAAGACATGCCACCCCTCCAGAGGAACTAGCTACCCCAGCACACTGACACTCGCCTCTCCCCCACAACTTTGGCACTAGACCCATCATACTCTCCACTGAAAGTTTAGTTTCTTGCAAGAATAAGACATCATGTGAATGATTCCTAATCAAATCTCGAACAACTTTTTGTCTAGGGCCACTGTTCAAGCCCCTCACATTCCATGAAAGCACAATCATTTTGGGGGATTGGAAAAGTGAGAATCCAAAGTCTTTACTAACCCTTACTCAACCAAGTTCTCCCCCATCAATTTGATCTTATCTAGATCCTTCTTTCTGCCAACCTTTGAGCTCTTCTCTGAAGTACTTTTCTTAATATCTTTCTGATGCAGACCTAGGAGAGCGGAGAGGACTTATTCCTTTTCACCCCAGCCGGATCCAATTTCAAAGCTATCAGAGAACCCTTCCTCTCAACCAAATTCCCCTCCAAACCAGGAGTGAGTCCCAACTGGACTCCTATTGGCTAATCCATCTCCATATGTTGGCTTCCAACCACTAGCAAGGCCTGGGTAGAGTCCTCGATTACACTTTTCGGAGCCCCCCTAATGCACCTTGATCCAGAGGGGTTAACCCCGGATTTACTTCTTGGTGGCTAAGATAATCCAAGACCTCGAATATGTTGAAGGAATCCTCCCCCTGTCTCTCCTGTAAGGGCCTCTTTTGTCCTTGGTTCTTGTTCTTTGTCTTAACTAAGACAAAACCATCATCACCCTCAACCTCAACCGACATGGCAGCTTTCCCTTTCTCACTCCTATCTAGGCTCGGGTCTGACTGCTGAGATTGGCGCACTGCCGGTTTATATCTAGGACACTTACGTTGTAAATGACCATACTCATGACACAGACGACATCAAAATGGTAAAGTCTCATAATCTAACTGCTGAACCCAAGAAAAAGAGCCTACGCACATATCTATAGCATCTGGCAATGGTTTACTAAGATCAATTTCAACACAAATACGCGCAAAGGTCATTACCTTTCTCACCAAGGTTTGTATTGAAGATCCCACTGGCCTCCCAAGCAGAGCAGCAAGCATCCATAGCACATCCTCCCTACAACATTCCATAGGAAAATGTGGTAGCCGAACCCACACTGGAACCCTATTTGGGAGCTCCTCAGAAGGATTAAACCCTGCATGCCAAGGTTTGATGAACAAACCCAATTAGTTGTAAAAATACGGGCCGCCTTCAAAGACCCTATTGTGATCCTCCATGCAATTGAAAGTAACCATGAAATAGTTATTTTCCAACAACATAATCTCCATTTCCCCTTCCGGTGCCCAAGTCGTTTGCGCCTAGTTTTCCAAAAACTGCAAGGACACCCTCATTCCCAAAAACTTGCAATATAGGGAGTGTTTTGAAAAATATTCAATGTCTTCAGCTATCATCTCAGGAGGAATAACCAACTTTGGCCTCTCGCTGCGTCTCTCCAAACAACCATTAATCTTCATAATGCGAGAGCTTCCAACGCTCCCAAGCCCATAATCAGATGAAAAAAGATTATTGTTAAAAGTCTTCATACTCTGGAGTGGGGGTTTTGAGCCCACCATAGCATGGAAATCCATGGTTGACGCAACCTACAAGGCCTCACCACCAAGACTCGACATTGGAGCATAAAAATAAATAAAACACTAGGGCCAAGAACCCACACCCCAAAAGGGCCACACAAGGAGGCTCGACACCCAAGGCACCACCCCCTCCAACACCACCGCAAGTAAGGGTCTGCTGACACCCCCAGGCCCATGGGAAAACAACTAGTCGTAGCAAACCGAAGCCCCACCTCCACGCAGTCGAAGCCCTACCCCGCGCAGCCACAACCCCGCCCTCACACAACAAAAGCCCCGCCCCCCAAAGCCCCGCAGCCGCTACGCTCCCCCAACGCCCTGCACAACCCTTCCCCGCCGCACTTGCAACCAAACCACACACGAGTTAGGGCCACGAAACCCTAGCTCAACCGCTCGAGCACCCTCGCACGCACGCCATCGAAAAAACCATCTCTTAATTTTCCTTTAACCACCTCTCTAATATTTTATTATTTCCTATACCTACCCCTGTAATCCTAGTCGGCCATTTATTCTTTCACCTCTTAATCCTATCCCTCCATTTCTAAGGTGTTCTCTATATAAGAGGATCATTCCATCCTTGTCAACCCTAAATAATGTGATCATATCCTTAACGAGTGAATCAATCTTTATGCAACCTTTCATAGAGATCAAGCAATCAAGTGTATACGCAGTCATAATCTATACTTTGTTGAGCTCTTGTGGACAATAAATTTTTTGAGAGCAACCATATCAGGCAAGATCAATCGAGTCAGGAAATAATGGAGAACAAACCCTACTAAGCATGTGAATGGTATAATATTTTATGTTGTTGATATTTTGCATGTTTTAGGTTCTTCATTAGTGTATGGTGGATCTTGATTGTAGAACAAGGGCTTTTATGCGCTGGAATCTTTGTTGGTTTTACAATAGTTTAAACATCCCATTTTTACTATATACAATTAAAAATTTACATATAATTAGTTTGCATCATTTCAAAATCTTATATGTGTGTGTGTGACATTTTGCATGCACTCAAGTCAAAAGCCTAGTTCACATGCTACTACTATTCATTTCCTTTATCATGACCTATTATGGATTCAAATTTCTTCTACTCAACTCTCCTTAATTTTAAATCAAGTTTTAGTTCATATATTTGTTGTTCCCTAAATGATAACAGTGGAGATGTTAGAATTTAAATTCTTCATGAAGAATAGTGGTACCATGCAATCTTGGAGTAGATTGACAACTCACTGTAAAATTTTGAAATCTTAGATAAACTAGATATATAGAGAGATTCTAGAGTTTATGCTAGGCTGTGTGTAAGAAAAGATTTTTCCAAACCCTTATCAATTGAAATTCAACTAAAATCTAATACAAGGAATAAAAATTAGTTGATAGGAATTAAGGTTAATCCAACCTTGTAGCCATTATAAATTAAAAATCTATTACATTAAAAAATATAGATAGAATATCCCACAAATTACCATGAAATAGGTGAGAAAATAATTAGTTGATCCTAATAAATCTTCAAATAAAAATAAACACACACACAAAAAAAAATTATAGGAAATGAGGAGATTATAACTGTATACACCTAAAAATGGTGTGAAGATAATTAATTAAATATGCAATTATTTAATTAATCCCCCTTCCCAATTAATTGAATTCACAAGCAATTTGATTAATTTGCCCTTTCATCTACTTATAAATAAGTCTAAGGATTTATTTATTAAGTTCATTTTATAATCCCCTTCGATTAATTAATCTAAATTAATTAATCCTCCCCCATCTAAATTCATTCTTCTAATCTCATAATTAGTTAAAACAAATCAAATCATGTTTTGTTGAGATTAATTATCTTTTTCAAATATTTGAATTTCTAAATTCAAATGAGCAGATGGCTCCTAACTTTTAACCACCTAACCTAACCACCCCCTAACCTAACCCATTCTATCTAATCATAGGGTCTAACTAACCCTATCCTCTTGCACATCCTAACCTCTTTTATCCTAACCTCTTATGGGTTGGATTTTCTCCCCTTGAGACACATGGCACTTTTTCCACATGTCTCCTCCCTTGGACACTTGCCCTCTCATGAGCAAGGCTCCTTGACACTTGTCACCACAGAGATGACAAGTGTCCCTTCCTCCAATCTCTTCTCCAACTTCCTCAATCTTGACCCTTGATATCTTTAGATCAAATCTGAACCATCAATTCTTGCCACATCAGCTTTGGCCTTGGAATTCCTATAAATACCCCTCATTTTGGAGCAATGAGGATCCCTTGCATTCATAGTTTTAGCATCGTTACTATAGGAATCTTCATTTCAATCATCTAGCATAATTAGCATATTGGATTAATCATGCATAATAATCATGCTTTTCATACCATTTGCATAATCATGAAGTAGCTACTCAACTCTTGAGTTGCCACTTTGGAGGTCATTGCTCCGTGAGAGCCAACAATTCTTCAACCTTCAAGGTCCTCAAGAATAGAGGAAGATGGGACATCTCAAAGAAGTATTTGGTTTGCATTTGTTTAGCTTTCTATTTGCTTCGTAATTTCATTATGTTTTTCGCATCTATGTGTATGCTTGTTTCATTTAACCACATGTTTAGCATCACATTAATTGGTGCCCACCATGGGGCCTAGCACCTTTGATCTTTAACAAGTTTTCTTGCAGGAAATCTCATTGATAGGTTGATTAGCTCTTTCGGTGCACAAAATATCTCTCTCAGGCTCCCGATTAGCGTTTTTAGTCTCCATTGTAGCGTCCCGACACCTCAAATGGCGTTTATGGGGAATTTATCAACTCCGTTTTTATGTTTTTCCATACTTTAGTGTTTTCAGTTTATACCTTAGCATTTATGGTATGTCTTGTAGCATTTTTGGTCTATATGACAGTGTTCTCGGTCGGTTTAGCAGCATTCTTGGTCCATTTAGCAGTGTTCTCGGTCAATTCTGTAATGTTCTTGGTGTTCAGAATAATGTTTTTGGTTAATTGGATAGCGTTAGTGATCCATTTGATAGTGTTCTTGGTCAATTTGATAGCGTTTTTTAGGTTTTCATGGATTTTTCTAATGTTGTATTCTACATTTCTTATTTTTGCTTCTGGACTGTCATCTTCCCGAACCTAAGTTGTAGTTTGTTGGTTTTGCAGGTACTTATTTCGTTGTGAAAGATCGGAGTCATAAACCATTTCACCGTCAAAGATTATAATATAAACTACTAACTTTGTTTGCAACCGTGGGATTTTGCACTTATTTTTGATAAATTAGGCACGTAGACTAATTACAATGGAAATGAACAAACATGTCTTATGTGTTTTTGATGATAGGCGAGTATGCTGTCACCTTTCTTAGGTGATCAAAAAGCTAGACTCATCTTTTCTTTTAAATAGTGCTTATCTTTAGCGGGACTGCCCTCTCAAGGAGCCTATAAGGCCAAAGCCATTAAGGTCGGTGAGAGGGGAACGACCCAAGTGGGAATGGCTAACGCCAACTAATCCAACCCACTATAAAATAAATGTGATTTGATGAAAATCAAGTCAATGAGAGTGCTTAGGAATAGCTCTCTTCCGTACCTTCGGGTATATCAAACCTTGGTTTTCAAGGCTGGGAGACCTCTTAATTGAGTTTATACCCCGACGCGCTGAATGAATCCCTTACTAGTTCCAATTAAAATTAGAAGCTACCCGGTTTACCTCCGAACATTAATAAATTCTTAATGCATGGAGGGGGGAGAATCTCTCCTTAAGACACTCATCATATGTCCCTCTTGAGCGTATGTGCGAACTCCCCTTTTGAGACCTTATTGCTAGGCTCGTAACGAGACTCCACTAGCTCTCGCAAAGGCAAAAACATGAGCACCCTTTATGGGGTGACAAGGTTGTGTGAGGTGACAGGGTACCAAGTGTGGGCTAAGAACTAATAATGAAGCCAATCTCCTTAGGATAGACTGAATGATGTGTTTTCAATTGTTCAAAACCGGTAAAAACTTGGGCTTTCTTTAAAGCTTCTTGAACATACACTTTATGTGTCCTTTGGGACAAAAATACAATATGAATTATGTGTTTGTAAGTCAGGTCAAGATATCATCCATTGAAATACAACAAAAATTGCAAACTCAAACTTCAAATTGTCAAATTTACAAGTTTCACAGCAGATTAACTCTCACAGTCCAAACAGTCGGTCTTTCGGTCCAAATAGTCACTCTTTCGATCCGAACAATAGCTCTCACGGTCCAAACAGTTGCTCTTTCAGTCCAAACAGTCGCTCTTTCAGTCCAAATAGTAGCTCTCACGATCCAAACAATCGCTCTTTCAGTCCAAACAGTCGCTCTTTCAGTCCAAACAGTAGCTCTCATGGTCCAAACAGTAGCATTTTCAGTCCAACGGTAGCTCTCACAGTCCAAACAATAGCTCCCACGGTCCAAATGTCAACTCTCTTGGCATGAATGCTAAATTTCTCATATTTTAACATTAACTCTCCAAGGTTGAGCTTACTAGGTATAAACATCAATTTTCTTAGTCTACACATCAACTCTTGGAGTCAAAACAAGCATTGTCTAAGTTCCAACATCATTATTTTAAACAATAGAGTTCCTGGTCTAAACAATAGAGTTTTTGGTCTAAACAACAGAGTTTCTAGTCCAAACAATAGCTCTCTTGGTCTAAACAATAGAGTTCCTAGTCTAAACAATAGAGTTCTTGGTCTAAACAATAGTTCTTCTGGTCTAATCGTCAGCTCTCTTGGTCTAAATGTCAGCTCTCTTGGTCTAAGCAACAACTCTTTTGGGTTGAATGTCAAATTGCTCATGTTTCAACACTAGATCTTTCAGTATGCACTTGCTAGGTCTAAACATCAGTCATCTGAGTCTGAAAATAAAAAAGTTGGGTCAAAATAACAATCTTCTAAGTTCAAACACACAATTTGCTGAGTCTAAACATCATTGTTTTGAACTTTAGAGTAACTGCATTGAAGAGTAGTGTTTTTGGTCTGTCCCTCAGCGTTTATGGTCAATTTGTCAGCGTTTTTGGTCAGTATAGCAGCATTTCTGGTCATTTTGTCAGCGTTTTTGGTAAGTATAGTAGCATTTTTGGTCTGTTCACCAGCGTTCTTGGTTAGTTGGTCAGCGTTTCTGGTCAGTATAGTAGCATTTCTGGTCCTTTTGTCAGCGTTTTTGGTGAGTATAGCAGCATTTCTGGTCATTTTGTTAGTGTTTCTGGTAAACTGCACTAAAATCAGAAAACAAAAACAACCCATTTCTCAGACAATCAAACATAGAGATTAGGTCATCTTCTTAGGTCACTCAGTCATGCTATCTTTTGTCAAAATAGATTCAAGACCAGACACGCTAAAGGTTCTCAAGTATTCATCTCCAACAAGTTCAAGATCTAACATCTTAAAGTGCAACATCACATTTTCTTTGATAAACTGATCATTCAAACATAGTTTCTCATCAAGATCTATTATCCTTTATCACAAAACTACAATGCTTGATCATATTAACCTCATTCTCTATCATATAATAAATCATTCCTATTGAACTTGGTCATATCAAAAAACATAAAATTTGTACTTCAAACTAAGATCGAAAAACTTGCAAACTGGCAAATACTTGAATGACCATTTCGTGTCTTATCAATCTATCATATTTACTTCAACAATTGATCACTTATTACGACACATTATAGAAGATTTAAACCTCTCAAAACATTCAAAACATGTGCATGCCCGTTTTAACCAGGGCTCAGAGATGAAATACAAGAAGAAAAGATAACTAATCAACACATCAGAGAAATAAAGCAAGATCCTAAATTTGAAAAATTCATGGAGAAAATATTGGAGGGCGAAAAAGAAAAATACTTCTTAATGTTAGCAAAATTTGGTGCTATACTTCCCCAAGATTTTGACGTGAACAATTTAAGACAAAGGGGGGGATCAAGTGACACTTGCAATGACAATGAGAAAAATGAAGAAATTTTCAGTTGCAAAAAGGATGACACAAGAATTCATGATAATATACAAACTCATGAGGACACACGAAGAACTAATGATGATACAAGAAGGAATCATGATGATACAAGAAGAGATCATGATCACACAAGAAATCATGATGATACGAGGATAAATCGTGTTGATAATCCTCTCTTAGCTTTCATGCAACAAATACAAACTCTCCAAACACAAATCCATGATAGACAAAGAGGAACCACTAAGAAGTATTCACTTCAAGAAATCTATCCTTACCCATTCGACATAAATCTAAACATGATACCATTTCCTACAGTTTGTGAAACTCCTAGATATGATAAATACAATGGAAGCATTGATCTCCAAGATCACATACAAGAATTTTGCATGGTGAGTATGGAGTTTGCACATGAGGATACATACCTGATGAGATTATTTCCAAAGAGCTTAAGTGGACTAGCTATGGAATGGTTCTCCAAACTTCCACCTGGAATTAGATCATTCACAAAATTGGTGGATAAGTTTGTTTCACAATACTCTTACAACATACAACATGAGGTCACAATACTAGACCTATGTAAGACTAAACAAAAGAGTGGAGAACCTTTCATGATGTTTCTCCAGAGATGGAGATGGTTAGCTTCATGATATCATCGTACGGTGCCAGAATACGAGAAAATGGACATATTCATCGACAACCTAAACAATCAAATGAGTTATAATCTAAAAATGCAATGTCATCAAAGTTTTGAAAAGATGAATGATAATGGAATCAGGATGGAGGAAGCCATGATAAAGAAGGGCAAGTTGAAGCTATGCAAAGGAGTTAATTCTCCGAACAACAATACTAGCAACAACAACAATGATAAGCCCAAATTTTGGAACAAAAATTGAAATATCGTCAATGATGGGATAGTTGATAACAACAATGTAAAACTAAAACAACTGATTTTCAGTTTATCCAATCACTCAGCTGCAGTGCAATATAATAACAATCACCAAAAATCAACTTTCAACAATTTATTTCGAAGGAAATTTACAAACATTGGTGATACACTTGGGTCAGTATTAAAGATGCTTCTCGCAAACAAGTTGATTACCTTGCCAGAAACAAGAAACTTTGAACCCAAGGTAAAACCTGCTTGGTGGAATGACAACCATTATTGTGATTTCCATCGAAACAAAGGACACCAAATAGATGCTTTTCAATGGTAAAAACATGTCATCCAAGATTTGATTGATAATAGAGTGATAACTGTGGATGGACATATGACAAACAAATCTCACACAACTTTCAAAACTCCGCTTCCTAACTATGAGAAGGGTGAATCATCAACAGTGCATAACAGTAAAGGTAAATCAAAGGTGAACTATGCTCATGCATATGACAATGTGGTAAACGTGATTGTGGTTAAAGAGAAACAACATCAAGAACCTGCTCATGCTATCACAAGAAGCAAATCCAAAGTTGTTTTGTCAGGTCCTACAACTAACAGGTCATCCACTTCAAAACAATACATTCTAGTGGATCAACTACAAAAGACTCCTACACAAATATCCATCTTAGAACTTTTAAGGCTTTCACCTGCACATAAAGAAATTCTAGAAAGAGCATTAGTAGATACAATTGTGTCCAAAGATCTTGATGTAGATCAATTCCAAACCATGGTGGGACACCTCACAACCCCTCACTACTTATCATTCACTGAAGAAGATGACACGTCCTTGCAACATCCCATAACGCTCCCTTGCATATTGAAGTCCTCATTCATAAGACACGCATTAAATGTATCCTAATAGATTGGGGAGTTGGCCTAAATATTTTCTTATTAAGTCTTGTTCATGCTCTAGGTTATTTTGAAGATGTAGTTGATCCCTGGAAAAAGATCACAATTAAAGCATATGATGAAGAAGAGTGTTCCTCCAAAGGAATTGTGGTATTACCCATCAGAGTGGGACCTTTGCAGAAAAACACAACATGCCAAGTTCTAGACTTGGATTTATCATACAACATACTCTTGGGAAGACCATGGATACATGACATACAAGCTATTCCATCAACATATCATCAGTGCCTGAAGTTTTCATACAATGGGCAGGAAATCATGATCTTAGCAAATTCAAATCCATTCCAGTACTGTAGTAATCTAAAATTGGCTCAAGAAGTTATTGTTCTTCATAATAGGGAGGCATCGTCTTCAAACACACAATCCAAGGAAAAATCATTTGCCTCAATTTTTTCAAGTATGGAAAAACAAATGTAGCTAAGAGATCGAGGGAATGAAAAATATTCACTGTCACAGTTACCACTTTCTCCTAAATCCTATGAAAAACCATCAAACTCTAAACAAAAACCAATTGTGAAATATCTCCCTATATTTGATGGAGCATTTGTTAGTGCTAGGACCTTATCAGAATAAATAGAGGACAAAGATGTGCTATAATGGCTATACAAGGATGAAGAAGTCCAACAAAAGATCAATAATGTCAGAATACCTATAGAAAAATATGGAAAAGGATTTAACATCCTTCAAAAAATGGGATACACTGGAATGGGTCCTATAGGAAAAAGAAAAGAAGGTATCTTAGAACCTATACAGCCTCATACTCAGCAGGCTACAAAAAAATCAGGCTTAGGGTATGGACAAGTTACTCTACAAGAGGACACCTCTTCTAGGCAACAACAAGATGAACACGATAACAAACAAGATCAACTTGCAATAGAAAGGGAAGAAACATCTTCCAAACAACAAGAACAAACAAACATGAAATGGCAAAAGAAGTAAGATTCTAATCAATAGGAAAAACAAACTAAAGGCACTTCCCAAAAAGAGTTAACTCCTAATCAAAACAAACAAGAAGTTGGTACAAATCAAGGATAGCTGATAGTAAGGTTGACAAAACTCAATATCCGCCCAGAGGAAGCTGAATATGAGAGAAGAAAAGATATAGCAAGAAAAATAGAAGAAACAAATCAAACACTATATGAATAAATCTGCAAATTGCAAGCTGCAAGTGAGACAGATTCTAATGAATGGGAATGGGATTCCTATCATTTTGAACAATTAGTAGAAGAAAATTTCTTTGAAGAATATGTAGGTGTTGATGTAGTTCATGCATATAGGACAAACGTTAGGAACTAGCCCACTTGAATTAGAATCACATTCGATTGACTTGGACTTAATTGAGGACGATCAGGAGCTACTTGCGAGAGGTCATTCTGACGAGAGTATCGTTCTAGATATTGAAATACATATAGAAAACTTTGACATCTCTATCATTACCCTTAATACCTTCGAAGCATCTCAACCCGAGGACCCCTTACCTTTAATCTATCTTGAACTTATTGACCTAGAAAATGAAAGACACACTGCCATTGATACCTTTCCTAATGACCATGCCATATCCTTATATCTTAATGCAGTCGAACCCACGATGAATTTCACCAGGAATTTCAACAACACATCTTCTAGTCAACTGGGTGCCAAATCTCCCAGTCGTAAAAGTAAAAATAAAGAAAACAATATTAGGTCTAATGCTGAAAACCATTTATTGGCAACATTAGACCAAGAAAAAGTAAAAAGAAAGGGCGCATCTGACGGTGAAAACCTCCTCAAGGCGCCGGAAGATGGGAGATTTGATGCCTTACCTGAATACTATCAAGAAAGGTCATCCATATTGATCGAACCAATAGAGGCAGTTAACATTGGGACAATAGAGCAACCAAAGATTCTACATCCAACAACTTCTCTATCAGAACAAGAAATGCAACAATATATGGAATTCTTCAAATGACGACAAATCAATTTCGCCTAGTCATATGCAAACATGACAGGGTTGGATCCAAATCTTATTATGCATCACTTAAATGTCAGTCCAATAGCTAAACTAGTTAAACAAAAATTAAAGAAGATGCATCTTCATATCACTCTTCTTGTCAAAGTAGAACTAAAGAAATTATTAGACGTAGGATTCATCAGACCTATTGTAAAGACGCCAATCTAGGATCTAACCCTAAACTACTCTTTATTCATAAATAAACTTAAATTTCAATCTCTAAGCATATTTTATACAAGATATAAGCAAACATCAAATATGGATATAAAAACATTCATAGATATATCATTATAATGCAAATGAATAATACAATTTCATACTTAGAAGTTCTTATTTCCTACTTAGGCTTCCAAATTGCCTTAAGAATATACAAAAAAATGCATATGTCGATCTTTAGTCTGAGTCGCTTCCTTCTGTCTTTTGAACGTAGATGAGAACAAGAATCAGGCGCTTTTTCCGCCCAACCTTGAAGCTTACGCTTCCCCGGAATTCTTGGTCAATCAAGAATACCCGACCCTGTATGAATTGGTTTAACCAAAGAATTCGAAAGCAAGAGGGAATCTGGTGCATGCCTAGATAATATATGCATTTTCATTTTTTCTACTTCATTCTAAGAAACAAGCATTCACTATCATACTAGGATGTGGTAGAGAGCATAAATAAGGAATTTCCATCATTTTCTACGGATAATTCAAACAATAACTCGGCCGAGTATATGCCACGCACAGCAAAATAATAGTTGGAAAAAGCAACTATTCTCCCTAAAAACATCCACATTTGGCACCCGTCCCAAAAGGTAAATTTTCTAACTCAAGCTTAACCCTAGCTTGATTCTCTCAAACACAAATTCCATTGAGAATACAATCTTTCTTTTAAAATAAAAATAGAGATATCATTTTCCTTACTAATCATTACTTGTCTAATATATCTATCGAAGACAATCTTTCATATTTTGGAAAACGATAAACTTTCATAAGCAATAATCTTAAAATCAATCTTTTGACTAAATAAGGTACATGCAAAAGAAGGTGTTATACATGTATGAAATTAATCTCATATATAACCAAAAGTACGCAAACACATTCTTAAATAGAATTAGAACTAATTATTTTTGGGCAAAATATGATATTAACAACATCTTTTCTCTAAATTCTTTTCTTCTATTCCACAATGGTTTACAAAGCATTTCAAATAAAATAATAATAATTGCTACCCATTTGGACATACGTACCTATTATCTAAACTTCCATTTCTATACATTTTATTCCAAATATAACAAATAAAATAAACATAAACAAAGAATTCTAACCTCTTGAAAACTTAGAGTGGTTTGTAAGATTTCGACCTTGACGCTCTTTCGTCAAATAATTCCATGCCTTGATCGCAAGTCTTTCTCCAACTATTCCTATCTCTATATCAAACTATCTCTATCTCCTACTCTCTACAAAAATATCCAAATATCTTCTCCTCTCTTCTATTCTAACCTTCCCTTCAAGAAATTATCGCTCTTCTCTCCTTGTGAAAATGAATGAAGGAATGTGTGTGTTTTCCTCTCATCCTCCATCTCTATTTATTCACTTTTTCCCTACGTTTACTCCTTTATTATGGGCTCGGTTATCGTTATGAATTTGTCATCCTTGTTGCATTATCGACGGGTCCAATACTTAACTACTCCTTCACTTTACATTTTACCAATTAAGCGATCTCTTTTGTCGACACGTCTTGGAGTGGTGGAAAGCGAAGTTATGTTTGCTGAAGTGATCGAGCTTGGTTCATGGAGAGTTGGTTGATCTTTTCCTCCCTCATCATGGAGTCTGCAGTTATAACCGATTTCTATGGCACTACGTGCTCATTAACTTCCTTTCCTCGCGGATCATGAGCCATTTACAATGATTTTTCTGCGATCAAAGTGAAGTGATCTGCAGTATGTGGGGTGTGGCTATCGTTTGGTTTTTTCCACCACTTAGAATCTTCCTCCAGCTGCGTGAAGTGAAGAAGTAAACCTGCAGTTATGATGCCACTAGTCTAAGCATTTTCTAACGTTAATAATGGTATATGTCCTTTGCATGCTAAATTCCAATGCTAGAATCATCCAATTCATGCGTTTAATTGCTGGTTTAATGGTTTAGTCCATCATTTTTGCCTTATGCCACCAATCGGCTCTTAGTAGTCGTTGTTTTTAACTCCAAGTTGTTTGGCCACATGTATTTGTTGACTAGAGTCTAAGCGACCACCTTTTGATCATGCGACATAGTCATTTTTCAAACTAAATCCACCACCTTTAAAAATGCGACTATCTATAATTTGCAATGTAAATAATAAATATATAATTTACGTATATGCTATATAAATACGTTTTAGGAATAGTCATTTTTATAGCTTATAACAATATTCATATTTAATTAAATTTACAATTTTGTCTAAAAATCTATATATACGAATATGTGCAATCGACAAAATCAAGTTGTCTACCTTCTATATAACAAACGACTAATCATTTTATATACTAGGTCATAGAATATACAAGTTTATAATCTATTCCTAATTTAAAAATACGTACAACTAAATGTAATTCCAAAAACGAAACATAATCGATAATTTCCACACAAAGAACATAAAATATAGAATCACTATATAATTCAATCATTAATCAATTTTCATTTTTTTTCATTCTATATAGTCGAATTAACATAATATTTCATTCATAAATGCAAAGATAAACATATATGCATATTTTCTCTAATGTGGTGGGTGAGATTCCCTTTTTCCATCGAAGTCATTTAGTTAAAAGCAATTCTACCTGATTCATGTTCTCGCCTTCGACCTCCTTCACCTCATCCTGCATTACTTGCACTCAAAAGTTTATTAGTATTGACAAACCCAAAAGAATATTAAATGTCGAATTTCATATCAATTGTAGGAGTAAAAATCATACTATATTTCCTCACACTAGATTATGAATGATCTAATCTATTTTAATTTCAAAATCACATTAAATCTTTAAATTGCACATTATTAAATAAAACGATTCGTGACACCTGTAACATATCCTCAATGGGTATCAAACATAGTTCCTGTTTCTAAACCGAATAAAAGTATCAAAGTATGCACAAACTTCAGAGATCTCAATAATGCACGTCCAAAGGATGACTTTCCTTT
Organism: Cryptomeria japonica; assembly: GCF_030272615.1. Taxonomy (NCBI): domain Eukaryota; kingdom Viridiplantae; phylum Streptophyta; class Pinopsida; order Cupressales; family Cupressaceae; genus Cryptomeria; species Cryptomeria japonica. The sequence goes on from NC_081406.1 coordinate 367,329,628, forward strand.
GCCTAATATTGACATCATTATGGATTTAACTATTGGACACTCCATGTTTTCTTTAATGGATGGTTTCTTAGGATACAACCAGATTAAAATAGCTCCTAAAGATCAAGAAAAGACAACTTTCACATGTCCATGGGGTACTTTCTGCTGGAACGTCATGCCATTTGGACTAAAGAATGTAGGTGCTACATATCAGAGAGCCGTGACAACAATAATCCATGACATGATGGATACATTCATGGAAGACTGTGTGAATGACATAATGGCAAAATCATACAACAGAGAAGAACATCTAGAAATACTGGAATAGATCTTTGACCAGTTAGAACAGTACAAGCTACGACTCAATCCCAAGAAATGTGCCTTTGGTGTCACTTCATGTAAGCTATTGGGATACATTGTTTCAGCTAGGGGTATTGAAGTAGATCCAGCCAAGGTCAAAGCAATCATGGAAATGTCATCTTCCAGGAATATCAGTCAACTCAGATCACTTCAAGGAAGACTGCAGTCAATCAGAAGATTTGTTGCTTACCTAGCAGATAAATGTCAACCATTTACTCATCTGTTGCACAAGAATGTCCATTTCAAATGGGATAATCAATGTAAAGAAGCATTCAACAAAATCAAAGAAATCTCATGCAACTACCAATCCTAATATCACCAATTCAAGGAAAGTCATTGTTACTATATGTATTAGCCACCGAAGTATCATTAGGAGTTCTGCTTGCACAACATAATAATGAAGGAAAAGAATGAGCTATTTACTACATCAACAGAACATTAGTAGGATATGAGCTCAACTATTCACTAATAGAAAAAGTATGCTTGGTGGTAGTGTTTGCTTCTCAAAAATTGAGACACTATCTACTATCTCACTCCATCAAGTTGATTGCTAAAATCGATCCATTTAAGTATTTGCTCAGCAAGGCGACATTAACAGGAAGATTATAAAAATGGATCATGATCATGAGCGAGTTTGATATTGAGTATGTGGACATAAAAGCTATCAAGGGGCAAGTCATTGTAGACCAACTAGTAGAGGCACCGCTTCAAGATGATCGTCCTTTACACATTGAATTTCCGGATGTTGATATCCTAACGGTCACCACAAAGACATGACAATTGTACTTTGATGGTTTATATACATAGCATGGATCGGGAGCAGACATTCTATTCATTACACTGTAAGGTCACACAATTCCAAAGGCATATAAATTGATTTTTCCATGCACCAACAATACAACAAAATATGAAGCTTTGGTCACAGGTATCAAGATGGCCATAGAATGAAACATCACACAATTATAGGTTTTTGGATACTCTCAACTCGTCATCAATCAAATCAATGATGATTATCAAACAAAGGATGAAAAGCTAATGCCTTATAAGAAGATGGTTGATGATGTCAAGAAATACTTTGTCGAAATAACTTTTGAGCATATTCCGAGGAATGACAACAAAGCGGCAGATGCCATGGCAACACTTGCTTGTCTACTTTAGACATAGGAAAATCAAGAGCGTTATGAATTCCTGGTGGAAGAGTTGTTTTACCTTACTCATAATTGTCCTGATTCCCAAACTATATGTCACCTTGTTAGGCATGATTCCTCCTGCTATGGCCAAATTTATACATACCTGAAAGATAACACCCTCCCTCCCGACTTGTCAAAAAACCAAAAGAGAAATTTCATCCGCCAATCCTCCCATTATACTCTTGTCGCGGATACCCTTTTTAAACGAGATCTAGACGGTACTCTTTTAAGATGTCTCGAGCAAGAAGAATCTTAGAAGGCCTTAAATGAAGTCCATAACGAAATTTGTGGCACTCATTCAAGTGGTCTTACCCTTTCAAAAAAACTCATACGCTTGGGCTATTATTGGCCAACTATGGAATGAGATTCTTTTCAGATAGATAAAATATGCAAACAATGTCAGATCCATGGAAATTTAATTCATGCACCAGCACAATAGCTTCATGCTTTGGCAACATCTTGGTCATTCTGCCAATGGGGTCTTGATATAGTAGGAAAGATAAATCCTCCTTCATCCAATGGTCACAAATTCATCCTTGTAGCTATAGAGCATCTTACAAAATGGATTGAGGCAGTACCTCTCACAAATATTACAGGAAAACAAATTGCTGCATTTATATTGAACTACATCATATGTCGCTATGACATACCCATGACCATTATCACTAATAATGGGCGACCGTTCAAGAACCAGGATGTATAAGAGCTATGTGAGAAATTCAAGATCCAACACAAATTTTCCACACCCTACTATCCACAAGGGAATGGGCAAACAAAAGCACCAAACAAAACTATTCTAAAAATCCTCAAAAAGACAGTGAATGATGCTGGCAGACATTGACATATTCAATTGAACCCTGCTCTATGGGCCTACCGTACCAGTATGTGCACACCAAAAAGTGCCACACCTTTCTCTCTTGTCTATGGATCAGAAGCAATGCTACCAATAGAAGTAGAGATACCTTCTCTATGAGTATCATTAAAAGGCCTTATCCTAGATGAAGAACAACGAGTATCTAGATTGAAAGAGTTAGAATTGATCCATGAACGAAGACAAAATACCCATGATCATTTAAAGGTGTATCATCAAAGAATGTGCCAAAGTTATAATCACAAGGTCAAACCACAAGCCTTTCAAGTTGGAGAACTATACCTAAAGGAAAATCCATGAAACTAGTCAGATCGAGAAAAGAAAGGGAAGTTTGAACCAAATTGGTTAGGTTCGTTTGTGGTCACAACAATATTTGGGTCAGGAGCATATCAGCTATCAACGCAGGATGGGGATCAGATTGAGAAACCCATCAATAGCATGCATCTGAAGAAGTTTTAAGGCTGAAAAAGCAAAAAAACCAAAACTAGGGGAAAAGCAGAAAAATCCAAAAACAGTGGAAAAGCAAAAAAATCCCAAAACAATGAAAAAACAGAAAAATAACAAAAAAAGTGCAAAAGCAGAAAAATACAAAAACAACAAAAATAGTGAAAAATAAACAAAAAAATCAAATATGAGAAAAAATGCAATAATAAAAGATGGTGAAAACCTGGCAAATAGGCGTTATTTGTCAGCATGCATTCATGTCCATTAGTGTTGTTCGTATCCATAATAAAGCCTTTGTACATAGGCATTGCAGGTGGTTTCTCACCATGGTTTGGATCATTGTATTTACCATAATAAAAGTTTATTTCTAGATGGGGCACAAAATCCTGAACCTAGCTGGGGGTCAAAATTTTTCATCATTTTGAGCTTAATCCAACAGGTAGAACAACAATTAGGCAACACTTGTCAAGCGAAAACTGAGACATATCCAGTGTTGACCACAAGATCAAATTGTCAACCATCAACTATCCACTATCAGTCTAAACATGACAAACACATATCAATGGATGATATCTTTTGACTAATGATTTTAACACTTTGACAATAATGGTTCAACTATTTTATCTTGATTTTCGCTATCATGATTTTTGAGTGATTCAAGGATATTTTTTACTAGAGGAACAAGGAAGGAACATGGCATTTTCTTGTCTACTATTTGTAAATTAATCTTTAATATGTGCAAAGTTGTCTCAAGACATGATCATCGGAGTATCATCGAAGACATTTCGGATTTGTATATAGAAATGGTTAATACTGCCTGTTTTACGCAAGCAACACTCAGGTCATCTTGGTTCAATTATACCTCGATGCTTGTGCTAACTTGTAATATCAAAACCCAGGAAAGTAGTGCTCAAGTCATCATGGTTCAATTATACCATTGATGTTTTCACTCACTTCCCACATTTTAAAGGTTCAATGATGAAACAAAGCAATGACCAAATGACCGACCCGATCGCAGCATTACATTTCATTTTGCATTTGTATTTTTAAAGTAGATCTGCATTTAATTTTGCATGGGATCACAAAAGCTCATCTTTTCCAAGACCAAAGGCTTCAAAATGGTGTTATCTCTCTTATTAAGTGATTGAGTACATTGGACATTAACAAAAATAATCAATTCATTCATCCTGCATGATAAGTTAGGTCATTTCATGTAACCATTGCATACTAAGACATTATTCATATAAAACATCCAATCATTCATTCATTTAGCTAGATCATTGCATTGTATCCATCTCATATCAATCATATAAAGTTTATTGCATTGCATCCATCTCATATTAACATGCATGAGAAAATCATAAAATCATCATACAAATAGAACGCGTTGCATTGCACATGCATATGAGATACATCACAAATATACATTGCAGGAATCATCAATATCTCATCACAAAAGGTGTGTACATGAATGGATCAATTTCCCATATAAGTGTGACCACTAGGATGCGGAGCGAAACTCTATCTTGATGCGACAGGTCTGGTAACACCAGCCGATACCCCTATACCTAGGTGCCCACCTAGGGGATCTCTTTGAAGTGGCCCTATCACTCCTCGACTCTCAGACTAGCTCTGTCCTGATCTCCAGCTCAGTTGTGAAAATACTGGAGCCCTCCGATCAACAGGAACAACATTATAGTATAAGGTCATGTAATACTCAGCCTCCCGGACCGCTTGACGCATCATCTTCAGGGCAGCCTTCCCTGAACTAGACTCTCCTGACATCTATACCTGTGCCTCAGCTTGCTGACACCTATCCCTATTTGCATCTCTCTCAGCCATGAGAGAGGCCATCTGAGCCTCTACCTGAGCAAACTGGGTCTGTGCCTGTGTCTGTACCTGGGACATTTGTGCCTATGCCTATACCTGTAACTATGTCATCTGGACCTCTAGATGGGCTATCTGAGAGTCCCTCTCTGCTAGTTGACTCTCTAGTTGTTGAACATGACCCTATAAGTCAGTAATATGAGCATGGTGTTGATGAGATGACATCCTAATGAGGATCCATCGAGGTGCCTCTACCTGTGGCTGCTCAACCTGTGATACTCTCGTAGGTACCTGCTCAACTTGGGGAACCTCCTACTCTGGGACCTGGTGCCCTTGATCCACTGGACCTAATCTCCTCGGTCTGACCACCCGGGTCATCCAATCCATATATACATCTCTAGCAGATCTAAAACTGTTGGCTCCTGGTGTGCCTGCCACTACCACTGCCACTGCTCAGCCATCTCCCCCATCATCATCTCCTCCACCACCATAATCTCCTACGTCTCCTCCATATCCATATCTATCATCCCCTCCATCTCCACCATCATCTCCGCCCCCACCTCCTCTCCCCCCGCCATCCCTCGGCCACCTAGGGGCTCTTCGTCGTGGCCTCTCGTCGTCCTTATCTAGAACTGGCTTTGGCTCATTTGGACATGTCAACCTAGGAAACCTATGTGTAGTAAAATATACGACATACTCAACTATCATACTGCTATCTATCATGCTTGGTAGATAATCCCAATCGAGTGGCTCCAATGATAGATACTCTGCACATGCTTAGTCATATGAAATAGAGGGCCCCCAAGTAGCCACATCTAGTCTCTTGCGAGCATAATGAGTTGTACCCTGTGGTATCCCCTGTATCTTGCCATACTATCTCAACACCCTCATGCAAAGGAATCGCTCGATAACATAGGGTGTCAATCCGATCAGGTATCGAGTCGATAATACATACGACATCTCCATTGAATCCTTGGGCCAGATCTCACAATCTCTGTACAGTCTCCATATCACAGTATCCAGATCATCTAGTGTTTATCGCCAATACTCCAATTTGCCCAGCTTTTGCTGGACAATGGTGCTTGGATACTCATCAGCATAGGGCTTGCCTATAGGTCTATCTCTGTCAGCCAATGGTCATGTGATAGGTAGGTGTTCCTAGGCCCATATCTGGAGAACTATCACCCCTGTCGATAATCCAGCTAATCCCTAGTACACTACTCGGTGCAAATCATAATACAAGTGAGCCAACATGCATGACCCTCGCGCAAATCGGGTCCCCCGTGTCACCAACTGCTCAAGAAGGTGACCCCATCCAACAGATAATCCCTTTGACCTATGATCAAGACAAAGGAAACCCCCAATGAATCTGGCAAGAACAGTGGGTAATGTGGCATAACCTAGCTCTAGCATTTCTTTCCACGCAATGTCATATCCACCAATCTCATCATCATCAAAAACTCTGCAAAGTGCATTTGTCCCACCCTGCTCACTAAGATCATAATACACTAGCTCGCCCATCACAGGGATGCACAGTATCCAGTACACATCCTCAGGTGGCACTGTCATCTCGCCAGTCGGTAAGTGAAAAGTATTGTGCTCACTATGCCAACGCTCTACTAAGGCTGTTAATAATCCTCGATTAATCAAAGGCTGGGGCATGTCAAGAAGGGAAGATAAACCACGCCTATCAATGTGGTCTCGCTCCGCCTGGCTAAGGCGGGGTATCAGCAACCATGTCTTCGGGAAGCGCTCCCGAGACTGGAGGACACTAAAGTACTCCTGCAAATCAAATCAAATCATCATATCAATATCTTGATTTATCTATCTATCAAATCAATCTATCTATTAGTCTATCTTGCTCACTTGAGATTTATATCAAATCTCATTGAGCCCCTATCAATGACGCTCATCTATCATGAGGTCATTATCAATCTTATCTCATCTTGCATGTAAATCGAGATAATCAGAACTAATTATCAAATTTCATCAATCGCGAGTATCTAATTTTCTTAATTAGATACCTAATCAAATCTCTTACCCTATCGAAATAAAAAATCAAATCAAATTGACAACATTTCAACACCTTTGTCAAAAATCATGATGTTTGGGGATCAGAGGAGCAGCTTTGGTCCATCTCTCCCCCTACTGTTGTAGCCATGCGGGTGTTGGTGTTCATTCCTGGTCATCGACCAACCCAGGTCTAAGCCATTTCCCCCCATCTGTATCCGAAGCGAACCATCGATCAACCATGTGCATTGGCCCCATCCATCTCCAAAAAAATTAATGCAATCACCAAAATCAATCATCCGAAAATTCATCAAAAAAATAAAATAAAAATCCAATCGCAATAAAAATAAAAAATAAAAAATCAAGTCATAAATGGCAAAAATAAAAAAATCATGTCATAAATGGCAAAAATCGAAAAATCACGTCACAAAAATAGAAAAATTTCAAAAAAAGAAAAAGAAAAAAGAAAATCACGACAAGCACCCGCGACATCCACCGCGGTGCCTGCAGCGCTTGTGGTGGTGCCGCCATGGCACCAGCACCCCCCCAAAAGCAAAAGAATTAAATTAATTTTTTTTAAGAGAGAAAAAATTGATTTTTTTTTTTTTAAATGCGATTTTTTATATATATATATTTTTCAAAAATCCCACCGACCCATTTTAAAACATTAAAATCCCAATAGGAAAATGCACAAATTTTTAAAACCCACATGGCTAAAATGATAAAAATGATTTTTTTCTAAAACTAGTTAAATTTTTTAAAAATCAAACTAAAAAATTGATAAAGCTAGGTTTTCTCGAAGTACGTACTGGTGGATCGTAGGTCGGAGGACGCTCGTGTCGCCGAACTCGCTCGAACCTATGTTGGTGGTACGGGATTGCCATTCCTTCCTCCAGAGCAATTTTTTTAAACAACTCAAGTGCACAAATGAAGAGTGGTAAAAGGAATTCACATTTTTAAACTCAAAGTGGGGCATTTTGGTGGGATTTTTATTCCACTTATTTTCGATCGTTTAATCAACTAATCAGCATGGTAGGGCAGTGTTTTCAAAAATTCTTATCGGGAAATGAATTGGATCAGCTCTAAAAACATCTAAAAATCGGAAAATCATTAAAAATCGTAAAAAATTTCAAAACTATAAAAAAAATTAAAAAATCGCGAAAAATTCAAAAACATTGAAAAATTATCCGATTCATCTCCTGAGGGGGCATCCTCACATCGTAATCTGTAAATCAGCGTCTGGGGCATCATATCGAGATTTATCATCTCAAAATCAAAATCACATCAAATCCGCATCATATCAAGATTTATCATCTCTAATCAAATCAGTATCATATCGAAACTTAATCCGCATCGAAATCAAGATCGATTTCGTGTCCTATCAAAATCAATATCAACAACATCATCAATCGAGTTTTCTTTGAACCAACACGTCGTCACACATCGCTTCAAAGAGGGGCAAAATTTATACACCTAAAAATGGTCTGAAGACAATTAATTAAATAATCAATTATTTAATTAATCCCCCTTCCCAATTAATTGAATTCACAAGCAATTTGATTAATTTCCCCTTTCATCTACTTATAAATAAGTCTTAAGTATTTATTTATTAAGTTCATTTCATAATCCCCTTTGACTAATTTATCTAAATTGATTAATCCTCCCCCCATCTAAATTTATTCTTCTAATCTCAAAATTAGTTAAAATAAATCAAATCATGATTTGTTGAGATTAATTATCTTTTTCAAATATTTGAATTTCTAAATTCAAATGAGCACATGGCTCCTAACTTTTAACCACCTAACCTAACCCATTCTATCTAATCCTAGGGTCTAACTAACCCTATCCTCTTGCACATCCTAACCTCTTTTATCCTTGCCTCTTATGGGTTAGATATTCTCCCCTTGAGACACATGACACTTTTGCCACATGTCTCCTCCCTTGGACACTTGCCCTCTCATGAGCAAGGCTCCTTGAAACTTGTCGCCATAGAGATGAAAAGTGTCCCTTCCTCCAACCTTTTCTCCAACTTCCTCAATCTTTACCCTTTATATCTTCAGATCAAATCTAGACCGTCGATTCCTGCCATCTCAACTTTGGCCTTGGAATTTTTATAAATACCCCTCATTTTGGAGCAATGAGGATCCCTTGCATTCACATTTTTAGCATCATTACTATAGGCATTTTCATTTCAATCATCTAGCATAATTAGCATATTGGATTAATCATGCATAATAATCATGCTTTTCATACCATTTGCATAATCATGAAGTAGCTACTTAACTCTTGAGTTGCCACTTTGGAGGTCTGTTAGCACATATTTTTACAAAATATTTTGTGCTATATGGAGGCCTTTTCTTTTATCATATGAGAATTTATTGCTGGTTTGCATGTGCAGGAACCCTATTAGCACGAGTAAAGTTCTGTAAGGATCAGCTGTTTCAGGAATGTCAAGGTATCACTTGGGCACACTAAGGGCATGCACTAAGTATAGACTGCATAAGGAATCCAGTATGGAAGCATTTAATCAGCAGAGAATTCATTATGGTATAATCTAAGATTATTTTCTAGTATGTATTAGACCCTATGAGATAGTTCGGATCACTAATATTCAAGGTGGATGGCTCATTTGTTCAAAATTATAAAATTTCAATTATCGGCATAAGTAGTCCCGATGAAACAGCATTGGCAAGCAAAAGAAGGATTATCAGCATAACATATATCGATAAATTAGAGGGCAGATTCATTGAGGCACTTAAGTAATATTCAACATGATGCGCGCTCTTGGAAAATCATACCATCAGGATAGCTTGTTCCGATGAGGCAAAAGGTGGGTATTTTCTATCGGCATGTATCGGCTTATCGGAAATAATGAAAAAACTTATCCCGATACCCGATGACTAAAGGGAATTGAAGGCGGGTCCATCGGTGAAAAAGACCATATTGGGATAGTGCAAAAATAGTTAGGCCGATCCCCGATGACATGGATAATCGAAAGGCGGAACCATCGGTATTACCTATACCGATAAAATAGATTCGGAGGTATAAAGCATAAAGTGCATCAGAGACTCATCAAGACTTCAGGAGGAATAGAAAAAGGCTATTTCAACCCCCGATGAAGATAAAAGCGTCTGTGGGGATATTGGTGTAAATTATACCGATAAAGTAAACATTAAGTGAGGACTCATTGGGACATTGGAAGAAGAAATTTTATGCTATGCCGAGTCTCAATAGGACTGTTAAGGCGGATGGTGAGTTGCTAGGAGTTCTCTGGGGTGAGTTATGCCGATAACACAGGGGGCTTAGTCAGAATGCAGATTGGTATATTGAGATCATCGAGGCATCAGAGGGACATAAAATGAACTATGTCGATACCCGATGGGTTAAGTAAAAGAAAACTGAAGGCGGATGCATCAGGGAGAGTTATGCCGATGGATCATGAAGACAAAAGAAAAGCCAAAACCGAAGGGGTGCCCATCGGGATAGGAGAAAAATTGCTATCCCGAGACCTGATAAGTCGGTCGGGATAGATTGTGCTGATCAGAAGGTAAGAAGCAGTAAAGTCATAACAAATGGTGCCAAACAATTGAATCATCGGGAAAAGTCTCGCCGATTAGCCATTGAAGGTCTTGATGTGAAAAACTGACAAAGTGACTTCCATTAAATGCATCCATTGAGTAGGTCCGATGCCACACGAAGTAGATCCATCAAGATTGTAGTAATTAAGTACAAGATTAGACTCCTTGGGATATATAGCCAGTGTTGCATCACAACATTTCACACAAATTTATTGCAAAAAGATATCAAGTGTTTATTGAGAAATATTTTGAGCTGCTGAGCATAGAGTAAAGGAATTTGCAGAGATGGAAGGTTCAAGCTCAAAAGGGAAGCAAAAGGTTGTTGAAATATCCAGTGCCACGACAAAAAAATTGAAGGGTGAAGTTAGTGAGGCCCAAAGGAAATTAAATCAAGACATGATAGATCAGATGGGCTCTCTAGGAGCTAGGTCATGCAGAGCTAAGCTAAATTTGCCTATTCATGACCAGTTGGAAGATAGATACAGAGAAATTGGAGATGTGCTCACAATAGTGTGAGGGCACGAGCTGTTTCTTTTTCATTACCTCCGCGGGGGTGAGCCTATGCCAATTTCAAACCTATGGAGTACCAATTTAGGTAAACTCATGGTACCTAATGTCTTTATAAATATTGATTTATTGAAGCTCCTGGTAAGACATTATGATACAAACAAGCGATGCATTTTGTTGCCCGACGGGACTGCTTTAGTTCACTTTGTAGTAGCCACAATTCAGGAAGTTTTTGTAGTAGATCTGGAGGTGAATGTGCCCTTATCATTTGTGGATTTGGAAGAGGAATATAGAAAAATGGATACTACATAACAGGGTTGGAACCTCGCTATCCATAAAGCAGAGAAGGGGAGGCTAACAAAGGAAGATGGTCCTCCTTATGATATGACTATTTTTAAGAAATATTTACAGTATACATATGGCTTGTGGTCAGGTTGGAGGAGTTGAAGCTCCTAATGTGGCTAACATAGGACCACTGGTTTTAGTAGCAGATTTTCAGAGACATGAGCCTAGAGCTTTTGATTTTGCTTCATACCTGGTGGATAGACTTCATGAAGGCTTCATGAACTTGAAAGATAATCTAGACAAGCATTTCAAGCATTATTCGATGTTAATGCATATTATTTTATTTTATGGGAGATTTAGAGGGTTATGGTCAGAAGGTTTGAATGTAAGTACAGTTGGGAAGAATGGACAGGATCAACCAATGCAGTTATGGGTTTCTCTCTGGGATTACCGATATGTAAATTCTCATTATCTCAAGTTTGAATAATTCTTTGTTAAACCAATTTTCTTGCTCTTTGGTGAGCCTATGCAGGGATCATTTTCTGAGGATGTAAAGAAGTTTCTTAGGCCTCATGAGCACAAAAATATGAAGGTTAATCATAATTGGGGTGATTGGTACTCATGCCAAAACTTCACTTTTGTTCAGTGCTATGGATTTGAAGGTTACCCCTATGTGCTACCGAAGCCTGCACCAGACAAGATTGCTTTTTTGGAAATTGTAAGGCAATTAAGTGTCTCTAATGCCAAACATTTCGGAGGTGCACACAAGCAAGCCTTCCTCCCTGGCACACTTCATTTCTTAGATTTTAAAATTGTATCTACCAGAGCATATGAGGTTATTGATAGGAAGCTGGTGGATGAGTACAACCTGTTCCAACACATATCTAGAACGCATTATGATCCTGAGGGCTACATCCACACAAGCAGGAAGAGACAAGAGTTGGGAGATTACTTTCACCAGGAGGATGAGTTTGAAGACATGTGTAAAAATAAGGAAGTAGAGGAGCTTGCAGAGGTTATGGAGACCTTGGAGAAGAAATTGGAGGAGAGAAGACATAGACTAGAAAACATGGAGGGAGACCCAGCTCAAAACGATTCAAGGGAGAACGAGGTAGTTTCCAAGATCTGTGCACCTGAGAAAGAGAAGGAACTAGAAGCATAGGATAAGCTCCTCATTGTGCTAAATGCAGAAACAGATGAAAGGATGACAAAGCACACTTCATTTGTTTCAGATGATCAATTCATCAGGTCTAAAGAGTTTAAATCCTTCTTATACCACTTCAAAGGAAAGAAGCCGAGGGAAGTAATGCCAAATATCACACTAGAGAATGAGGAGGAAATGTTGCAGAAGCTTAAAGCTGATATTGATGTAGAAATGGAGACAATGATCCCTTAGAGAGGAAGGTAGTTGCTAGTGGAAGCTGGTATTATTCTTTTCCCGGGATGGGATTTGAGTGCATCATTCATTTTTGACAGCTTATTACATGCAGACAATAAGGAATTCAAGTTGAATGTCCAAGGGGTTAATGATATATTCATTGGATTGAGGTATGATCCAGATGAACAAGCAATGTTGTTATGGGCATTGTACCCCTCGAATAAAAGGCCAAAAATCATAGATGTGGATAAAGCTTTTGGTCACATGATGACCCTGAAAGTTGGAGAGGTAGATCCTATGGTCATTGCTGACATAGGCATTAATATCTCAAAATTCAATAAGACTCAGATGAAACACGAGATAGCAGAGAAAAATAAATATAAGGCTTTATATGAGGAAACCCTTAAGAGGAGTGGGCATCTGATCCCTCAAATTACCGATTCAGGAGGCCACTGGAAGAAGAAATTTGAAAAACTAGCTTATGAACACACTAAATTGAAAAGGGAGATGAAGAGCATCAGGGCTGATACTGCTTGTGTATTGATGAGTAAAAGATATGATAACATGGAGAAGGCATTGAATGAATTTTGGGATTTATATCAGAGGAACATGGATAATATGGTTTCTAATACCAGAATTCAAGATAGACTCAACTTGTTGTTACAAGATGCATCGACTAGGGAAAAGGTAAAGAAGAAGGTTCAGGGTTTGCTTGTCACACATGATGAATTCACAAAGGAATTGAAATTTGAATTTGACGAGTGCCAGGAAATTATTCAGCATGGGGTTCCTAGTTTGGTAGATGATGCAAGTGTAATTAAGGATAAGACCGTATAGCTTTCTGAGTGTAATTCTTTGCTTAGTGCAGCCCAAGCCATTTCCAAGATGGATATTCTTGATATGAATGACACGACTGATCAATTTGAGAACTTTTACATGATCAAGAACGCAGCCAAGGATGCAATATTCAATGCTAAAGCCTACAAAGACATAGGCTATTTGTGACACATTCAGAAAGTGTAGACAACGGCTGTATCGAAAATCTTAAATCATTGTTCAGTTTTGTGTTTATAGTGCAATTGATGTTTTAGTTAGGCTGTTGTTCAGTTAGTTGTTTAGGAAAATGAAAGGGTGTGTCCTTTCATTCGTATCTCTTAGTATGTGTATTTATAATGAGTCATTTTGTATGTAAAGGCATCTAGGATTCATAAAAAACATACTGCCTAGAAGGACTACAAGTTATATGTATTAGGGAAGTCTATAGAATGAAGAAGTATCTATTTGTGCAAACAGACTGTAATGGAGTATTTTCAAGTGCAACTTATGTATGCAATCATCTCTTATGGATTAATATATGAAGGTTCATTGTTTCTTTTTCTAAGTATTGTGCATACTTCTGTGTTGATGAGTTATCTTTGTCCTCTTGATAAATCTGTCATATGATTTGCTATGGTGTGCCATCACATGTTGTTACATTAAGTGTGAGATTAGGTTTTTCATTGCTGTGTAACACATACTGAAACCTTCATAGTTGATGATTAATATTGTCTCAGGAGTTGATAAGATTTTTGTCCACAAAGCATCATAAATACCCCTGGATAGAGGCACTGGTCTATTATTTATCTTTTAAGGTCCTAGTTGGCCATGCATTTAAGGTCCTTGATAGAGAAACATTCTTCCCAAATTCTATATGAACTGATCTTTGCATATTTCTTTTAAGTTGTGGAAGCATTCTTATTCTAAATATACTATCATAATCATTTTCATTTATTTTCAAAGGCATTCACTTAAAGCACATAATAAAGCATAATTGCAGAACAACAATTTGCCAGTTTTTGTAATTTGTTAAAAGGCTTAAATCCACTTTAAATAATCTCTTTTGTGCTTGAGAGGAAGAGGTATACCCACCTAGGTTTAGTGGAGCCTTAAGTGTAGAGGGATTTGGTCTTCGACCATCCCTATTCGTTGGCCAAGGCTAGTTGGATTAGTTGAGGATTTGGAAAACCCTTAAGTTTTCCAATCTGTGATTTTGGGCACCAACAAGGTCATTGCTCTGCTGAGAGCCAACAATTCTTCAACCTTCAAGGTCCTCAAGAATAGAGGAAGATGGGACATCTCAAAGAAGTATTTGGTTTGCGTTTGTGTAGCTTTCTATTTGCTTTGTAATTTTATTATGTTGTTTCATCTATGCGTATGCTTGTTTCATTTAACCACATCTTTAGCATCACAATAACTATCAAAAGAACAAAAAGATCAACCAAAAGATGATGCAAGTTGAGGAATGGATGAAGAAAATTATGGAGAATAGTGCATCTATGATGAAAGTTTCTGCGGTCAACATGAATGATTTGGTTACCAGGCTGGAGAGTATTCATAATGATAAAAACGTTGTGGATCTGGAAATTGATGTTGGGGCCTCAAGTTCGAAGTTGACTCCCCGTACTACTAGAAGAAACAGGCAGTGCACCAAACCGGTGGATGAGTCTTTTCCATAGGATCTGCTGGACCTTAAGGAAGCTACCAAAGCTATGTTTCTACTCGAGAAGGAGGCCTCCCAAGCTTTAGATTTTTTTAAGTAGTGTGTCTGTGTTGCTATTTTTGCCAACATCTTGCTGGCCTTTTGCTGGTCTTTCAGTGGCTGCTGGGTTTTTGTTGCTCTTGGTTTGCAGCTAGTCTTGTTTCTAAGTCCTAGGCTCTCTTTTGTTTCTTTAATGCTTTATCTTTAAGTCTGTGATGTATGGGGTTTCAGGTCCCCTCAAAACCTATTTTTTCTTAATCAAAAACTATTGTGCCAAAATTAGTTGATCTATTTCTATCTAGATGACTTGCTCTCTTGGTTTGGTGAAAAATTTAAGGAAATTCCTCTTGAACTATAAATTAAATCATTACTAAACAAGTCCATTGAAATAGAGGCATGCGAGGAAGACATGAAAGTAAAACATGAGGAAGCTAAAATATTGGTCTCCATGTTTTTTTTATCAATATCATAACTAGATACACAAAAGGCCAAAGCTAACCACGACCCCAAAATAAGAAAAAGTTGTAAGATTGTTCAAGATGTCAAAATTGAAGAGATCAAATGTAATTCTCAATCTACACTAAATTTTGACGAACAAATATCAAAGTAGGGAGAAGTAGCCTCACCACTGTAATGACAATCCTAATTTGAATGTTATGGGCCTCATTGCCTCTAACAAAGTTAATCCAAGAGCATCCCTAGGTAGTGTGGTAAAATTGAATCATTATGAAAAAGTAGAACTTTTTAGTTTTAGGTCAATTCTTTATCTATGGTGAAACTTGAAATTGGCTTGTATAGTATTGTGAATAGTTTAAGTTATGATTTTTAAGTGTCATGTTAAAATTTGAGATAAAAAATAATGAGAAAAAGATAGTCAACTAGTTTGAGAGCATCTATCAGGTGGATAGCTATGTATATTTGGGATTATTTTCATGCTATGGCAATTAATTTAGATCTTGAAAAAAATAAAATAATATTTATAAGGATTTATTGATCCCTTGATGATAAGTTTTGAGTACCATGTGGAGGTTTCTCCATTATTTAATCCTTTGAATTTGTAAGTATATTTTTTTTGGTGGATGACATGTTACATGTGGTATTAAACTTTATACTATATTCTGACTAACAATGATAATTGGAAAATGCGTTGACGCTATATTTACTATGTTTTAGATCAAAAGAAGATATGCAAAGAGGTAAGGCAAGAGCTAAATAGGAAGAATGGAAGAAGTGTGAGACTATGTGGTTTAGGATGGAGATTGTGAGTATAGAACAAGGAATACTAAGTATGGATAATTTGGTGTCTATTGAAATGGTAGGAGATCTTGGGCTAAGGTCGATGAAGTAGTCACACCTATAAAAGATTGAATAGTTGGAGTAGTGAGATGAAATGCCATAGATGAAAAATATTTGGTGAGGTTTGACATAGGAGCATCTTATGATGAGGTGTTGTGTGACATTGCATTGATGGATGTGTGCCATGTGTGGTGTAGGCACATGATCAGAGGGATAACACATACACTATAAAACATATGTATAGAAGATAAAATTTAATGCCCCTTTAAGGGTAAATGCGGGATAATTTTAAAGATCCAAGTCATGGTGGGAATAAATAAAAAGTACAAGTTAAAAAAATGTAGTTTTAAGATCAATTCTTCATTGATATTATTAAACATCAGTGAATTGATCTTCTAAAAATAAGAAGCACCAAGATGTATGCTCCAGTAAAATACTCATGGTTATAAAACATCCACAAAGATTAGAACAATAATACAATTTTTCTAGAACTTTATGTAGAAAAGGAAAGTACTAAAATAGAAATAAACGCTCAGTAAATTAATCATAGCTAGAGGAATAAACTAGGATAAATTGGTGAAGGAAATATGTTCTATCCCAAAACTAATAGATTCCCAAGAAAATAAAATAAAATCTAGATTCAAAAAAAAATCATGAGAAATTTAGCTAGCTTAAGGTGAAAAGAACATAGAACATTTTCACAACTTAACTAGGGAAAGAGGGAGCTAAAAAAGTCACTTCTATCAAATATAATAGAAGATAATATCTCATTGATCACAAACTCATTAGGGTTGAATAAACATTCTTTTTTAGTCAATCACTTAGAAGTTAGGAGGATTAAAACTTTTTAGTTGAAAATAATTTTTTTACAGTTCATTCCCATCACTATCACAAGTGAACATAGCCAGATCTTAATGGCACCTTTCAGTGAGGAGATCAATTTGAATTTCTTGTAAGTGAGCTCAAACAAGCCCTAGGGCCTAATAGATTTTATGTTGCCTTCTTCTAGAAATGTTGTTATGTCATTGACAAATAAGTTGTGGTGGCTTGTGGTGAAGCCTAAAGATATAAAAGGTGCTAAAAGAACTCAATTGTACTTTTATTACACTTGTAGACATATAAAATTAATTAAATTAATATTTAATTAATTTAAGCCTTCCTACATAATTAATTTATTTAATTATGTCTATCTTGTTCTTCTTAAAATTAATTAAATTAAATTAAATTAATTTTATTACCAATCCAATGATCAATTTATCAAAAATTAATTATTTCCCCATTCTTCTAAAGTCATTCCAATCATTACTTCTTCTAACCCTCCATTAGTTAACTAATTTCAATTAATTTACCTAACTATGTGACTCCTACAAATTACTTTCTCTAATCCTCATCCAGCCTAATTATTCACCCCTAATCATGCTTAGCATTATCTCCCAATTTTATATTCCTCCACTCATACTCTCTCTTCATGTCACATGCTCCTAACTCCCCCACTTGCACTCTAACCCTCATTAACCCACCTAATCACTCTTCCTAATCAATTGCACATCCTTAAACACCTTGATTAGGGATGGGTCAACTCTTTGCCATAAATGGCTTGTCCCCTCTCACCCTCCAAACCTTAAATGCACCAACTTTGGTTATGTCAAAGAATTTCAAATCCTTTGCACATCCCCATGCCCTCTCTTCCCAAGGATTTTTTAATTCCTTTTCTCATTTATTATTTCCATAGAATCTCTTATTTAGGAATTTTTAATTCCTTTTTATTCTTCCAATGTACTTGAGATCTCTTCCCCATGCACTTGAGAAGTGTGGAGACAAGAAATGCCTTTATGGCAAATCTCTTGGTTCTCCCATTTTGTCCTCTCAATCCTCTCCCACCTCCTTTCAATCTCAACCCTTCAATCCAAATCAATCTTGGCCCTTCATTTTGGCCTCCTCCAATCTATAAATTGGAGTCTCTTCCCTTCACAAAATATCCATCATTCAAGTAAGTTTATGCTGTTAGTTTGAGAGCCAAAATCCATCCAAAGCACCCACATTATGCTTAATTCATGTCATACTTAGCCAAATCCATCAATTTACAATATCCTCTCAATCAATCCCTTGTTGCGTAGTGGAGATCAATCCACAAATAAATCATCCAAAGGAGCAAATCTCATCAAGTGGAGCAAGGGCGCACACACTTCATCACTTGGCTCAATCGGAGGAGGAAGGAAATGGTATAAGGTTCTTTGCATCTTTTATATGTTTTAATTGTGTTTTATGATTATTGCATGCAATTAACCCTTTGCCCGTATTCTTGTCTTCATTTTGGCACGCTCGGTGGGAAGCATGTCACTATCATTTGGCATTTTTTGGCTTGTTTTTAGAATTTTTCTTGTAGGTTTACAAAACGACGCCTCATATTGCACATCGACATCTTTGTCATTGTGTCAACGTCTACGCAGGAATAGTTTGACGTCTATGTTTGAATAGTTTTCCTACCTAATCCATTTTGTTGTAGGAAGCCTGAATTGGCGTCTCCATGACCTAGAATGGCATCTTCACTTTTAAT